>NW_006912908.1:2161108-2271131 GCF_000585565.1 Capronia epimyces CBS 606.96
CCTATCCTCTCCTATCCTCTCCTATCCTCTCCTATCCTCTCCTATCCTCTCCTATCCTCTCCTATCCTCTCCTATCCTCTCCTATCCTCTCCTATCCAAGCCTATCCTCTCCTATCCAAGCCTATCCTCTCCTATCCAAGCCTATCCTCTCCTATCCAAGCCTATCCTATCCTCTCCTAGCCCCGGCTGGCTCAAGGTGAACGAACACACGAACCTACACAGTCGAATCTTGGGGTGGACTTTGACGAATCAAAAGAAAGGAGAAACGGAAATGGAAACAAATCATTTCTTCTTCGTTCCTGCCGTTCATCATGACCCATCATCTTGGTCGGATATCGATCTCTAAGATAACTCAGTTGACTGACTCATTCTTCTGGTAGAAACACGCCAAAAAGTCTTAAGTCTTGATCTCGACGGGCAATCGCAATCCTCTCGGACTTGGAACATGTATCTTTCATAGAGAATCCCACAATCAAGCCATCAAGCCATTTGCCTGCCATGGCAACCTTCACTCGCTCGGTCTAACTGCCTAACTGCCTGCCTGCCTACCTGCCTGCCTGCCTGCCTGGCCACGTAAATCCCCTTCTTTAGATCTTAAGCAATCTCAACAGGAACGTTGCCTTCTGCACCTCTTGCACCTCCTCGGTGATGATGTCGTCCTTGTCCTTGCCTCCATTCGTCACCGGTCCGTCAAACTCGGTGACGACGTGTTTGTCGACGGGCCGCCTCAGTGCCTTCTCGATGTATTGGCCCTGCTCTTCAAACACCTTCTCGATGCCGATGTGGTCGGGGTCCTCCTGCACGCGGTACTCCATCTTGACGTCGTCGGTGGGTTTCAAGTTGGCCTTCTTGCGCAACTGTTGCACGCGGTTGATGATTTCGCGCGCGAGGCCTTCCTGCGCCAGTTCCGGGTAGATGGCCACGTCGAGAATGGTCAGCACGTCATTGTCGGTGTTTGTCTCTTGGTCCTTGGAATTCTCGTCTTCCTTGAGAGCCCGGCGGACCACGAGGTCGCCCTCGACCAACTCGATGCCGGCCACGGTGATCTTCTTGTCCGTGAGATACGCCTTGCAGTCATGGGTCGTCACGTCCGGCAGAGCTTTCTTGACCTTCTGCACGTCCTTCTTCAATTTCTTGCCCAGCACCGGCCAGTCTGCCGTCACGCTGTATTGCACATTGTATTTCTCCTCGTCGGATGACAAGACCAAGTCTCGCACGTTCAACTCTTCCGTGATGTATCCCTCCAACGACTTTACATCGTCGAGATACTGCTGATCCTTGTGGATCACCACCAGCGTCTTCAATGGCGTCTTCAGGCCGATCGACTTCCGCTCCCGCGACTGTCGAGCAAGCTCAATGACCTTTTGCATTCGCGCGACGCGTCGCTCTACAACCGGGTCAAACAGTTCTTGGCGGACTTCGGGGAACGACAGGAAGTGAACACTGCGCATGTCTTGGCTGTGCATGGATTTCGGAATGTAAGGCAGAAGTTTCGTGTAGATAAGGTCGGCAATAAACGGCGTGAAAGGAGCCAGTCCCCGGACGAGGGTGAACAAAACGTCAAACAAGGAGTTGAGGGCATGCAGGGTGTCGTCCAACCCCAGCTCGCCCTTCAGTCGCTTTCGGTTGAATCGGATGTACCAATTCGTGGTCTCGTCGATCAAATTGAGCAGGCCAGGCACCACGGTGTACAGACGATACGCGGCCATTTCCTCGTTGATGTACTTGAGCAAACTCTGACAGCTGGCCAAGATCCATTTGTCCATGACGTTGGTGTTTGTGGCTTCGGCCTTGGGGTCGAAGACGTAGTCGATGCCTTCCACCTTCTTCAACAGCTCTACTTGGGCATCGAAGAACTTGTAGCTGTTCCACAGCGGCAGAAGCACTTTTGCCACGATCTCCTTGACCCCGGCCTCTTTGAACCTCAAGGACTCGGCCCGCACGACAGGCGAGTTGATCATATACAGACGAAGAGCGTCGGCACCATATTTGTCGATGACGGTGGTCGGATCCGGGTAGTTCTTTAGACGCTTCGACATCTTCTTGCCGTCTTCCGCAAGCACAATGCCGTTGACAACACAGTTCTTGAATGGCAGGATCTTCTTCAGATGGATCCCGAGAATGACCAGAGTGTAGAACCAGCCTCGAGTCTGATCAAGACCTTCGGCGATGAAGTCGCCTGGAAACGTCCGGTCAAAGAGATCCCGGTTTTCGAAGGGATAATGCGACTGGGCGTACGGCATACTTCCCGACTCGAACCAACAATCAAAGACCTCCTCCACGCGGCGGAGAGTCCCGTTCCCCTTCTGGCTGGGAATAGTAATGTGGTCGACACTGTCTCGGTGGAGATCAGTGATCTCACCTTCGTAGCCACTCAGCTTCTTCAGCTCCTCAATGCTACCGATGGCAATGACTTCGGAGTAGTCCTCGCTGGCCCAGAGGGGAATGGGCGTGCCCCAGTAGCGATTTCTCGAAATGTTCCAGTCACGGGCATTTTTGATCCAGTCAGCGAACCGCTTCTCCTTGACGAAATTCGGCACCCAATGTGAAGCGGCAATGCCCTCCAGCATCTGAGGAATGATACTTGGCACCTTGTCGTTCCCTGCAATGTTGACAAACCATCCAGACACGGCGCGATAGATCAAAGGTGTGTCGGACCGCCAACAGAAAGGATACTGATGGGTCAACTGGCTTTCCCGGACTAGTCTTCCCGTCCCCTTCAGGTATTTGATAACGTGTTTGTCTGCTTCCTTGACATACTGACCGGCAAAGTCCGTCACCTCTTTGGTGATGCGGCCTGTTTCATCCACCGGATTTGGCGGAAGTCTGTCGTGGCTGATGATACCGCTCTCCAAACAGACGCGGAAGTCTTCTTCACCGAAAGCAGGCGCCTGGGAAACGATACCGGTACCGTCTTCGCCCGTCACGTACGCGGCATTCAAGACCCGGAAAGCGCGGTCCTTGAACTCATCGTAGAAGTAGTTGAAGAGGGGCACATACTGCTTTCCCTTGAGATCCGAACCCTTGATCCGGTCTAGGATCTTGAACTTGGCCTTCTTCGGGTCTTTGTACAGTGTCCGCAGAAGCTGCTCTAGCAGGATGTATTGCTGTCCGGATTCATCGTCCAGGATCTTGACGTAGTCGAAATCGGCGTTCACGGCCAGAGCAAGGTTGGCGGGAAGAGTCCAGGGTGTGGTCGTCCACGCCAGCAAGCTGGTCTTGGGATCATCCACCAGCGGAAACGCAACGACCACGGTGGGATCTTGGGCCTCCTTGTAGTTGGACTGCGCCTCATGCTGACTCAGAGGTGTGCTCAAGGCGGTGGAGAATGGCATGACTCTGTAACTGCGGTACACCTGGCCCTGGTCAAACAACTGCTTGAACACCCACCAGACCGATTCCATAAAGGTCGGGTCCATGGTCTTGTAGTCGTTATCGAAATCGATCCACCGCCCGAGTCGGTCAATGGTCTCCCTCCACTCGGACGCATATCTCATGACAATGGCCTTGCATTCTGCGTTGTATTTTGCGATCCCCATCTCTTTCACCGCCGCGGGGCCGGAGATGTTGAACTTCTTGTCAATCTCGTACTCAATCGGCAAGCCGTGGGTATCCCAGCCAAATCTCCGCTCCACATGGTACCCTTTCATAGTCCAGTACCTCGGGATGATGTCTTTGATGGTGGACGCCAGCAGGTGGCCATAATGGGGGAGTCCGGTGGCGAAGGGTGGACCGTCGTAGAAAGTGTAAGGCTTGTTGCCCTTGGACAGCCGCAGTTGGGTTTGAAAAGCGTCAATCTCTCGCCAGCGCTTGAGGGTGGCAGCCTCTTCTGCGGAGAAGTCGACCGCCATGGTTGCACTGTGGGATGAATGACTGACTGCTGGGCGGAAGAGACGCTTTTTGACCGCGATCGACTGACTCACTCGCTTCGCTGGGTGTGTGACTTGGACTGTAGAGTCACCGCCGCGACCAGTCGTGGGATTGGTAGTAATAGTAGTGGTACTATTCACCGTAGGAAATGGAAATCTTGGCAGGTACCAGTCACGTGCCACGGCCCTGCCCACGAGGCTAGATCACGTGCCATAGCCCACAGCCCTGCCCGCGAGGCTACCATGACACCTGTATGTGTATGCACGGACTCTTTGTCACACTCATCTTTAGAAATGCATGGAAAAGCAAAAGATCTCGTTCGGGCGGCAAACAAGTGAGTCCATTGGGTCTAGTCAGGCTGCCACTAGAGCTGAACAGTTGCGCCTCCTCATATTGCTACTATACAGGGTATCTATCGCTCCGGGTTCTACATGGTCGACTTTTGGTGGGATATATACGCCTCCCATACCAAGCTACGCTATGCTATGCTGACAGAAATGGCCACTACCGGCCATATCTGGTTGAAGGTGGCCAACGTCTCTGCCCAAGCTTTTACGAAATTCAATCAACGTCCTCATCCGCCTCATCACTGACACCGTCTGTGGCATCACCGTCCCCGCCCTCGTCTTCGCCATCAGCCGCGTCGTCTTCTTCGTCTTCGTCTTCCGAGACTTCCTGGCCCAAGTCCTTGAGCTTCTTTTTGTCGGCGGTTCTCTTTGCCTCAAGATCGCCGAACACAACCAACAAATCGTCCAGCTCGGTCTGGACGTCTTTCCGTGCAGCCTTTTCTCTCTCCAGTTCCTCACCAAGATGTGCGGCGTGCCCTTCGGCATCCTGAGCGCGGCTCTCTGCCCGAACAAGCCGCGCCTCCAAGCTCTCCGTCTTGGCTTTGTATTCTTCATGCGCAGTCTCGAGGTCCTGGACGTGGTCGGCTTGCAACTTTTTCAGCGTTGTCTCTAGCTCGGCTAGGGATCGCTTTAGATCTGCAATCTCCGCTGCCTCCCTCTCACGGGCTTGTTGGGCTTTGGTATCGACCTCGTTCAGTTCTCGCCGGTGTTGGTCGGCCAAGGCAGCTTTGTCTCGGGAAGCCTCCTGCTCGCATAGTTTCAGGCGCTGTTCGAAACGCTGAATCTCCGCCTCATTCTGCTTTCGAAGACTTTCTACGGTGGAGATATGTTCGCTTCGCCTTCTGTTCAGCTCGTCATCGTGGTTTCTGACCAGGACACTCCGTTCCCGCACGAACTCTTGCTGTAACTTCTTCATTTCCTCCTCGTGATTGTCATGCAGACTCTGGTTGATCTGCTTGATTCTAGACAGTTCCACCGCGGCCGACTCGCGAGTGCGGCGGTGGTCGAGTTCTTCCTGTTCAAGCTTTCTCTTGAATTGGAGCAATTCGGCATTGGCAGCCTCCAGAGCCTTCTTGTGTTCATCAACTTCGGCTTTCAAACTGTCCACCAAGTCTCGATCAATCCCCCTTTGCACCCCGTTGCTTGCAATCGAGATTTCGAACTTTGGATCTCGATCAATGGCCCGCAAGAATCGACTGAAGTTATCCTTCAGAAAGGCAATGAACGTCTTGTCAAAGAAGACCTCGGGTAGGCCACCGTTACCCGTCTGCGGCAGGACCTCGAAGTCACGGACAAATACATTTTCTCGGAGTTTTGTCAGTCGATCCACGTAGGTCTCTCGGCCAAGACTATTCAGCAAAAGCCCATGGAGCGTGGTTCTCGGGATAGGTGAATCCTTGGTCGAGAATTCGTAGATGATACCCAGTAGAAAGGCGCATAGACCTGCCACAAGTGGCATGGAGCTGTTGGCGATTTTGACCGCCGCCACGAGCCCCGATACATTGCTTCCCTCGCCCAGGAGGTCGTTGACCGCTTCCGGGTCTTCGAAGAGCCAGATACACAAGAGCATGAGGTACCCTAGGAGGGCACGCTCATCCTCGACATGCTGGACGCCCGCCACCACATTGCTGGTGATACTCTGGATGAAAGTGACCACTTCTTCGCCGTTTTCGGCGTCACCTTCCGTCACCTCCAGGGCCATGTCTTTGGTTTCAGGAGTGTCATAAAGGAGATGCAGTACTAATACGGCAGCAATCCACTGCTGGTAGGGGTCGGAGTTGTTGCGAGCTGCCGGGGGTTCAAGAAGCACGGTGAGCATGTTGGGGATGGCATCATCACCGGCTCTATGGCCATCGATTGCCCTGCGGAGAACATGAGCTTTGATGCCTGAGTGGCCCTCAACAAATGCCTCCATACAAGAGCTTGCTGCTAGGCGGACATCAAAGAGCGCGAGCGGCGAAGTCTCCAATGCAAGCTCCAGGAGCGCCTCGATCACGTTTCGTTCCTGATAGTGTGCCCTGCTAGACTGTGGCTGTTTGTCGGGGGCTGATCGAGTAGCGTGCCCGTTGGTCGACGGACTGTCCGGCTGCTTGATTTGCACAGGAAGGTCGCCGAAGCGTTCCTGAAGGACATGATTCCCTCGGATGATGTCTCCGCATGCCTGAAGAGATTTGGCACGAATGCCAGTACTGAAGGCCGGATGAAAAGCGACTCGTAACACGTCCTGCAGCACACCGGTCTGCCAAAAGGCCTGTTGATTCACCGGGGTTCCCTGTGCGCCTGGGGCCAGAAACAATTGAATGAGTCCCAGCAAACCCCATAGGTTCATGTCCCGTTGCGGCTTCATCCAATCTGAAACACCATCTCCGGAATCCTCTTGCTCGACCACGGCCGACAGTAGTTTCCGGACCTTGATGATGCCGCCAATCTCCCTGAAGTATGACTGATTCGATGTGTTCAAGTTGAGTAGGTTCGCCAGCAGAGACAAGCAGTCCTGTACGGTGGTGGAACCGTGGGTCAGGCCGCCGTCGCCCTCGATCAGTGCAAAGACGCGATCGAAGGCATTCTCAAAAGCCACGACCTTCTGCAGCTCGGCCGAGGTCGGGGTCAAGGCGACCAAGAGAACCAGGGCCTCATTTCGAACGGCCTCTCGTTTGTCGTCCAGAACACTGGTGACGCGTGAAACGCCGAGCGGGGCGGAGAAGATGGCTTCTTGCGTGCGCTGCGGCCGTGCGGTCGAGATATGAGACAGAATCTGGAGGACGTAGAGTCGCAGATAGAACTCGCCCGATTCCAGCAGGTCCAGCAGCGCGGTTATATTGTCTTGCCGCTGCGTGAATTCATCCGCCAACCACAAAGCAATGTCATCCGAAGCCTCTGGCGACTTTTCGTCCGGCTCAAAGAGCATCAACAGCGTCTCCAACACCACCTTGATTGTGTCCGAGTCGTCTCCATCTCGTCGGAGCCCCGCAATCAGATCTCTCAACGCACCCGAGGCGACGGAGGCAGGATAGAGCTTGGCGAAGCTGCGCAGACCCAAGATGGCCGCCCGGCGGTCTTCCAGCAAAGTCGCACTCGATAGCCGGTTGCTCAGGGTCTGGATGGTGTCGGTAGCGGTTTGTCGGGCGGGAGCTTGGGCTTCCAGTATTCGCATCATTGTGATCGTGAGGCAGTGTTGGTCATTGCGGAGAGAGAAGGCGGGTTAAGACTCGTATCCCTTGATCTTGATCCATCGCTATAGGTCATGACATGTTGACAGAGACAGAAAGAACTTGGAACTTTTCACGGTGTTGACGCGGGCATACCAGGTCGATCCCTTCCAGTCTAACCTAGGTACGAAGTCGAACACTTCCAGTATAACCTAAGGTAGGTACGGAGGGCATTGCGTCCTGCGGTGCCAACTGTCCGCAACTGAACTGATGCATGCCAAGAGGAGGTTAAACTGCGTTCACGTTTGGGGAAAGATGGTGACGCCGCCCTAGGAGCTCAGCCTTAGGAGCCCTTAACCCTAAGTAACCCTAACCCTAACCCTAACCCTAGTATGGCATATGGCATATGTATGCGCACCCTCAGCCTCGCCGTGTCAACTAGACTAGATTGAGTGCTTGACTCTCCGCTCTTCCATTTCCATTTCCATTCCCCTTAGCCAAGCATATCTACGGCAGATTCTGTATCACTATCATTGTTTTAGCCCATCAGTGTTTCCCAGCCGTTTTCCAGAACGACTTCCAGCCAGAAGACTCTTCTGCCCGAGTCGAGCTCTTTCCATAACTCCTTGACAATATCCAGCGTCGTATTCATCGGCTGGACCGAGAGATAACGAACGCACCCATTGAGTCGTGACCACAAGAACCGGCGCCAGTATGCCACCGAATCTGAATGCGGCTCCTCTCCATTCGTTTCCCTCCCGTCCGGGGCCGATGCCGACGCCGATGTCGATGCCGATTCCGATTCCGATTCCCCATCCTTTGGAAGTCGCAGCTCGTTCGCCGCCATGACCAGGATGAGTGGCATAATCGTACGCGTTCCAGACTCGGTCGACGTCTCAGCAATCGACTTCAAAATCTTGGTGGCAAGCGCGAAAAGAAATTGGTCCACGGAGTTCTCGGGGGCGTTGGCGGAAGTGTCGGAGGGCGAGGGCAAGCAGATGGGATAATCTCCCTCGGGAAGAGCAGAGAGAGGACTGGCACTGTCGCCACTCTGATCCTGTACGGACGACAGCCGCATCCTCAACAGTGAAGGAAACGCTCGGTATACTTGGAGCAGCGCTGCGCAACGATATGCTTCGGCGATATGTAACAAGTCGGCCACGGGCGTACGCGTATCGTTGGTGCATTCCACGTTTTTGAGCAACAAGGTTTCGTATGTAAGGAGAGCCTCCTCGACCTCCTCGACCTCTTTGAGCGCCTGGGGCCGGCAGGCTGACCAGTGATCCCACTTGTCGGTGTTGGAATCGATCGACTTCCCCATTGTTTGGAGCTCCAGGGTCCGCCTGCGTACCAGGTGGCCTACCTTGGCGAAGAGCACAAATATCTCGGGCGTGGCGCCTGTGATAGGATGTGGCTTGATTTTCGACACGCCGCCAGTTTGCGGTCGGGCACTTCGGTTGGACAGCAGGGTTGATGTGGAAATTGAACCTGAAGAGTTGAGGTCCCCGAAATGGTAGGATTCCAAGCATTCGATCACGCCACTCCCATCTTCCATGACGAAGGAGGCCAGCATCTCCCAGTATATCAGCATCGGAATAATGAAGTCGATCTGGGCCGAAGGGCCGCGGGCGATTTGCTTTGACAGCCACGGAGCACAAAGGGTTCTTGCTCCTGCAAAGTGCTCGCTGCCGGTTGCATAGCGGTCATGCCACGGCTGGCTCCAAGTCAGCATCTTGATCACTCACCAAAGGCGACGGACAGCAATCACGATCACGATCACGCTCACTCCACTCACCTGGGTCACGCCGAGCAGAATGACCGAGATCATCAAGTCCTCGCTCACCTCGGCGAGATTGGCGACGCTGTCTGATATTGATCGGACCGCGGCGTTTTGCAGCTCGAGTCCCTCCCGATGCCGGGAGGGTTGGAGTTGTGACAGGTGCGCTGCTGACATTGCCTGGATGCAATTGGAGAGCGCGGGCGAGCTCCGGATCATGTTGGCTATTTCGAATCTGAACGGGTTGGAAGGCGAATCGAAACAGGAGAGCAGAGGACAGACATTGCTGAAATAGTACTCGACGAGGAAAGTCGTCGTGTCTTGCACGCTCGGTCGGATCGATGGATGGTTGCGGGGTGGATCAGGATCGTTGCCCAAGTCATTGTCGTATCCATGCTTGGAATAGGGGACCATTTCTTGGATGTCGGTTGATTGCGCCTGGAATGGTTGGTCTCTTGGGCTGGAACCGTGGCCATGGTCTTCCTTCGCATCCGCCGTCGGCGACGCGAGTAAGAACAGATCTCGATCGAGCGGTTGCTGTTGTTGCTCCTGTTCCTCTACATCGAGCACACCGAGCAAGACGGACCAGAGCCCTGATTCGAGGCCGGAAGGCACCTGGCCTGGCTCGGTCTCAGCTGCATCTGCAAGGGGTAGGTGGCCCGGAGATTTGGTCCTGTTCTTCGGGGTCGTAATCACCTTCAACCCGGAGCCCGAGAGTTCGCGGTGTTGGACCCAGTGCAAGCCGCGTTTATATCCTGGGCATTCCAGTCCTCGCCGTCGGCACTGGTGGCAGGACGGTTGACCCTCGTCACATTTGACCTTTTGAGATCTCGGGTGTTTAGTGCGGCGCTCGCTCACAAGAAACATGGAAACAGTTGGGAGTTGGGAATTGGGAGTTGGGAGTGTAGTGGACGTACCCTGCGCTCCTTGCATCGCTTACAGCCACTGCGGGACTTGCGTTGCCTGGGGGTCAACTCTCGGAAAGGCGATGGCATTCGTCACGACTACTTGGGATTTCGATTTCGGTTTCGACTTCGACTTCGACTTCGACTTCAACAAGAGTCAGATAGTGGGTTAGCAGTCAAGGTGTTGGGAGAGTAGAGATGAGGAATCGCGGCTCGGGATCCGGAAGGAGGTCGAACGAACAAGCATTCCCGTCCCAGTGTTTGGTGGGCAGAACCCAGAGGGAGATACCATGTGGCTTATCAACGAAAGCCTTAGGACTACCCCTCTATAGGCCGGTACAGTACTCCGTGCATAGTACTCGATACGCGGTAGAGATAAGGCCCAAGACGGGTTAGCTGCTGGAGCAGCCCCTAAGCCCATTGGTTGTGGCCGAGAGACAAATGTGGGACCTGGCCAAAGGGCTCCGGGCCTTCCACCGCCGGTTTGGTGGCCGGTAACGGTCGACGGTCAACGGTCGACGGTCAACCAGTGTCCAAACCAACATTTAATCGTCTTTTATTAACTAGTATTGCTTCGACTACATATATATGATGTGCTACTTAGGACCACTCTAATCATGGCGCAGGTAGCCCGAACCCAACCGGGTCACCGGTCACGGCTCAGGGGCTCTTAGGCCGAGAATGGTTTATGAAATGGTGCAGGACATTCGAGGTGAGTTTTGCGACGTTGTTGTCATAGCAGTTCCAGGCCATGGTCCAAATCCAGTTGATGGAACCGACGGAGAAGACGAAGCCACCGCCGCGGGTGTGGAAGAAGACCATGTCACTTCTGACCTTGGGGTTGTTGGCGCCGTTGGTGGTCTGGACGCCGAAGCCGATTTCCTCGGTGAACAGATTATACAGGGCGGACTGGGGCAAGGAGGTGGCCAGGACGACGGCGTCGGGGGGCGACCCCAGGGCAACTTCGTAGCGGTCGATCTCGTCGCCACTGGCGCCGCCGCCAAAGTCGCCGATGAGATCGTGGTCGGCTATGCCGGCCCACATCCAGGCCAGGTCGGGATGCAAACTCGCAGCGGTGCGGCGGTAGGGCACGCCGGAGCCCAGGCCGCTGCCGGCGGAGCCGACACCGACGGTGAGGTTGGGCCCGTGGCCGCGGGCGCGCCACAGGCCGCCGAACTCGCCGGTCAGCGAGTGGTGGTATTCGCCGGGCGGGTTTTCAAAGGCGCGCACGCCCTGGATGCCGCGGCGCACCTCGATGCGGTGCGGCCGGGCCGGGTCGCACGCCGTGACCCAGTAGAAGCCGTTGCCGCCCAGATACATCAGACTGCCGCCGCGGTCGGCGAAGGCGTCGAAGCACTGCAGGTGCCGCATGCTCGTGTACTCCGGGTGGGCGCCCGAGATCAGCGTGTCGATGCCCTCCAGCGCCGCCATGCCGAACTCCTCGAGGTCGTGGTCCGTGATCAGCTCGTACGCGACGCCCTGCCGCTCCAGGAAATCCAGCATGAACAGGTCGTTGCTGAAGTCGCGCGGCCGGTCGAACGCCCAGTGCACGAACCCGGTGCGCACGTTCATCAGCGGCCGCTTGCTGCTGACATACACCGACCCGTAGCCGTCGACGTGCTTGTCGTACAGCGACCGCCCGACGTCGCGCCGCGCCGCCAGCCGTTCGAACAGCTCCGTCTTGTTCCACGCCACCTTGTCCCACATGCTCGGCCCGCTCCAGTCCCACATGTGCTCGTTGGCGTACGCCAGGTAGCTGTACGTGCTGGCCAGGAACGCCACTTTGGCCGTTGTTGTCGTCGTCGTCGCCGGAGCCTGCCCGGGCCGCCGTCGCACAAAGAACGTCACGTGGTCCGTCACCCCGTCGTCCGTCGTGCACTCGACCGCATAGGCGCCGCTGCGCAGGTCGGCCGGCAGTTTGAGGGTGAAATCGGTCGCCCATGCCGCGTCGTCCAGGCTGTCCTCGTGGAAATGGATCGCCCCGTACCCGTACGACGCCTGCGTCCAGTCGAACAGCGTCGCGTCCCAGTCGTGGCCCTTGACCGCGCGGATCGGCGCGTTGACGAGAACCCCGTGCCGGCCGTGGCCCGACACGTCGACGATGGAATCCGACGGGATTTCTTGCGAAAAGTCGTACTGGACAATCACCCGCGACCCCGACGTCAACCTCGGCGAGTCCAGCCGCCCGTTGAAACAATTTCCCATCACCCCGCCGCCGATCCAGCCGGTGGCCAAATAGAGCGTCTGGGGACCACTACCACTCCGACTGCTCAGAGCGGCTGGCGACTGAAGCCGTTGCGTGTGGGACACGGGAGACCCGATCTTGGCCACTCCACATGCCACCGGCACCGGTGCGTATTGTAGTACCACCACGCTGTCCGTGTCCGTGGCCGGCGTGAAGCTGAAGGTGACGGTGACTCGGGCCCAAACCTTGAGCTGGGGAGCCAGCTCGGTCACGAGGCTGACCACGGAGGTGCCGTCCCCCACTCGGAGTTCCAGCACGTTCTGTGGGTTGATGAGCAGCGCGAACCCGGTCTTGTTCTCCTCGTCCAGAGTCGACACGAGCACTTGGTTGTGTCCGGCGTCGAGGAGCGTGGGGAACATGTACACGCTGAACTCGAGACCCGGGCCCAAATCCTGAAAGGCCTCGACGCCCAGGTCTGCTTTCGCATACGATCCCACATGGCAGACTTGGTGGCGGCCCGGATGGCGTTCTTCCTTGACCGATGAAATGTATTCATGACGCTTTGGGGCGTAATTGGGATCCTCGTGGCCTGCCCCTCAAGAGTAGAGTCAAGAGTCAGCCGGAATCCAAGACTAGTGATTAGTATGTAAATTAAAGATAGGAAAGATGTTTTGATTGTCTGGGCGCCTGATGAATGAATAGGTACAGCAGCAGGTGAGTGTGAATATGAGTGTGAGTCTCAGGGACAGTACCGGATAGGACAGGACAGGACAGGACAGGACAGGACAGGACAGGATAGGATCCGTACCTTGAATGAGGCGCATCAACCGATGCGAATACCATGGCTGATTGGTCGACACCTTCACTTCCAGTTGGTCGCCTGGTGACACAATCCAGGGAACCGTGTAGCCGAGGATCTCGGTCTTTATGGTGGTGGTGGTGGCTTCTGCTTCTGTCATGGTTATGGTACAGTATCCAAGCCGAGTCTATAGATACGGTATATCTACGCTGACACTGTCAAACGGCCAGGCCAGGCCAGCACGACAGGCGAACTTGGAATGAGAATGGGAAGCTATGATATGTAGCGAGTACGGACAGCAATAATTACTAGGTACGTACTTGATCTAGGCTTCTTGTCCTTATCTGCTTCCCGGTGATGGATGGGTATAGCCTGAAGATGGGTCCACATGCCTTGGGCCCACGTCTAGATAGGAATGGTAGTGCGAAGGCGACTGCTCGATATCGATATCAGACACTGGAAAGCTCGCTCGATGAGGGCCCAGGATGTCTTGATACAGAAGGTACACAATACACAGTACACAGTACATAGTCCATGGTACACAATCGTTTACAGATTGGTCATCTCGATTAACCCGAACCCTAACCCTAACCCTAACCCTAGGACCAGGACTAGACAAATTGTTTGAAAGACGCCTCCTAGAAGCCATGTGCAATTGAACTGTACAGTATGCCTATGCCTATCTATGCCTACTCCTACCGCAATCAATAGTAATCCGTCTTGGTGACGGGGCCCTTCTGTGCCGGTCCCGGCCCCTCCAACGCAGTCATGGGATGCCCAGTCTGAATCCAGCCCAAGAAGGGCCGGCTGAGATCGTATCCCAGCAGCTTCAGCATCTCCGGGCTTTGAAGCTTCTTGATCTTTTCCTTGTCGTTGGTCAAATACTGGTTCTCCTCCTGCCCAACATAGCCATCGAATTAGTATGGGATCCCTCACCCTCGGTTGCAACAAGACACGACGTCGCGCACACAGAAATGGGAGGGAGAGGGACAGCAAATGAGATAGAGTGCATACCTGGCGTAGGAATCCCTTCGTCATGAAGGCGCAGTAGACCAACCGCTCCTCATCCGGCGTGGTGTTGGCCGAGCCGCCGTGAAGGCACGCCGCCATCATGAAGAACGAGTCGCCCGGCTCGAGTTCGGCGTAGTAGGCCAGACTCTCGTCCGGAGGAGTGTCGGGGCCCCAAAGATGCGAGCCTGGAATGAAGCGCGTGGCGCCGTTTTGCCGGGTGGTCTTCTTGCCCGCCACAAAGATGCCGATTTCCGGGTCCTGGCCGATCTGGTATTCGTCGGCCGTCATCCTCTGTACCTGAACGTGGTGGATCATGCTGTCACGATGTAGGCCCTGCGCTCGCGCCCCGGGCCCGACGGACAGCACAAAGGTGGTGTTGACCTGAGGGGTCGACGTGCTGACTTTCTGCTCGTCACCGAGCCAGGAGGTGATGGTGCTGCTCAGCATCACCTTGCACACGTCCTGGTAGAGTTTGTTGCCCACGATGCTTTCCATGTACGCCGTCGACTTTTCCGCCAGCCCCGACACGCGGTGCGTCTCCTTGGGGAAGAAGGTGCCGTCCCAGGTGCCGTCGACTTCCAGGTAGGGCCGCGTATCCTTCTCGATCACGGCCAACTCTTCGGCGCCCACGAGATTCCGGATGATGCAGCCGCCCGCCTGGATCAACGCCGCCACCACCGCTTCGGGGGTCGCGGTGGCCTTGTCAAACACCGTCACTTCTGGAAGTGGCCGGTCACGGTCGTCGCCATATCCAGCTTTCACCGCCGGGGTCTCCGTCGCCGTGGCCGTGGCCGTCGCTGTCGTAGACATGCTCGCGATGGTTGTGGTGCTGGTGCAGTAGATCTTGGGGCGGAAGTCGGAAGTGGAAGTCGGATATCTCCTCGAGCTCTCTGCCAGAGTGAGAGTGATGGTTGGTGTAGGTTGTAGCTGTAGCCGTCGTTGTCGTGTCTTCTCTGTAGGACTTTATGAAAGCAGGCTGAGTATGGTATTGGTATATTGGTATGCGCCGCCGGTGGGCCGAGATGCCATGCCATACCATACCCAAGTGCCCAGGGCGTAGGAAGCCTTAGGACCCCCCTGGCCCCATATTTCCGCCCGGTTTCGGCATTATAGTGCCAGCAAAGGGCGAGGGCAGCTGCCTGGCCTGCTTGTTCCAACACCCACACCGAGATATGCGCCCACATACTCCGTACACACGCCGTGTACAGCTCGGAGGCCCAGGCCCAGGCCCAGGCCATTCCCCTTCGGGCATGCGAGTACGGGGGTCATCAAGTGCGCGAGGGAAACCCTTATCGCGGATGGGGGTCGGACGTGGTACATGGAACGTGGTACATGGTCGGGAACGGGAATGGGCTGGTAGCGCTCTGGCTCAGCTTCGCACAACGAGCCCTGATGCAGCTTAGCCTTATGTTAGCCTCGTCGTCCGTTATGGTATCTTGGGGGCTTTGGATTGGAAGATGCGATTGGCCGTGACCGCAGACATGCCCCACGCGAATGGGAATGGCGGTTGGTTAATACTAGATTCTATACAATGTCACATAAGATTGCACAGTAATTACCTAGGTAATGGTGGTACAGTATTGGTGGTATCTCACGCGAAGGGTCATAAATCATACGCAGGATCAGGATTTCGCAGTTTGCACCGCCATGGGCCACGAGAGTCAGAAACCTAGATACCATGGCACACGTGCCTGCTCCTATTGCGACTGCCACTGCCACTGACTGCTCTTACCAAGACTCTCTGACAGGGGAACTTAGTGCGAAGTGCGAAGTGCGAGATTGCAAGAGATACTGTACCTACAGTAAGTATGTCATTGATTCGCTTGTCCTGTCTCAACGATATCTCGATGCTGGTGCTGTGCACAGATGTGATCCGCCAGCCGGCCCGGTTATCAGAAGGTTTCGACCACTAATCATCAACAGCAACAGCAACAACGACAGCACCAGTGGCAACGATGTATGGGGACTTTGCCTACCTAGTATACAGGCTAGGCAAGGTACTCCGTTCAGCACATCTACGTAGTTAGCCGTTAAATCCAGTACGATCGAACGACCAATCAGGCCAAGTCGAATCCTGCTCTGTATCCGTACTACGTTGTTGGAGACAGTTAGTATCACCGCCACGGCATGTACAGTGAAGCTTGTTGCGGCTAGTTACCTGGCATCCGGTGTGACATTTACGATATCTGATTTGAGTTTATAATACTACGTATGTAGCATGCGGGAGCCTAGATTTAAATTCAACTCCTCCATGCTGGGTCCGGAGCTACGACCGTACTACTGTCTCTAGAGGCACGGAGGAAATTGAGAGAGATATATCTCAGCATCACCTCGACCACCGTACACTGCACCTGCTGTCACCACAGTGCTCCAGGAGGGGTGGTTAAAGACTTACCCAGAACATCCAAGGGCATCCTACAGACCAACAAACCATCCAGGCAACCACGACCACGACCACGAACACAGCCATGCATCCAACGCAGGAGAAACTGATTGCTCGGGCACGCGACTTTTTTGCCGAGGTGCAGAATCTGTAAGTTTCTATGTATCTGAGTATCTGAGTATCTGAGTGTCTGTCTGTCTGTCTGTCTGTCTGTCTGTCTGTCTGTCTGTCTGTCTGTCTGTCTGTCTGTCTGTCTGTCTGTCTGTCTGTCTGTGTGACCGAGCCATCCTCTCTGTTGTGTTATTGCCTCTAGGCCGATCCCATCAGTTGTGCTGTGCTGTGTTGTGGTATGGTATGATATCTAGGCTGATTTGATGGTGATGCCTCAACCAGCACGCCCGGAAAAGACCTCGAAGCCCGCCTAAACCAGAACTGGGGCCCCGGCACGCCCATCTACGAGGACCTGTGCGCCTACATCCGCGAAGGCATCGAACAGAACCAAGGCTGGGTGGCGACGGAGGAGCTGGACGGGCCCAAATACCGCCGCAGCGTCATCAGCCGGCCGTGCGCCGAGAACCGCTTCTTCAGCATCACCACCGTGTACATGGAGAGCGAGGAGGTGTATGCCGGCCAGTACCATCAACACCCGTACGGCGAGATCAACTGCGTGGTGCAGCTCGACCAGGGCAAGGACAAGTCCAAGTCGGCCGAGCTGAAGGGCATGAATGGTTGGCAGGGCGCCGGATGGACCTCGCCCGGCCCAGGCACTCACCACTACCCGGAGGTGCGTGGTGGCCGGTTGGTGGCTTTGTTCTTCCTGCCGGCAGGTCGCATTTCTTACGAGGCCACGCCGGACATGCCTCAGCCGATATCGATCTAGGAATAGAATCTAGGATGAGGACAAGGACACATATGCGGACTAGGGCTTAGGACCACTAATTGTAACTGAGGGAAGGGGAGCGGAGCGGTGGAATCAGTCAATCAATATCAATGTCCGGCCTGAGTGGCGCCATGAACAGCAGAGCAGAGCAGAGCAGAGCAGAGCGATATGATATTGTCACGCAGTCGATCTCGAGTTGAGAACATGGAAACCGAAGGTGTCACATTTGATCTAAACATAGGTAAACAGGCCCTGAAACGAATACGATTGTTCTTCTTCCTATTCCTATTCCTATTTCCCTTTCTCTGTCTGTTCCTTCCCCTCCGCACGGCGTTGCTATTGCCGGTCGACTCGACTCGCAACTTAAGCCCAAGCTCAAACTCGACGATATCTTCAGATCCGCCACTCCCCACCCCCTCTCCCAAGCCCGTTTACTTTCCTGTCCGACAAGAACCTGAGGACAAGTACACGAAAAGATCGGCCCTGGAGCGTCGAGGCCAGGTCTCTCAATCTCAGGACTTCTCAGTCGTGACAGAGACCTCGGCACCGTGCTTGAGATCGGAAACTTCACCCTCTTCCACCGCGGTGCCATCAATCAGGTCGACTTCGCTGGCCGACACCATGTTGGTGTCGTTCATCCAGTATTTGATGATGGGGAGAACAAACACCGGCCCCGCGGCGGTGAAGGCCCAGCTACATCCGAACATGAACTCCTTGGAGTAGTTGTCCAGGTTGAGCGCGTAGGCGGCCAGCAGGGAGGCCGAGTTCAGGACGCGGAAGATGCCTGCATAGACGGCGATCTGGGGTCATGTCAGCCTGGATGCCGGCAGCGGCAGGTTTAAGGCAAAGGCAGGGGAAAGCAATGGTCAAGGGTCAAAATCAAGGTCATGGTCAAGGTCAAGGGTCAAGGGCTGCTTGGTAATCAGATTATGTCAGGGGCAACACTCTCTCACCTCGGTCGGCTCATTGCTCAAGGCTCCGATGAACCAGTAGGAAAAGCAGTTGTAGGTGGCATCGAGATAGCCGTACATGAAATACAAAAATGCATGCGAGGCGTATCCGGGGCTGAAGACGTCCATGCGTTCGGCCTCGGTGAGACCCATGACGGTTTCGCGCATGGCAAAGTAGCCGCCGATCCAGATGGCGTTGACCAGCACAAAGACGTAGATGGCCCCGGCCAGCGCACGGCCCCGTCGCTGCAGAGGCAGCTTGTCCGTGATCAGCCAGAGAACCCAAGGCGCGATGATGGCCCCGAGGCCATTCAGGAGAGCGTTGAGTGACCGGCCACGGACTGAGGGACAGGTTAAGTTGGTCAGCAAGGAGATCTCTTTGATCACGGTCATATCATTTGAACGTCCAACGTCCTAGGGGTGCGTTAGGCGTAGAGACAGCCAAAGCCAAAAACTCACCGGTGAAGACGGCGCCGTTATACTGGTTCCCCTGGTAGATGAAATAGAAGTTGACGGCCCAGCTCATGGGGAAGAAGAAGACGATCCACCGATGGGCCATGACCACTCGATAGCTCGACACCAACTCCTGCTTGAGAGTCTTGTGGTCGCCGAGGGTGACTCGCGACCCATCCTCGCGCACCATCTTCTGCCATGGATACAGAGTCAGGCCTATCACAGAGCCACAGATCATGAGGACGAAGAATCCGATGCTGGCAGGCTTTGATTAGCGTTCTATCAATATATGGATTGCCCTAGAGAGATATCTTCGAGGGGTCTTAGGGCAAGGGTTGGCGTCTGCACTCACTAAGTCCCATCATTGACCCGGCTCCCATTGTTGTCGCCGGCATTCCAGTTCTGGCCCAGGGGAATGGCGGCTCCGATCAGGGCGCCGACGTTGAGGATCGACCACATGATGGAGATGTAGAAGCCCTTCAGGCCCTCGGCAGCGTAGGCCGCGACCCCCGTGCCCACCGCCTGCCACAGAGTCGCGGCCGAGAGGCCGTTCCACGCGCCGCCGAAGATGACGAAGCCGGTGTTGCCGGTGTGGTTGTAACACCACAGCGAAGCCGCAAAGGCCGCGTAGCCGACGCCGCCGAAGCAGAGCATCGGTCGCAAGCCAAAGTACATCAGTAAGGCCGGCGCCACAAAACAAAACACGGTGAAGACGGCGCAGAGCGCGATGTTGGAAACGTCCGCCAGGTACGCCGTCTCTTGACCCGCGCCGCCCAGGGACATGATCACCCCGTACATGCCCACCGTCATCAGGAGCACCAGGCCCAACATGGCCGCCTGCACCCGCGGGTGGCTGTAGGCCGGGATTTTGAGCCCCAGGACGTGGTATGGCTTCGGCAGCTGTGCGCATGTCAGTTATCATCTGATTCGGATTCGGATTCGGACTGCCGCAGGTGTGGCGGGTTGCAGCCTGGGATATGGGGTATGGCACGTGGGATATGGCATATGATATTGGACATGGACACGGAACGGTAACTCACCTCGAGCGACCCTTTCACCACTTTCGTGGCCTCGTCGTGCGTCATGAGGATGTGGTCGCGGCCGACCACGACCATGGCGGCATCCTTCTGTCCCTCGGCATCGATGCTGGAGGTGAGAGTGGCGGTCATTCTGTATGTGGGCTGTGGGCTGTGGGCTGTGTGCTGGCGTCGAGTGAAGAAAAGATTGGTGATCAGTCACCAAGATATGTAGTTAGTTGGTATCTATCCGTCCTATCCCAATGTGTAGGGTGTAGGTGGTGGCCGTCCACCGCTGGCCGAGGTGCAGATGTTGAGATGGTTATATCCTCGTATGCCTAGGTGAGTAAGGTACTATCCCCTGGATGTATGTATCACAGTCCGTCAAGCCCAGGCCCAAGCCCAAGCCCAAGCTACCGTGACAACTGATAAGTGGGATGGGTATCGGTACTAAGAAACCGTGGTTGAGGTTGACTGTTATCTTGCAATTCGCCTCCATCTCCCTTCTACATGGCGTGGTGCGGGTGGCGAGAAGATGGGGATAGGGATGAAAACGATAGTCCTTCTCTACAAGCCCCAAGCTCTACATAGATCTCCTCACACTCTCGCACTCTCGTCCATCGTCTCTTATCTCGTCGCACTACCCTGCCCGATCGAGTTAGTCTTGTCCCTAGCATCGTAGCCTCTATCGTGTGGATACGAGATGTGGACCCCCTGGCAAGGAACTGACTCGTACCAAGTAGAGATACTCTGTCTAGAGTGTTATCAATAGAGTGTTTTGCATACATATGGGTAGATATCATCGAATCATTATATGACTATCATCTCTATTACCTAGTACTAGTACACGGTGTCTGTATCCTCGTGCGTACTAGGTACTGTACTATGTAATTAGATGCCTCGTCTGTGACAAAGTCTTACAGCACCTTGCACTTCGCAATACGATACCCGACTGAGCTGGTTGCTCTTGGTCCTTAGTCCTCGATAGGAGTGGGACGATACAAACATAGTACACAAGACGTATCAAGTATAGCTGCCAACTGCCAACTGCCAACTGCCTATCCATGTTCCTGCACGGTCCGCGTCTGCGTCTGGTTTGGAGGCCGACGGGTTCCAATGAAGGCACACACACATATACACGCACACCCTATGACCGACCGGAGGAAAAGGTGTACACATCCCGTCTCGTCCTAATCTAATTGACTTTCTGGCTTGCTTATTTCTTCGAATCGATCACGTTCTACCTTCTACCTTCTGTCTCTCCACGGCGAGGCAGTCAGTCTACGAGGAAACATAAACCATTAACAGTATCAAGCCCAGGCTTAGGGGAGAGTCAACCTTCCTACAAAGCCATGGCTAAGGCTCGCTTTGGGACCGAGACCATTTTCCATCTCTCGATGTCGCCGCTGCCGCCGCCGCCGTCATCTTATCTCTTCCTCGCGGCTGCGGCCGTGGCCTTGTTCTCCTTAATCGCCTCCCTCTACCTCTACGTCGGCAGCAAGAAGGCCCAGCTTGACCATATCCCAGGACCGTGGCTGGCCAAGTACACGGACGCGTGGCGAGGCTACCAGGCATGGCGGTTGAACCACTACAAGGATCTCAGTAACTATCAGATCAACCTGATCGGCCGTTACGGCGATCTGGTCAGGATCGGACCCAATATTGTCCTTTGCTTCGATCCTGAGGCCATCAGTACCATCTATGGCTTCAAGGAACGGCTTGAGAAGGTGAATTGAAACTGGAATTTTGCTGTTGCTGTTGCTGTTGCTGTTGCTGTTGCCGGCGGTGGAGATGCATCCCTCCCTTCTCCTCTGGAAAAACAGAAAAAGAAAAGAAAAGAAAAAGGTTGTCAAATGCTGACTGAGTATCTGTTTATAGGGGCCCGGGTACGCCGTGTTTGTCATGACAGGTGCGTATGAACATCAAGGATACTTACTCTAAGCTACTGCTACTGCTACTCCTACTCCTAGTTCAGAGTTGCATCTACCAACGGAAAAGCTGACCAGACCCGACCCTGACCGGGGCCGGTGGCAGGCGTGTCGCAGACAGCACTCGTGGGTGTGCGTGATGAGAAAACCCATTCCATGTACAAGCGACCGATCGCGAGTACATACTCACTCAGCTCGCTGAAAGGTTACGAGCCGTACATCGACGGCATGATCGAGAAGTTCATGGGCATCCTCGACCAACATGATGCGTCGAACGAACCGATCAACATGAGCAATTGGCTGCACTATTGTAAGCACTTGTGTAGCAAGGATTTTCTGTTATAATTCCAGTCTTGCGTGCAAACCTCCGACCTCTGACGGAAGGACTGACAAAGGTCCAGGGGCGTTCGACATGATCTCCAAGATGTCGTTTGGCGAGCCCATCGGCTTCCTCGACCACGGTAGTGATTTCAACGGGATGATCAAGAGCCAAAAACGGTTCTTCCGCTACATCAGCATCGTCAACAACATGCCGATCCTGGACTCGCTGCTCAAGCGCAATCCATTCCTGAAACTGGTCAAGCAGAAGCCCAGCATGTTCTTCACCTTCACCAAGCGCATCGTGACGGAGCGCATCGCCCAGGCCGAGAGAGAGAAGGACAAGAAGGAAGACCCTGAAGCTGAAGCGTCCAGTCCAGGTCCGGCCGCTCATCACCACCGCGATATGCTGGGGAGCTTCATCGAGGCGAGGAAGACGTACCCACAGATCATGACCGACCTGCGCATTGCCCATCTCTCCACCACCAATGTCGTGGCGGGCGCCAACGACAGCGCGAGCTCCATGGATAAAGTCATCCACTACCTGGCCGGCCACCCGGACGCCCAAGAGCGGTTGTACAACGAGATCACCAGCGTCGTCAACGGGACGGCGACGGCCGTGAAGGAGAAGGACAGCAGGGAGAAGGACAAGGACAGCAAAACTGAAGGCGAAGGCCCCGCCGCGCTCGAACTGGCGCTCAAGATGCCCTTTCTCGAGGCCATCGTCCTGGAGTCATATCGCACGTTCGGCGTGCCCTCGAACAACATGGAGCGCATCGTGCCCCAGTCAGGCATGCGTCTGCCCAACGGCGTCCAACTGCCGCCGGGCGCCGTGATTGCCATGAACGCCGCCTCGATGGCCATGTTGCCGCACATCTTCGGCGCCGACGTCAAGGAGTTCAATCCCGACCGATGGTTCCAGGCTCCCACGGAGAGTGACGCCGAGTACGCATCGAGAAGGCATGCCATGGACCGGGCCGCAGGTATGGTGTTTGGCCATGGAAGCCGCGGTTGCATTGGCAAGAACGTCGTGCAGCTGGAAATGTTCAAGCTTTGGGCCTCTTTGGTGAGGGTCTACAGGGTAAGTTTAAGTCTGGCAGGTCGTCTGGTGCGGGAGATGCTCCTGCTTTCCCCTATGATTTGCGTTTGTATTGACCATCCAATCCTCTTTACTACCCACTAATACACCCTTCCCTCTTCTTTACTACCCACTAAAACATACACCCTTCCCCTGAGGGGTATATCACGCATCCCGACCAGAAGACAGTCGAGCAGTGCTCACTCAATTCAATCTCTAGTTCGAACCCGTCGACGTCCAAGTCCATAACGTGATGGTGATCCCAAGGAGACGCGAGAGGACATGCAAGGAGGAAGGGCAAGGGCCGAAACCTATACCTATGCCCATCTGATGAGACACGAACAGGTACAGATACATAAAACATACGGATACTAGGTACTGTAACGCTGACCTCACCTGTGTCAAACTTAGCCTAAGGCACTAACTTATAACTTGGGCATTCCCAGCCTTGTGCTTTAACCATAAGGCTGGTTTAGCTGTGCTATCTATACTACATATCATGCGCTCACCCTTCCCCCTGCGACCCTTTGATAGATGAACATGGAATATCTCAACCTTTGACAACCTGTCTATTCTACGATGGATAAGCATGGTTTTCTGGCGGAGCCGGCATTTATACAGAGTACTCCGTAGATAGGTACGATATAATGGAAGCAGTCAGTAAAGAAATGGTACGAGTACTGCATAGAGTATGCCGGTACGGATACGCTACAGACAGATCATCTGCCCCTAGGAGCTAGGAGGGAAGCAAAGAACAGCCTGGATCGATCCTGTTTGTACCGGAGAGACGAGCCAACCTCTACCCGACTACTCAGAGGTTTCCAATTCTACCTGAGATGTACTCCGTACTCCGCAACTAAGCCCCTTAGCCCCTTAGCCTTAGGGCCCCTACCCGGACGCCATTACACCTGAGCCACGACTAAGCGCTTCTCAAGTTGTCTGTGATGTCTGTAATGTGGCGGTGCAATCCTGAGCGTGCCTTGTATGGCTCCAGTCTCAAAGTGAGGCCCCTCTTTAGGGCTAAAGCTCCATACTGTTGCTACCGGGCTTCTCCTTCGCCCACTCACCCTCCGAGTGCCCAGGAACAGTCCGCAAGTAGTCTGTACTGTGACGGTCAAAATCGCTGACAGACCAGCGCCTGCTCCAGATGATCCCATTCGAGAGTTTCTTTCCGGGACAGAGCAAGTTGCCTGGCAGTAGTGCAAACATTCCGGATTTGGCGTCCATTCATCTCGAGAGCCGCCAGCTCATCGATATGGTTTTCCAGGTCGTTCACATCTACCTTCTCCTCTTCTGCCCGGATCATGTCGAAGAAATTCTGCCAGATCCGTTGTCTCGACTTCGCCGTGAGATCTTCGTAATGCAGTGAAACCTGGATACGAGATGTCAAGGCCGTATCGAATGTCCCGACGCGGTTGCTCGTAAGAATCAAGATGCCATCGTAGTACTCCAAAGTGCGAAGGAACACTGGCGCGGTCAATGGTGATCAGTCGTCATGAAAATAAAGACCAGACTTACCTGACGCAAGGCTGTTCTGCTCAAGATCTGCAAGGGTACATTCTTCAAGAAGGAGGACTATTCCAAATCCTTAGATTCCCACATTCTCTGCCTCACATGTCTTACTTACCACAGTTCCATCTTTCACCAAGCATGAGAACTTTCTCCAAGTACTTCTCGACCGTCTCAGGCTTAGTTCCAATATCACGGAACGTGATATTGTATAGGGGCATCTCCGACAGCTCAGCTACACTGTGCGAAGTCAGTACACCAAGGTTGCTGAGCACGGTTGCAAGCTTTTGTACCTCTCTGAGTCATGGTGTTAGCTGCTCTTCCATGTTGCACATCGTGGTCAAACTCACCGGCTGTAAGGGTCTTCCCAGTGCCCGGGCCGCCGTGAAGAAGCATGATGAGTCCATTGCCTTTGCCAGCGATAAGATCATCTCGCCTGGTGTTCAAAATGTGCAGCTTCTTAGGATCTTTTGAAGAGACTCTGACTAGCACCAGTGATTTGACCATATCTTTGATCCTGGGTGGAAGGACCAGTCGGTCGAATGCCTCCTTGTTCCATTTGACTGGGAGGATGTTGTCAACGAGAAGCTCGTCTGTTGGTAGTCTTAGCATTAGATTGAAAAGGTGTGATGACACTTCAAGTGCACGTACTCCATTTCTGCTTTTGGAACGAGAAAGCGTGGATCTGCGAGGGTAGAATGACATATTCGTCGCCCGTCAGATGAGCATCATGCTGTATCGCTTCTGGCCATTTATCAAATGATACTCTCTGTGTTGTTTGAAAGTCGAACACTTCGGCACCGGGATGAATTTGCCGATATGTGTTGTAATCAACCATCCATCTCGACTCGTTACTCTGAAGCAGGTGTCAGTGATGCCATCGCACATCTTCATGGACCCGGTGGTCTCATCTTACATAGTATTGTTCTCGCTGGAAATCCCATCCTTCGTAGGCCACGAAGCTCGGGTATCGTAAATTCCAAAACTTTTGTCCTCGTCCCACCAGATACGCCCAATCCCCCGGCCTTGCGAACTTTACGGGATAGACTTCAAGGTCACCTATGTTGACGACAGTCTGGAAGGGTCGATCGATGGCTAAGTCGCGGCGTTTGCGGCAGAGCGAATGGCCATTGTAACCCCAGACCCAGCACTCAAGGCGTATCTTCGATCCGCCGATCGGCCATGCTCTGAGGACACATGCAGTCAGCATGCCGCCAGTTCGGGTCACCACAATCTCGTTTGGGCAAAACAGCATCTCGATGTTCCGGCTCTGAATTTTGCCTGCTGCGATAAGATGATCCATTTCCGCAAAACCTTGGCCATGAGTGCACTCTATGTAATCTAGTAGAGCAGATGCCTGGTCCTTGACTCCACTCGAGCCGGTCTCAGCGGCCAAAGCGATGGATTTTCTGTGATGGTAGAAAAAAGCAGTCGAGTACACATCGGTGTGCGGTTCCCGCGCATTATGCTCATTTTCTCGGTTGTTCGCATAATAGGCAGTAGGGTCGGAAAGGCAACGGCTGACGCTGTGAATGATATATTGAAGATCTTGCGAGGTGACGGCGACTCCTTCGTCGTAGAATAGCTTTAGCTCGGAGCCTGGTCTCCTGTGGCGTACGTTGTCCCATCGGGTTGCATCGCTACACCGATAGTAGCGAAAGACGATAAAAGCAATACCCCCCGACCTTTCGATGAAATCTGGAATGTTGTGGACAGGAAGACCTGCAGTGAAATGCGACCGTCTATCGACCTTACTCTCTGTGTCCAACTCCCAGTGAGGCTGGACGGAGAATATTTTGCTGCCCGAATGGAAAGAGCCGTCACAGATGATTTGATGCAGGACTCGGAAATGAGTCTCGCTCTTTCGCCCTGCTGCCGGTGCGTTGTCGTGTGTATTGGCGGGGACAGCCGTTCTGGTTGCCCGTTGTGGCGTGGGCTTAGGAGGCTTTTCCAACCGTGTTTGCTGCGGACCGCCATTAGAATTGTCCAAGGGCTGTTCACGTAAGGTCTGAAAGGTTCCCAATGCTTAGACTGACCGTGTTCAACGTCCCTGCCGAAACCGACAGTGTAGGCGAGGCACCTCGCTCTGGCCTGGGCGACACCGTGCGCCCTTCAGTTCCCAACCTCTGTTGATCATTGTCACCGCATACTTCGACGATCGAATATCGTTTCCGTTTGACAGCAGTTGTGCGCGTGGCAAAAGCTTCCGGCAAAGTCGTACCTACCTTGGGAATGGGAGTCTCATTGGGGGTACCGGGAGGGTTTCTTGACGATTCGGGCTCTGGCGCCTCTGCATTTCTTCCTTCCCTAAACCTTTTCAATTTGAGAAGTTGCATCCGGTAGGTGTGAAGTGCGTGTTCATCCACAATTCCACTTCCTATCACTGACCCTGGCAACGGTCCGGGGTCTTGCAAAGGACTATGTGCTTCCCGTAGAGGCGGGGACTGTGGATCGTGTGCGTTCGTCGTCGATTTTCTGCCCAGAGTTTGCAGAGCAGCTCCCTCTCTTGCGACCCTCCCCTGCGACAAATCTTGAGACATGGTCGAATGCACTTCCTGTTCCCTTGCCAGTCGTAGGGTTTCGGGCGTGCTGGATTGCAAATTGAAGGAATTCTGGTTTGATGGGGTTGTGTTAGAACCCATCGAGGAGATGGATCCTTACGAACACGGCGCTGCCCGAGATGCAGCTACCTTCAGATACCAAGGAGTCACAAAGTGCAATGACATTCGGTGCGCGAAAGGAGATCCCTTTGAATGGTTAGGGTATGCACAGTCGTCTGACGTGAGTTACTGAGGCTCGTTCGTGGTTGTTCGGGCGAGGGCGAGGAGGGCGAAATAAGGACAAGAAGGCTGCGAGTTGCTACTCGGATGGATGCGATGGACTTGTCGTGCCGCACTGTCTCAGCCTGCGGAGCTTCTCGTGGTGTGCACACCGTTTCAGCCACGGGAGCAGGGGATAGTGTATCTCCAGTGAAAGCGCTCGCTAAGCGCCATCCTTGCATAGCCACGGCCAACAAAATTCCAAGCCGCCGAATGGTCTGGACGCGAGGGTACCAGCCAGGTGCCAGCGTTCATAGGGCTGGCTAGCTTTTCCACCAGGTTCAAACAATCACTCAAACGGTTCTAGCCCACAGGTGTGCTCAAGTCGCGGGCGTGCTCCTCTGGGTAGAGTTAACTCCTACCCTGTACGGATACTCCGTACAAGACGGACAAAGTAAAGAGGGCGGCCAATGAGCTTTATGTGGCCATGATGGTACGGAATACAGAACAGGGAGATTCAGCCACACATCAAGGAGCTTGGTTCAAAAGAGAGCGGACGTCGACAACATCGAAACAGTTTCTCGACGGATACACCAGTTGGCAAGCATCGCGTCCAAGGGGAGCTGCGCCCCATGCCATCCACCTCAGCATAGCACATCTCAGCGAGGGGTTAGCTGTACTCCGTACCTGGATCTCTAAGGTAGTCATTAGGTGGTCGTAGATATGTACGGAGTAGTAGCATATTGGAGTGAGTTCGTCTTGGCTTTGGCAGTACAGAGGAGGAGGAGGAGTACCATGTATGTACTAGTAGTTAATTGTATACATTGTAGGCAGGTAAGCCGAAACCGGCCGAGGGACCGGCACCCCTCTACCCGTCGATCGGAACTTGATCAACGGAGTTGCAGTCACCAGTGAAGACTTTGGACTTGTTTATATCGAGTTACAGAACCAGAACCCTTCCGAGCCCGATTGCCTGACAGCCGTCAGCCGGCAGCCCACTGCCATCCTGCTTCTTACGTCCGAACCCTCTTTCGCGACGCCATCGACATCGACACCGACACCATGTTCACCGGACTCGTGGAAACGATCGGCACGGTGACGGCGCTGACCTCGCTCGACCCCTCGTTGTCCGGCGGCAACGGCACGTCATTGACGATATCGGACTGCGCGTCGATCCTGACGGACGCGCAGGCGGGCGACTCGATCTCGGTGAACGGGACGTGCCTGACGGTGACCGAGTTCGACGGGCCGAGCTTCAAGGCCGGCGTGGCGCCCGAGACGCTGCGGCGGACGAATCTGGGCCGGCTGAAGGAAGGGAGCAAGGTCAACCTGGAGAGGGCGGTCAGCGCGAGCACGCGCATGGGAGGACACTTTGTGCAGGGCCACGTCGACACGGTGGCCACGATCGAGAGCGTCACGCCGGACGGAAACGCCTACACCTTCCGACTGAGCCCGCGAGACAAGAGCCTGCTGAGATACGTGGTGGAGAAGGGCTTCATCACGCTCGACGGCGCCAGTCTGACCGTCACCAAGGTCGACGATGCCCAGGGCTGGTTTGAGGTCATGCTGATCGCCTACACCCAGGAGCGCGTCGTCACCGCCACAAAGCAGCCCGGCGACGAAGTCAACGTCGAGATCGACGTCGTGGGCAAGCTGGTCGAAAAGAGCGTCGTCGGATACTTTGAGAGCACCACCAAGGATGGCCCGCCGGCCATTCTGGAGAAGATTGTGGGAAGACTCGTTGATGAGAAGCTCAACACGCTGCAGCGGTAGCGGTGGCGGTAGATCTGGGCTGAGTTGAGCTGGCTGAGCTCTGTCCATACAAAAGAGACATGATTCCCACACATACTATCTGCCCTGTGTTGCCCTGTCTTGTCTTGCCTTGCCTTGCCCTGCCCTGTCCTTCCCCTGGCCCTATTTTTCTTCCGTTCCTGGACCTTTCCTGTCCTGTCTCTACTCGCCTATGTTCCCGTCGCACCGACTATTTCGTCCCCCATTTGTTCAGCCAGCATGGTGACCTCGAATCGACAGCTCGTTTCTGTCTGGCTCGACGGGAATTTGAATACATGTCTCAAGGTACGGTACCTGACGTAGTCGACGTCGGCGGGAATCTGAATACGTGTCTCAAGGTACGGTACCTGACAAAATCGAAGTCGAAGTCGATTCCAACCCACAAAGCAAGCCAGCTTAGCCCTTGACATGCAGCAGATACATGCCTCTGTGTTGCATGTCCTGCGCGATGAGGAGAGGCCAGCCGTGGGGTGTTATTGATGAAGCCTGTGATTAAGCATGCGGTACTGTTCAATTCGCTGAAGGACTGGGTGGGAATTCCAGCGACACGGAGAAATATGAAAGAAGCAGGAGACAGTGTGCGACTTTACTACGGGATTTAGAGCATAAGACACGACCTTTCTTTGATAGAATGCAACAAGAAGGGGGAGGCTATCAAATATCCCTGGCGGAGGAATCTACAATCCAGCCATCTACTGGTATTGCCGGCCCCATGGTGCCAGACGAGGAGAGATCCATCATCATTAAGAAGTACGATTTACGTCTTGTTTGCTTTCGTCAGTTCTAGGTCTTCTGGTCGAGTGGAAAGTGGTCGTCAGATGTTCCATTGGCGCGCAACCCCAGGACCTGAGTCAAGCGCTCCTATGTAAAGGTGGGCGATAGAGGTCGGGTCGTAAGGGGAAGTCGGGTCGCCGCGGTGACTAGCCCATAGTCTCAAGTTTCCATTCCAATCATTCAGAGTTGAGAGATCAAGTTTAAGATTCGTCTTCTGGGTGCAGAGATGTCCAAACCTTATTCAGCTGCCATCACACTCAGAGGTACAAAGCAGTTAGGGATATATTCCACCTTCACCAGTTGTCCTCGCCTGTATTTCCTCCCGTGTCTGTTGGTTGCGCCGGGGATATATGGAATGCGAGCTATTATACACATCTCTCTGTTTCTTGCCTCTGTTTACTGGTCGTCTCGGATGAGCTGTGAGAAGAGTAGTGACGCTTCACGGGCAAGTCATCGTGCCCGGTCGATCTGCTGAGTGAGTTGGGTAGGTGCATCCTCCGCCTTCAGTATCTATCGCCATTGCCTCGCAGCTTTGGTTGGGTGTATGCTGATATGACCCCAGAATGATTCGTAATCTCGCCCATTTCGTCCTGGTGCTTCTTCACACCGGATCAAGAATGGTCGACTGCGGCGTCACGTCTCTCTGGGCCAGATGCAGCTGCAGGACCGGGGGCCATTGCGGCACCCGCCCCTCGATCTCGGCAACCACGATGGCGATGATGTTGCGTGGCCACTCGAGATGGACGTTCAGCTCCGAGTCACCCAAGCGCTCGAAAATGGCCTCGGCCCACTCAACGGTGCCGGATAGCACGCGCACACGGGTGGTGTCGGCGCGTTGCTGCCATTCCTGCGCAGCCAGGGGTACCATGAGCAGCTGGAGGCAGATAAAGTACGCAAGTAGTAGCTGGGCGACGAGGTTGTCAGGGTCGAGAAAGCTCTGAAAACTATCGTGGCACAGCTCGTACCACACGCCGTAAACGCCGATGAATTGCAGGTAGCCATCGATCGGGCTGGCTTGCAGGCTGATGACAACGTCGACCAGGGCGTCGTGGAAATCGAGCTCGGTGTCGCCGGCCACATAGGGCCGGATGCCCTCGAGCGCTCGGTCCGCGTCTTCCAGCAGCTGCGGATGGACGGAGGGCAGCTGGGGGAGACGCGGAGCCATGAATTTGAAATGGTAGTCCGGGTGCAAATTGAATGCGGTAGGCGAGTTTTCCTGCTGGATCTTTTGCGTCGTCAGCGCACACCCACGCACCATGGTGATAAAGTCAACCAGGCCGTCGCCCATGTACGAGGCCTGGAATGTCAGAGCGTAGCAAGACGCCAGCATTGCGTCTGACTCGCCGTACGCCAGCGCAGTCTGGCTCAGCGCCTGGTTCAGCCCGGCGAACGCATGGCCCCGGTGCACCAGCGACTCGCGCCGGTAGTCCACCCCAGTCAGGCGGCTCAGGTGCGACGCCCCGAGCGACAGGATCGCATGCATCAGATACGGGTGCTGCTCAGCAAACTGGGGGATCTCGTGCACCCACACCGAGTCATTGTCCACGGGCAGGTGCGGGTATGCTATGGTCAAGAAATGGTGGAAGAAGCGCATGTCCAGCATTGAAAACGTCCCTGTTGTCTCTCCGCTTCCACTGCCGGGAAACGATGGCCCCGTTGTCGGATTCCATCGCAGCACCGACAGCGTGTGAGATGTCCTGCCGTTGCTGCTGCTGTGGCGTGCCACTGGCTCCGCGGGGTACACGCAGCTCATGCCCTTCATCACACAGCTCCCGCATGCCGGTTTCTGCTCGCCGCATTTGATCTTGCGGCTCTTGCAGCTATAGCAACCTCCGCGAGACTTCTTGTGCGAGCGCCGGGTGAGGTTAGGAGCTAGTGTGCGAGTTTTATGAGGTTGCTGATGTGCTTGTGGTCGCCCGTCGGTGCCATTGCCGGTGCCATTGCTATTGCCTGATGTGGTTGTGGCTGTGGGCGATTCAGACACATTGTCCCATGACGCCAGGGAGGCGATATCCGTGAAATTGTCGACCGCAATGCTGTTCTCGGAATCCTGGGTCATGCTAGTGGCCGACATGTAAATGTACTTGTGGATAAATCAATGAAGATGTTGATGTTCGTCAAGGGTAGCGATTAGCAAATCTCACAACGGGGGCATTGGGACTCCGTCAGGCATGGTTTGGAGACATGAAGGACTGTATTGCATCTGCCACAGGAAAGGCATAGAAGTAGTGTAGAGTGGAGGCTTGACTAGAATAGAACTGCGAGTTAATGTAGCAATGCGAGTCCAGAGGGTTTGCAGTATGAAGCATCGTCTGCACCCAGCCACGAGACGAACGGGGGTCGGGTTGCTGGGCCAAGGCACGAGGCATACAACGGGGCGGACTGAGTGCCACTGTACCGTTCAGGGTTATCGCTCGCTTGATTTCCCGCTCACAGCGGTGGTGAAAAGGGGGTCGACAGGCCAGTAGCAGGGAAAGCCGATGACGGGAGGGAATTTCTAGACGTCTGAGATGGAAGCCTTGGACGATCGACAGGCCCACGAAAACGTTTCAGCCTGGAGTCAACTATCGGGCCTCTTGGACACGAGAATCCAGAAGGGAAAAACTGTTGATGTGACGCAGAGGCGCATCAGGGGAGTCAGCAACCCAATGGGATAATTTGAGCGTCGTTAGTTCTTCCTGGATCAAGCGGGTTGAGCCAAGTGGCGCGCCCTTCTCTTCAACTTGACAACCGCTGACAGCCAGCCTAATAATGACCTTAGCGGTGGGTGGTTTCGAGACCCTTACTCTCTCTGCTTGGAGGTGTCCAGGAGTCGCACGCGCACCGGTATATAGGCACGTCCTGTCTCCGTCGGCCAGCTTTGCAGTCGTTTGTTACATGTTACATGTAGTTGCTCTGGAGCGAAAGTGCCAGAGCAATACCCTTCCTTAGACAGCAAGGTTGGCATATTGGACACTGTTGGGTGCCAAAAATAGCGGACGACAAGATCCGTGACCATTATTGACCACGGCAGGGGTTCTTTGGAAGCAACGGTCCTTTCGTACGTACGTACGCTGTACGAAGTATGTTGTTGGCAGCCCTCCCCCTACCGTATCGAGTTTAGAGGCTGCGCTGGACCATGCCGATGACGGGAGTGAGCAGAATCTCAGGCCAGGCAGAAGCAGGAGAAGGGTGTTCCGTAACGCATCGAGGGGGACTTCAGGCCTGGTTCTGCTCCACAAGACCTTCCAGGGGTGGGTGGTCACAGATGGACTCTTCCGTAGCTGACCCATATTGTCCATGTCCCCGGGTTCTGGATCCGTGGGGAACTAACGATAACAGCTCTTTCTCTGCCGTGTTGACGCCCGTTTCTTCCCGCAGCCATTCGGGGGCTTAGCTAAGGCTGAGGGCATGTTTATGGGTGTTGACGATCGCGAAGCTCGTGACCACCGCGAGTGGCGACAAGCATTGCATTGGATATTTTGTTCGAATTCCAGGGTCTTAGAGTGCTACCGCTGCATCAGCAATTTGCTGCCCGATCATTAAATGACTCACATTATTGATTGAGGGGCACCGAAGGGATGTGTCGCCGGTTGCTGGCCATACCCTTGTCATGAAGAGACGAAGCAGCCCATATCATTCCGACATAGGAAGACGGCCAACATCTCTCGGCGCCAGAGTCTGGCTGTGTACGGAGTACATTCATATGTTCTCCGTACTCAGTATAGCTGGTAGGTCCTCGGTACCTATTTGGTGCCTATAGGCAGAGAGCGAGTATGTCAAGTGGCTCTGAGACGGTCATTTGAAAGAATCTGCGACTGCGCCATCGACCCCAAATTAGGGAACAACTGCAACTTCTCTCTCTCACGGCCACGTAGACTTTGCGGGCGCATCTGTCATTGTCATCTCCAGATATGGACATCTCTCCCCGAGCCCTGCTTCGGCTTCTCTTCCCTCGCCTGCCCCTGATTTTCAAGACGGCTCTTCTCAATGCTTTGTCGCTGTCCCCAAACTCATCCAAGCAAGATTTGAAGACCGAAGTCGTTGTCAGGCTCCTTCGAGACATCATTAGCGCAAGACGGTCCGTAGGTTTCATGCAAAAATACACTACCAAAGACCCTGGCATCAAAGGCCCGGTCGTAGTGTCCAAAGTCACCGTCCCTCCTCCCCCGGATCAAAATGGGCCCAGAGATGCGGTCTGCAGCGCTATCAAGGAGCTGGGAGATGGCACTGAGACTTACATGGTCCCCGAGACCGCGGCTGTCGAAGCGGAGTGGACTGGCTATCGAGCGAACGTCAGCCCCAGCGAACCTAGACCAGATCTGCCTGAGGAGGAGCACTACGCACTGTTAAGCGAAAATGTCTCCTCGTCACTGACAATTCTCTATTTCCATGGTGGTGCCTACTACCTGATGGATCCAGCCTCTGTTCGCGACACGACTACCCGGCTCGCGAGGCTGACGGGAGGTAGATGCTATTCGGTCCGTTATCGCCTAGCTCCTCAGAATCCTTTTCCTGCACAGCTTCTCGACGCGTTGGTGGCTTACCTGTCGCTGTTATCCCCTCCCCCGGGTGCATTTCATGAGCCCGTACTCGCAAAGGATATTGTCTTTGCCGGAGAATCCGCCGGGGGGAACCTGTCTCTTGCCTTGCTGCAGCTCCTCTTGACCCTCCGGAGAACCGGTACCGAGACAATCAAATTCCACGGTGCTGATGTTCCTGTGCAACTGCCCGCCGGCGTTGCGGTCAACTCTCCCTGGGTCGACATCACACGCTCTCTGCCATCCAATATCAACAATGCCTTTTATGACTACCTCGAGCCTCTCGCCCCAACCGGTCTTTCCAACACAGAGCCGCTGCCAGATCCCTTTTGGCCAACGTCTCCTCCCCGTGCTGACATATTCTGCAACGCATCAATGATGGTGCACCCTCTAGCCTCGCCTGTGCAAGCCAATTCAGAACTATGGATAGGTGGGCCTCCTGTCTGGATTTGTGTGGGAAATGAGACCCTCGAGGATGAAGCCACAGTCCTCGCTCGCAGAATGCACCAGGGCGGAGTACCGTTGAGCTTGGTCGGCTATGAAGGAATGCCGCATTGCTTTGCCATGATATTTCCGACCTCGCCCACGGGCAAGGATTGCTTTGAACGCTGGGGCAAATTTTGCTCGGACGTTGTCAAAGGCACGCAGCTTGGTTCGAGCAAGGCCGGCTGGGTTAAGGCATTCTCCAACCCGCTACATTTGGAGGAAGTAGACGTGCAGAATTTGACTTCTCTCAGCGACCAAGACGTGACCGAGATTACCGGCAGCATGCGGAAGCATTTCCTGATACGGGAAGAAGAACTTGTGAGAAAATGGAGCGAGCCGAAAGCCAGGGCGAAACTATGACTCAAGCAAGACCGACACCGAATACAGACCGTCTCCCTGCCTTCATAGCCTCGCTTGGTCAAAGAAACGATCCGCGACCTTGAGCCAGCATCAGTCTCGCTATGCTAGGGATAGAAGGTGGGACCACCTTGCCCAGGAGCAGCGGCAAATCTTGGCTCCCGCTCTTCAAGGAAGCTCTGGACGCTTTATTTGCAATCATTGAAGTTACTACTTTGCGTCTACACGGACAAAGGGGAGAATACCGAGGTGTAAACAAGTGAAACAGCACATCGCTGTCAAGCAGGTGAGTTTTTGCGGCCGGTAATTTCCCTCCCCCCATCAACTCCTGATTGATGAATCGCGCCCATGCCTTTCTCTGATTGGAAATGGTTGTGGCGAGTTCCAAGGTTCTCTTCGGGATACTGGCTTAAGCCTCTACAACCTCCCAGAACAAGCTCCCAAACTGCTTTGACTCTCCGCGGTATACTGCCAGTGGCCAGGAGGTGGGCCAGAAGGTGTATAGCATTCGAATATCCGATGAGTCTTGGCAGGAAGAAGATGACTTTGGCTCCATGGTGATTCCACCAGTCTCTCCCTCTCTTCCACTCGGAAAGCCAACTCGCTCATCCTTTCTCGCACAAAACATCTTGCCCGCACCAGTGGGACAATGAATCTGACACGCTCGTCCAGTTCGAACTTTGAAAACACCAGTTCAAATTATGCATCATCTAGACAGCGAAGGAATTGCCTTGGCTCAGGCGGTTCAACGTGACCTATTGCCGCCGCGGCCTCAAGTGGACTTGCTGGAAAGCGCGATGTCTTGATGTCCTTGACTGGCGGGTCCCGTAGAAAAGGGGACATTCACCTTGACTGGGTCGGGCAACATGGTGGATTGATCTCAAGTAATATAGAAGGGACTCACTCTCAGTCCTCTAGGGCCAGCTATTCAGCAATAATACAAGATATGAGCTGAAGGAGTGTCGCTCGAGCCTCAGGATAATGCAAAGCCGCCAGCCTTGCGGGCCTCAGCCAGCCTTGTAGAGAGGGAAGTACTCCGTACTGAGTAGTGGAATCAAGTACAGCCTAGTCGGAAAATCGTTATTCCGGCCATTCTCTCAAACTGCGATTTATTCAACACTGTCTTGCACACCATTGACTTTCTCGTTTCCAGCCACACCTTCAACTAGGGGCAATGAGCTGATTGCAGCCAGCTAGGTTGTCGTTGGCGACAATGCCCAATGCCCGGCGCGCTATCACGTCCACAGCTCTCGAGTTTCTGGTCACTCGGCTGCGTTCAGCGACGTCTCATTCTGTTCGGTGCCGATTGAATCCTACGTCACCATGAGTGTCAGAATCGGTGCCAGTGACATGTATCCTTCGTTGAAGATTGTATGGTCGTCGCAGCCTCAAGAAGCAGAAACTGCGTACCGCAATGCCGGACTTGTCAAAACAAAAGGAACGCTTTTCCTCCTTCCCCCTTCGGACGTCGTCCTTCGCGAAACCTTCGACGCGCCTCCCCGGCCAAAGACTCGTATGTCATCAGGTGCCGTGGCTCTCTGCAAACACTTTGAACGTGGCGGAGCGTCATCTGAGCATGGCCGCTCCCACCCTTTCTGGGCCGTGCCTGTTGGCAGCAACGAGCACAAGACAGAGATGGCACGGCGGATCCTGGATGAAATGCTGTCGCAGGCAGTGTGGAAGAATGTCATGCTGCTGCACCATGGTGTAGCTGTGTATGAAGTCCGGAACAGCCGGGGCTATGGAATGAGATGGACTCTAGATATTGAAGAAAAGCTTGACGCAGGCCAGGACGACGGGAGGGTTGACTCCAGTCTCGTCAAGAATGATCATGAGAAGGACTGGGTCATCACCAGGACTACCTTTCGAGGCTTTCTGGAACCCGTAGTGGGATTGGATCATGAACTTCCTGGACACGAAGGATAAAGGACGGTCACGTAGAATGCCATGGTGGGAATGACTACCTATACACGGGAGTCCTTCGACACTTCTAGCCTTCTCCTGCTTTCGTGCAACCAAAGACTGATCATCTTTGTCAGGACGACGATGCAGAAGACAGACGATAGGCTCCGAGCCCGAGACAGATATGAACATGACCAATCGCGCCTAAGGCCTCCCAAATGATGTCCCCCCTTTCGATATGCGGCGGTAATGAACCGGATTGCTGGTGAGGCCGATCGGAGACTAAGTTCGGGACTGTGGCCCTGTCAGATGCAGATGCCAGATGCAGATGCAGGACTGCTTGGGTCAGCAATTACTATATGTACATATGCAAGGGGAGATCAACCTTGTCCTGCGCATGCATCTCATCTTGGATCTACACGGCTTTCCAGAAGATGGTGTATGCATATCCATACTGCGACCTATGGCCTATGGATGACAATGCTACTTTACCCCCTGGACAGACCCCGGCATCGGCATCGGCATCTCCTCCACAACGCTCCCTCTCTCTCCCCGCAGCAGCCACAGTTAGTGCCAGCCGTCCTCTCCACCCCCCACGCCGACGCCGGGGCAGACACATTGGATGACCAAGGACGGGCGACGGGCGACGGGCGACGGGCGATGGCTGGTGTTGACGGCTGGATTATGCCCAAGCAAACCATCCGTAGATATGCGTGATGTGGCCGTCGATCCCTCGGCTGTCTCATTGATTTATCCCTCTGTCCGCTCACGTTCTTTTGGAAGCGTGACGCTGGCTTGCCACGTTGTCTACTTGGTTGTCTTTCACTCCTTTCCGTGTTCTCTGTCAGTTCCAATCACTGTTTACTGTCTTAGATCGGTCAGGTTGCTCGGCTGAGCTATGCGATAGATTTTCAGCGTCAGCGGGAGTTTGCTTTTGACATGCAGGCCGTTGCGCCATCTGCGGCTCCAAATCAAATTCTTCACAGCCCGTGATCCTCGGTTTATTGGGTGTTTAGCGACGCCATCAAGCCACAATGGCTCCTGCGGGCTTTCCGACAACCCTGTCGGGCATCTTTTCAACAAAGAGCCTGAGTTTCATCCATCAAGGTATTCTTGTGCGGCGAATGGATGTGTTGAACATAGTCTGACATTGCTCAGTCCCGAGGCTGAACGCCATCTATGGTTGCACGCGGCAGACCAAAAGAAATGTGTACTCGTGTTCCGGCGGCAGGGCCCCGCTGGCAACCAGGCATACAAGCCTGATCCAGCTCCCTCCCAGAGCGGTTACCATCTGGTCGCGACTCAAGGCTGATCTCACGTCTGGCTCGGTTCCCTACTCAGAGCTCACGATCGGTGTCCCAGCAGAAACCTTTGCCGGAGAGCGTCGCGTGGCTGTGGCGCCCCAAAACATCCCTCTTCTCCTTAAAAAGGGGTTTGCTCGCGTCCTCGTGGAGCGCGGTGCTGGCGCCGAAGCTCAGTATGCCGACGAAGTATACGAACACATGGGCGCCACCATCGTGGATCGCCAGACTGTTTGGTCTGAAAGTAACGTGCTGCTCAAAGTCCGCGCCCCCGACGTCGAGTCCGAGGTGCCGCTTATTCGCGAAGGGGCCGCCCTGATATCGTTTATCCAACCGGCTCAGAACAAAAGTCTGGTTGACGCCCTCGCCTCACGCCGCGTGACTGCATTTGCCATGGACATGATTCCGAGGATATCTCGGGCACAGGCATTCGATGCTCTTAGTTCCATGGCCAATATTGCCGGGTACAAAGCCGTTCTCGAAGGGTCGAATCATTTTGGCCGATTCCTGACTGGCCAGGTCACTGCCGCGGGGAAGATCCCGCCCGCCAAAGTGCTAGTCATCGGCGCAGGCGTTGCCGGGTTGAGTGCCATCACTACGGCTCGTCGCTTGGGTGCGATCGTCCGTGGGTTTGACACTCGGTCGGCGGCGCGCGAACAGGTCCAGTCTCTCGGGGCGGACTTCCTCGAAGTCAGCGTCCAGGAGGAGGGCGGCGGAGCAGGAGGCTACAGCAAAGAAATGTCCAAGGAATTCATCGAGGCCGAGATGAAGCTGTTCATGGATCAGTGCAAGGACGTGGATATTGTGGTCACCACCGCACAAATCCCAGGCAAGCCCTCTCCCAAACTCATCACTGAAAAGATGGTCAGCGCCATGAGGCCGGGCTCGGTGATTGTGGATCTCGCATCTGAAGGTGGAGGGAATTGTGAAGTTACGGTTCCCGGGCAGCTCATCGTCCACAACCATGTCACCGTCATCGGGTATACAGATTTCCCGTCCCGCCTTCCAACCCAGTCGACCAGCCTGTATTCCAACAACATCACGAAGTTTCTCCTATACCTCGCCCCCAAAGACAATCATTTTGGCGTCGATTTGGAAGACGAAGTCGCCCGTGGCTCCATCGTCACTCACAATGGCCAAGTCATCCCTCCAGCTCCACGCCCGGCTCCGCCGCCCGCTTCCACCCAGCCACATCATGAACCTGAACTCAAGCCAGTCGAACTGACCCCGTGGGAGAAGCAAACGAGAAACGTGGCCGCAGTGACGGGGGGAATGAGTGCAGCCCTGGCACTCGGCAAACTGACCGGGCCGCTCTTCATGAGTAGCATGTTCACAGCCGGTCTTGCTGGTCTCATCGGGTATCGATCGGTCTGGGGGGTGATTCCTGCCCTCCATTCTCCGCTGATGAGTGTCACCAATGCCATTTCGGGCATTGTTGGGGTGGGCGGCTTCTTCGTCATGGGCGGAGGATTCTTCCCTGAGACCATCCCGCAGGTTCTCGGTGCTCTCTCGGTTCTCCTGGCGTTTGTGAACATTTCCGGTGGCTTCGTCATCACCAAAAGAATGCTGGATATGTTCAAGCGCCCGACCGATCCCCCGGAATATCCCTACCTATATGCAATCCCTGGCATTCTGTTCGGCGGCGGCTTCATCGTAGCTGCGAGTACGGGCACGGCGGGGTTGGTGCAGGCTGGGTATCTGGTCAGCAGCCTCCTCTGCATTGGTAAGTACCCAATGGTGCTGCTTTTACCCGGCGACGACTCACTGTAGGGTAGGATCGCTTTCGGGTCTCGCGTCTCAAGCAACTGCGAGAACCGGGAACCTCCTCGGAATCTTGGGGGTATTTGCAGGGATCATCGCATCCTTGGGGGCGGTAGGATTCTCCCCCGAAGTGCTAGCTCAATTTGGGGCCATTGCAACGGTCGGTGGCATTATTGGTACGTGAAGGCTGAAGCATTGTATGCGCGAGCGAAACTTCTCACACCGAGCGTCAGGTGCTCTCATTGGAAGACGAATCACACCCACCGAACTACCCCAGACCGTTGCAGCCTTGCACTCGGTGGTGGGTCTTGCCGCCGTATTCACCAGCATAGGCAGCGTTCTCGCCCACGTCTCGGAGATCTCAACCTTGCACATGGTGACTGCTTACCTGGGTGTTCTGATCGGTGAGTCTGTCCGTCTCTGCTGGCCCGTCGCGGCACTAAGCTGTCGGCAGGTGGAATCACGTTCACTGGCTCGATTGTTGCGTTTCTCAAACTGGCAGGGCGCATGTCCTCGCGCCCCACAATCCTTCCTGGCCGACATCTGATAAACGCATCTCTGCTCGCCGCCAACGCAGGCACAATGGGGGCGTTCATCACCATGGCCCCTGGGGCGCCCGCCGTGGCGGCGGTCTGTCTGTCTGCCAACACGGCCCTGAGTTTCACGCAAGGGTATACCACAACGGCTGCCATTGGTGGAGCTGATATGCGTATGTTACATCCTCGCTGGTTGATCTGGGCTCTGCCAGACTGACGCTGCCTCTAGCCGTGGTGATTACCGTGCTCAATGCATACTCTGGCTTTGCACTTGTCGCCGAGGGTTTCATGCTCGACAACCCTCTCCTGTTGACCGTAGGGTCGCTTATCGGCGTGAGCGGTTCGATCCTGTCGTATATCATGGTTTGTGGCCCTTTTCGGTTTCTTGTCAGAGTAATGGAGAGCTAAAGTTGATATATGACAGTGCGTCGCGATGAACCGGTCGCTGACCAACGTACTATTCGGTGGTATTGCGCCCATTGCGCAGGCGAACCAAGAAATCAAAGGCCAAGTAATCAAGACGACGGCCGAAGAAACCGTCGACGCTCTAGCCAGTGCGGAGAACGTGATTATTGTACGTCGTAGCCCTTCCTCTTCCTCCCAAGTTGCAGGGTGCTGACAGGTTATGCTAGGTGGTCGGATACGGCATGGCGGTGGCCAAAGCACAGTATGCGATTGCCGAAATCACCTCGTTACTGCGAAGCAAGGGCGTCAACGTCCGGTTTGCCATCCACCCAGTGGCAGGCCGAATGCCAGGCCAGTGCAATGTGCTGCTAGCCGAGGCGTCGGTGCCGTACGACATTGTCCTGGAGATGGACGAGATCAACGACGACTTCCCGGACACGGATGTCACACTGGTGATTGGGGCCAACGATACGGTGAATCCACTGGCTTTGGAGGCCGGGTCGCCGATCGCGGGGATGCCGGTCCTGCATGCGTGGAAGTCCAAGAACGTGATTGTCATGAAGAGGGGGATGAGTAGTGGTTATGGTGAGTTGACCGACCGTCACTTGTGTCGTGGCCTTTTCTTTTCCACCAACTATCGTGCTCATACTTGATACTGACCGAGTCTGTGATCCTACCAGCCGACGTGCCCAACCCGATGTTCTACATGCCCGGAACACGCATGCTGTTCGGCGACGCCAAGCAGACGTGCGACGCGCTCAAGGCGATGCTGGAGACGAGGTATAAGGCGCAGTTCCATGTCTAAATGGGGAGGAGGAGGAGGAGGAGGGAGGAGGCAGGTATTACCCTAGCTAGGGTGAGCGAGCGGGCCACCGAGAGACTGGCATTGACATTTGGCAATCGCATGGCATTGGCATTGTACTTCCGAACAGCAGTATTACAGTAATAATAGAATGTAGTCCGAGGTGCTTAAAGTGGGTGGGTGGGTGGTTATTACTACGTCTCCATTAGTTTAGCGGGGTGGAGCCCCGGCTTGCCATTTAAACAAGACTGATAGTTTAAATCTCCCAAAATTTAGGGTTAAGATCGTGCAGAGAACTAGCTGCAATCCTATCTCTGGGTTGCGTGGCCTAATGGTAAGGCGTTGCTTTCCGGTGTCCCAAACAGGAATCTGGCAAAGATTGTGGGTTCGAGTCCCATCGCAATCGCAACTTCGTCTTTCTTTTTTATCTTTCTTTTTGATCTTTCTTTTTGCTTTTTCCTATTTCGATTTCGATTTCGATTTCTAAAAACGAAAGCAAAACCAAAAACCGAAAACATAATCGAAATGCAGAAATCTATCGAGAGGCAGAAATGTTGCGCCCGGGCCAGGCAGTTCAATTCGCTTTTTGGCTTCTCTTTTTCTTTTTCCATCACATCCCTTCCATAACAATCCCTTCTTCGTCTTTCTTGTTTCGTTGATTGCGCTTCGCTTCGCCTCGTTAATGATCATCACCTCTTAACCTAAGTTAATTGAACGGACTGGCAACTGGGTTGGGTGTGAGATTGTCACTTCCGTGGCCTATACAGCAATTCGATGTTGTTGTAACCTGTAAGTAACCCCATTGATTCTATAGACTAGTAACTGAAGTGATTGTCATGTCGTCGCCGAGAAGGGGACATCCAGTAACCCAAATCGGGGAACAAACTAATGGCAACACCGACAAGGCAAGCCCTTGAATATGCTAGAAGTGAATATTATTGAAAGTTATACTAAGGAAAGATGGAGAATCTCTCCTAGTAGAAGAGTCCTCCTGGTATATATATCACTCTAGTACATACAAACAGTAACGTGATCAAAGAGTCACAAACAAAGTCACTCGATGTCTCTCATTCAAGTCAAGCAGGTCAAGACATACGAAATTCAAGCTGAATGAATGAATGAATGATTGGCATTCAAGCACTGGCATCCGTATCCTTATCCCTATCCGTATCCGTACATAATGAGCCACCGTACTGGAAATCACTTTTGCCACCCAAACTTGCTCTTCAGTCTATACTCATCGTCGTCCATAACCACCACCACCCTGATTGTAGCCTCCACCATGATTGCCACGACGGTCGTTTCTAGGGGGGTAGCCCTGACCTTGACCTGCGTATTGATACGAGCTGTCGCTCACACTCCGGCCACCATATTGCGGCTGTTCTCCGTTCCTGCCATAATACTGATTCTGGCCTTGATTGCCATAGTAACCCTGGCCCTGACCCTGACCCTGTCCTTGTCCTTGTCCTTGGTAGTTGTAGTGATTCCCCTGTCCGCCACCATACCCTCCATACCCATTGCTGGGCGCCTGGTTCCGATCATAGCCGTTCGACCCTCCATATCCCTGCGCTTGAGGCGGCGGCGGTCCACGACCCGGTGGAGGCATATTTGCCGCGAACCGTGGATCCAGGAAGGCCGCAAATGGATTGTTGTTCGACGTGCCAGGTGCCCCAGGGTCCAAAGGTGGCCGATTGGCCGCATAGTTGATACGGCCCCCTCGGTTCTGCTGGTCGTGAGGGTCGCGTCGAGTGTTGTCGTAGAGCGGGGCGCCGCCAAAGTCTCGGCCCGAGTTCCTTGCCTTGGACCGGAGAAGGGCCAAATCACCCTTGTCCAAGACGGCGGGCGGCAGCACGACGCCCGGAAACAACATGGACTTGTGCACGTGGGTCGGAGGCGGCATCGTGAAGTGGACACTCAGCGATCGGTCGTCGTCCACGACCGGTTCCAATTTGATCTCCTCCTCGGGTCCAACCAGGTCCATGTGAGGCAGGAAATCGGCGTTCTTGCTCACCGTCCCGGCAAGTCGGCCTTTCCGCATGGACAACTTGACGGAATCTTTGCCATTCTTGGCTTTCTTGGAGTAAAACTGCATCGCCAGCTCGTCGTACAAGGGGTTCTGGTCGGAAATGATCAGTGCATCTTTCCCAACTTCATTCCTGGCTCGCTCGTCATCGTTCAACAGATGGTATTTGGTGTGCATCGCCGACAGGAGGCGCTTCTCGTCAATGAAAGGGAGCAGGACCACCGCCTTCCACGACTGCTTTTTGCCGTTGGCATCGAGCTCAAAGTCTTCCGGATAAAAGTCGACAATCTCCGAGTCCTCATCGGTCATAAGCGGATGGAACGCGGGCGGGATCGCATGGTTCGACGCCGCCGGCAACACCCCCATCAGTTGTTCGTACGGTCGGAACGGCGTGCCCTTGTCAAACTTGATCGTCATCTTGTCAATGTCGACAAAGTCGGCCGCGAACGGCGCATAGTGGTAAGGATAGTACCAGGTCCAGGAGGGACAGCCTTGGAAATAGTAGAGCAAAACCCAGCTGAGCCCTTCTACGTATGCGCGCGCAACTTTGTGGCGGAATTCAATGTCGTTCGGAGCAACGTGGAACTTTTGTTCGTAGTAACGGTCGGCGTACCCAGGTTCCCACAGACGAACCGTGTCCAGGTCCGGATCACCGGCCTGGCCATTGGTCTCAGGTTTCGCCACAGGGGTGTGTCGTCCAGGCGTTCCGGCGTCAGAGGATTCTTCCGCTTCCATCAAGCCGGCCTTGCGTTTGCCCAATGCCGAAGCAGGCGTACCTCCCTCACCACTAGGGCTCCCGTTGACGCCGTTGACGCCATTCTTGGTTGGAGTTTCGGCAGCGGCCGCCCTCTTTGCGAGCATTTGCTCTTTCAAGACGGCGGCGGCGCTTTTGTTCGAGGCCGCGGCTTTGTCCACCGTCCCCCTGTTGACAATGGCGTTGTAGTCCAGTGTAGGGTAGTCGGTTGCTTCAAACGTCTCGACTGGCCCTGTCGGCGCACGAGCATCCGCACGAGCGCCTCTGTTATAGTCCGGAGAGCTACGGCGCCGCTTGGGGTTACGGGCGGCCTCTCGAGCTTCCTTCTCTTGCTCTCGGCGACGCTCGTTCCGCTCTCTTCGGTCCGAGACTTCCTTTCGGCGCTTGAAGATGGCATCCTCTTGTTTGGCGAGCCCCTGTAGGATGATTTGGGCACGGGCCAGTTCGACATTGCCATCACACGTCACATAGCCGCCCATGAGAGGGAGGTTGTCTCGCCAAATGGCAATGAGCTTGTCGATACCATCTTCGTGGATGTCGAGACTGGGGAGATGGGGCAGAAAATCATTGCCGACGAAGAAACACATAAAGACCCAATCATCAAGGGCACGCTCAAGATCGAAACGAAACGGTTGACCTGGCACGAGCATTTCTGCCCCGAGGTACTCACGGAGGATGGGCACATTCAACCAAACAAAAGGCTTCAGCTCTTCGGTGGTTCCCTTTTCGTCGAACTCTCCCGACTTTGCCTTGGCGTTGCCTCTGCAGTTTTCTGCATAGTGCCCTTGTTGTCCGCAGAGCTTGCAGGTTTTGGCTTTGGCGTCTCGGAGGAAGACGTCTTCTCGCAGGACACGAAAATGCGGCTCGTGGGTCGCGATACCCAGCATGATCAAGTCTGCATCAAGGCCATACATCACATGTCTCGTGTTGGGGTCATATTCAGGGTCGGATCGTTGAGAACGAATGAACTGCATGATCTTATGCTCACCTTCACCTGGGACGCTGGCATCGGAGATGATGACTTTCAACTCAGCCCAGGCCGGATCAGTGTTGAGTTTCCATTGGACCCAATATCGGATAGACTGAGCAAGGATGAACATGAATGGCGTGCCAGGTGTGATGACATTACTATCCCAGGTTTTCTTGATTACTTCTTCCACTGTGGAAGCTTCATCGTCGTCCTCATCCCTATCTCTTTGTTGTTGACGTAGAAGTGTTTGAAACTCGGCCTTCTGTTCATCCGCCTCTTTTGCGTCTCTCGCCGCCCTGAAACGTCGAGCGCGCTGCTGGTTCATTTTGGCGCGGGGAGCAACACCATCTGGCGAAATGTCAGTACGAGGCACGGTATACCTCAAGTCTGTGGGGGTCACATACCGATTGCAATCATAAGCAGTCTCCGTGGTCGCACCATGTTCACAACACGTTCAGTATACTTGAAGATCTCCATCATCATTTCCGCCTCGTTCGCCGGAGGAGGTTTGTTCTCGGGATGTGAGCAAGGATGGACAATTCCATTGAAATCAAGGTAGAGATTGTGCATCTCCTCGCCGTTAGGATTCGGCTTAGTCGTGTCAACAGGGTAAACCACGCCATCAATCTCGTACGGTTGCTCCTCAATCACGGGACTGATGATCTTGGGATACTTCTTGGTGAGCCACCGGAACAGCGCCGGGACACCCATGGCGACCGACTGGCGACAGACGGGCGACGAGCGATAGAAAGGGCTGGGGCAGGAGACGTGAGAGGTTGAAAACTTGGTGGAAAGAAGAGCAGAACAGGCCGCAAGGACCAAGATCCCACTTGCGTCTGGTGGAAAAAACGGAAACGAATCTCTGTCGGGGAGAGGGGAAGGAAATGGGCACAGCGTCTCATGCGAATCGCATCACCACGGCCAAACTGCAGGGTCTTCTAGCGACAAGCGATGCAGGTGTCTGTTGTTGAGGCTCGACCGAAGCCTGGCCTGGCAATCTTTGACTTGAACTTCGAGTCGGACTCGAGATCGCGCAGGCTTGGCCTAATCACGTGATCGGGATTGAGCCTGCGATCAAAAATCGCCGACTCCAACTTCAAGTTTGCCTGGCCGCAGCGTTGGTCGTGGGACCCATCTATCTCCGTATCCGTCCTCTGTAAAGTTTTGACCGTGAGGGCAGTATGCTGACGTTCGGACACCAGTAACATGCACCATGTTCACGGCACACTGATGCCATTCCTCTATCCATGTCTATTCGAGTCGACCGCGACTTCGATTCGGCTTCAAGTCCATCGAGTACCCAGCCACGTTCGGGCAAGTCTATTCCGACCCAATATCTCCCGGAAACAGTCGTCTCTCGCAGATGCAAACACCTCCTCCTCTCGTCATGCGGCGGCCTATGAGGCTCCCCCGGCTACGGGCTCGTCACGCTTGAATCCTGCCCCCGATGACTACGGACGCAACGTCTTCGTGGACAAATGCACATTGACCGTTCACACTGGTTCAGGAGGCAATGGATGTGTCTCTTTCCTGCGTGATGTCCATATCTCCGACGGTCCCCCAAACGGCGGCGACGGTGGCTCGGGGGGAAACGTCTGGATCCAGGCAGTTGCGGGACAGACGAGTCTGCACAAACTGGCGCGAAGGGGAGTGGTCAAAGCCGGGCGTGGGATAGGCGGAAAGGGCAAGAGCCAAGGTGGCCGAAAAGGTGAGGATATTTGTGTCCAGGTGCCTGTGGGGACGGTCGTTAGGGAAATCTGGCGCAGCGATCCTGTCGCGGAGGAGGAGGCGAAATTGAAAGAACTCGCCGGCATGAGCGAGGAAAATCCATATTCTCTTCCTGACCATGGACTACGCGACAAGTGGATTCTATATGCAGGGGTCACTCGCAAAGAAGCCACTGATGTTGTTGCCAACCTGCCACCGCCGTTGAAACCAAGGAAGAGTCACCTGGCAGTCCTTCAGCCTCCGGCTCCCATTAATCTCGACCTGGACCAACCGATGGAGAAGCCCATTCTTTTAGCAGCCGGGGCCATGGGAGGTCTGGGGAACCCGCACTTTGCCACCAAAAACGAGCCCAAACCGAAATATGCAACCAAGGGTGAACTGGGAGTACGGATTAAGTTCCAGCTCGAACTTAAACTTCTCGCCGACGTGGGCCTTGTCGGACTACCCAACGCCGGCAAAAGCACGCTCACTCGGGCCATCAGCAATTCGCGCACGAGAATTGGAGACTGGGCATTCACGACCCTGGCACCAACAATCGGCACTGTCATCCTCGACAATAATGAAGGCAGACCCCTGGTCCGCTCTGGCGTCGAAGGGGAACCTCCCCGCATGAGTTTCACAGTCGCAGACATTCCGGGACTGATTGAAGATGCGCACCTCGACAAAGGGCTCGGGCTGGCTTTCCTTCGCCACGTCGAGCGCGCGCGGATCCTCGCGTTCGTGGTCGATCTCAGTGCCGGCGACGCTGTGCTCGCGCTCAAGAACCTCTGGAAAGAGGTAGGCGAGTACGAGAACATCCGCAACAAAGAGTTAAACGAAGAGACCGAGACCAGGGACATGGAATGGACTCCTTTCGGAGCGCTCTCATCGTCATCCGGCGGATCTCAGCGGAGCACCCAGCCGTTGTACGACGATTCAGGGGAGGAGATCGCTATCTTCCCGCCTCCTTCTCCAGACACGCCCTTAGAGCCTCTCAAGCTGCCACCCATCAGTGCGAAGCCGTGGTTCGTGATTGCCACTAAAGCAGACAAGGACGCGGCCGTCACCCAGGCCGAATTCAAGAAGCTGGCGGAATACATGCGGCAGGTTGAGACCGGTGAAGTCGCGCATCCTAGCGGCAACCGCAATGGCTGGAGACACCGAATGGTGGCAATTCCCGTGTCGGCAATCCACGGCCAGGGTATCGACAAGGTGATCAGATTCACCGCAGGCGTCTTGGACAGTCTGGTCGTGAGCCGGTAGATGGATGGGGTGTCGCTGGATGGATGGGCTGCCGGTAGATGGCTGGGCTGTCGCTGGACCTTGACCCTTGACCCTTGACCCTGGTAGAGGCTGAGGCTGGAGCTGGATACGAGGAAGGTTATACCTACACTACACCCACGCCTAGCTGCACACGCGTCAAGGCATTTACTAATCTAGAGCTGTTCGAGCATTGCTCGCTGTACAACATATGTGTGAATTGATAATATTGCTCTGTCCAGCTCTGTCCAGCTCTTTTCTCACATCAAATGCCTCAGTAGTACTGTACTACAAGAGCCGCGCAGGAGCAGTACTACTGCCTAGGTAGAGAACACCGTCTCAATTTACACTAGAAGGAATTCTCCTGCTCGCCAACTCGTCGTAGGCCGGGCCGTCGTACCTACTACTCCTGCAGGACGGAAGGACTTGGAAGAACGATGCGCGTTGAGCTAACCTCAGGAATCCCTGGAGGTGCCTGGCAGGCCGCGCTGTTGGTACTACTAACTGGTATCATAATCATACACGCTCGATGGTGTCTCTTTCCCTCCCTCCCGCGCCAGAAACACTCGAGCGACTTAGAACCACACTGGCAGCATACCACATTCCCGTGCCACGTCCGACGCCATGCTATGCAACCATTACACCGATTTCCCACCAAGACCGATTTCTCGCAGTCATGTCATCTAGCGACCGGGAGCGGTGTCCTGTTTCGCCAGTCGATAACGCACCGCTTCTCTGACAACGTCCGAATTCCACACACCATCCGTACCCCCCTTGGCAAACTCCATACCAGAGAAGTCACCTTTCTCGGCCTCGCCGAGGATCACACTGAGATCTTTCTTCTGCGAAGCGAGCCATTTCTTGCAGAATCCCACGGGGTCCTTGGCCATACCGCTGAAAAAGTCGTGGCGAGCCTTGGAGTGGTGGATTGCTTGAACCAGAACGGCAAGTTGGTCATCGAGGTCGGCGATCTGGCGGAGTTGTGCTTGGTGTTGTGGGTTCTGGGTCATCTTGAGGTAGAGAGCGCGGACAGGGTCTTCGACGGTGACATCGACATCATAGATGGTCGGTTCAGGGTTGTCGTGGAATTCTTTGTCGAGGCGGATGGTGAATGGAAGTCGGACGGGGTCGAGGGGAAGGAGATGCGGGAGGATGCGTTCGGGGATCTGGGGAAAGAAAATGGTGTCGACGCCAAAAAGCTCACGGAGGTTGTCGTCACAGCGAATGGTTCGTCGCTCGTCATCTTCCTGTAGTCCGAAGTGTTTGACATAGTCCCACAGACACATGACGACTTCGGCGCGATCGGCTTCAGTCATGTCCAAGGTGTCGGCGAGGGCGGGGCTCAATTTGAATCTCTCTGGTTGCTCATCGCGAGTGAGACAAATGGTGATGTTCATGTTCTCATCGGCTTTGCGTTGGAATGAGAAATAATCAACGTCCTGTTCAGGGGTCTGGTTCGGGGGTTTCTTCCACGAAATGTTGTAGTTCGGATCGCCCATGAACGCATCTTCAAACTCGACTCTCAGAGCTTTGAAGAAGAAACTGAAAGGCCTCGAGGGAGGTAGAGGTTCCTTGGATTTCTTCGGCTCGCCTTCCTTCTCCTTGCCATTGCCGTCGCCATCTTCATCTTCGTCTTCGTCCTCTGAGTCACTGTCGGGCCATTCAAGCAGTCTTCCTTGGATCTTGACTCGGTATTTGGGTTCGCCCAGTGAATCGAAAGTGATGCTCTCCTCATCATTATGGTTCATTTGCCAGGGCTGTTCGGAACAGGTGTTGGAGATCCAGATGCGCATAGTCTTTTCTCTCTTTCGGTGTCGGCTCATGGTATCCTGAATCTCCAATTTCTTGCGCATCATGGTCGCATCCAGACGCTTTTCCAGCTCACGTAGTTTATTGTACTGCTGTACGCCGTCGCCAATGACAAGGTCCTCAATGCCTTCGGGAAGGGTTCGATCGGTAGGTTTTCGCGCCCGTCGCTGGGCCGCTTGGTGCTCCATGGCGGCGTTGCGTTGCTGGAGTTGTTGGTTCGCCAGCTGCTGGATATGCTGCTGTTGAGCGTGATGGGCAGGAGGGGCCTGGCCTGGTTCCACTTGTAAGTTCCTCTCTCGTCTCAAGATTTGTTCAATGCAAGCGGAGAAGGGTGCGGTTTGACCTGTGTCCACCAGACGACGGAGGTCGAGGTCAAGCTTCAGTGGGATACGGTCCGCGGACAAATTTTTCCAAAACTCCTCTGTCTGGACACTTGGGTCTGCAATGCTTATGCTTGTGCCTGGGGCAGGACTGGTGCTCGGGTCGCACTCACCTGGCCGACGGGGTGCCGGGGCTCTTGCTTGGGGCTGCGCATATTGACGGTAGCTTTGCATTTGTGGGTTCATTGTGCTGTCAGCTTGGCGGCGCCGCGCATCTGGGTACCTTATGCTCGGCAGGTTTGCACGGGTGAATACGTGGACTCTCGGCGACGGGAAGTTTGCCACAGCCTCAACCTCATTGAACGGTGGTGATGTGAACACGATAGATACGACGAACACTGGCAGCGAGAATATCGCGACGCGAGCCTACAGACTACGGCGGCCACGCTAGTCCTGTTAGAGCTGGTGTCTTGGCGAGTAGGTGCCAGATCCAGATAGCCATCCCGCCGCTATAACAGGACCGGAGACTAGTGGACGCAGTTACAGCATCACGACATCAGACATCAGAAACCAGGCACCTCGGGCCTGTCTCTGTCTCTGTCGCTGTCTCTGTCGGTCTATCTATCGCTGTGTCGTATCTACTGTTTGCATTGTTCCTTTGAGCCCAGATTCTATTACTGTGAGTGCTTGTCTGTGAGCCTGAGCCGCGCTCCCCTCCCTGCCTCTTTACCGCTTCAAGGCCCGAGGCCGGAGCTCACCGTCTGTCTCTGTCTCTGTCTCCGTCCCGTCTTCGGCGTCAAAGCAGGCCTCTGGCTGCCACCTCTCTTGACCCAGAACGATGGGCAAACCAAGGTTGATTATCATTTGCCGTCATGCGCAGTCCGAGGGCAATCGGGATAAGACCATCCACCAGACTACTCCCGACCACAAAGTTGGTCTGACCCCCGAAGGGCATCGACAAGCTCAGGAAGCCGGGCAGAAGCTTCGTGAACTTCTCCGCAATGACGACACTTTGCACTTCTTTATATCGCCCTACCGAAGAACGCGGGAGACAACAGAGGGTATCCTCAGCGGATTGACCTCCAACGATCCCGTGCCGTCAGCTTTCCAAAGATCCCATATGAAAGTGTACGAGGAACCGAGGTTGCGGGAGCAGGATTTCGGCAATTTCCAACCTGGCACTGATGAAGTCGAGAGGCTCTGGAGAGAGCGAGCCGACTATGGCCATTTTTTCTACCGCATCCCCAACGGCGAGAGTGGAGCGGATGTGTACGACCGTGTGTCGTCGTTCAATGGCTCTCTTTGGCGACGGTTTTCTGAAGACGACATGGCCAGTGTGGCAATCCTTGTCACGCATGGTCTCTGCAGCCGGATTTTCTTGATGGTTTGGTATCACTATAGCGTGGAGTTCTTCGAAGATCTACGGAATATCAACCACTGCGAGTTTCTGGTCATGAAACTGGCTCCCAATGGGAGATATGTGCTTCAAAACCAACTACGGCGCTGGTCCGACCTCAGGAGGGAACGGGCGGCGGCGAGAAAAAGCATATCGTCACCTTCAACCATCGAACACATCCCTGTCAGGCGGTGGGCATCTACCAGGACGGCCAATGACCCGAGTGGTGCTAGCTATTTGCCGCGGCCGGCAAGGAAGAGCACGGCGGAGATGTTTCGCGATGAACCGCAGGTACAAGACGAGTCGTCGGAAAAGCCAGCTGAGAGCCCATCACCCAAACAGAGACGAACAAGCAGTTCAGCAAACAGAGATGCAAGTCGATCTCGAGCTCGATCGTCAAGCAATCTGCGGAACTCGTTCAGCAGCTTGTCCTTGGATACAGGAAAGAAAACCGTGTTGACCGGCGTCAAGTCATACCTTGGACGAGACGGTGGAGGCACCAGATCCGGCCACGGTTCACCCTTTGGATCAGATGATGAGGCAAGTCCTCAAATGACACCGCAGGAATCCATACCGGAGGCGATTGATCCACATGGACCGAAGTTCTCCTCTTCATTGGCGCGGGCGTTGAGGGGAGAGCTCGATGATAGCAACCGAATCATGGCGGATGCGCTGGGCGACCAGAGTGATGCCAGTGTGGACGAGGCCGACTTGGAGGTTGGGACCAAGGCACGGGAGGAGGCGGAGATGGAAATGATATTGGCCGAGGAGAGGAGGGAACGCACTCATGGAGGGAGTGTTTACTAGACAGAGAGGCGATGTAGGGCTGTTGATTACGGCATAGAATACAGAGTATGAGGTAGAACTAGGAGTGACGGTCACATACTGATCTTAACCATGCTACTCGACCTGATGATCTTGGATAGCCATGAAGACCATGTCTATACATGTCTATACATGTCTATATGGCGACTGTAAGGCTGAGTGACATGGTGCGCGGCACGTGACACGCAGTTCGTGGGATGTTTTGTAGAGACACGCACAACCCCTTCAAGATGAACATCTCGTCCTGTCGAGCCAGAACCAACAAAATGATGATATAAGCTGAAATTCAACGCACAGTTTCCGTCTTGGATGTAACTGATGCTCTATCAGTATCAGAAGAGTCGTCAAGATGGCCGATCCGCTGTATGACCTTCTGAAACCGCATCTTTCGACGGTGACGGCCACCACTACCACCACTACCACCACCACCACTACTACCACCACGACAACATCCCCCTCACAAGAAGTGTCCAGATATCTCTCTCGGCTGGCATCGCTCCGCCTCGATGACCTGACGACGAGCGAACCGCAGTCTCTCGCGCAAGCCAGCCAGTCCAGCCTGGTGTTGATCCAGGCATTGAGTGCGCGCTCCCACCGCACGACGACCATTTCATCCGACCATCTTTCCACACTCCGCACCTCTCTTCCACAACTGTCGTCCTCGGTGGAAGCGATCCGGCAATCCATTCCGGCCTTGGACGCGACAGCGGTGGCCTTTGCCTCGTCATACAACAGATCCAAGGACGAAGCCAGCCCCGGAAATGCGCTTCTCAATACGAGACGCGAGTCTGCCCTCCTCGCCCGGCAAGCAGACAAGGTACAGGACCTTCTCGAGCTTCCGTCCCTATTGTCGGCAGCCATTGCCTCTGCCGGCGGCAGTACGAGTACGAGTACTACGAGCGGTGCAGGCACTTCAGTGGCGTCGGGGGCGAACTATACCCAGGCGCTGGACCTCTTCGCGCACATCAAGCGGCTTCAGATCCTCTATCCGGACTCTCAACTGGTCAGGTCGGTGCTCGTGGACGCAGAGGCCGCCATGAAGGACATGACGGCGAATCTGATTGCCGGTCTTCGCGGCCAGAACATCCGCCTCGCTGCCGCCATTCGCATGATCGGCTGGTTACGGAGAGTGGCGCCGGAGCTGGGAGCACCCACAGCCATAGCCACAGCTACAAGCAGTTCTACGCAGTCGACTCCGGCTGGCCGGCGATCAAAACTCGCAGGTGCAAGTCTGTCTACGGCCACAACGAGCCCGTCTCCAAACGAGGGCCATTTTGGGGCACTGTTCCTGTGTGCCAGGCTGTCGACTTTTCTGTACATGACGGAGGCGCTCTCGCCGCTGCGCGATCTAGCCGACCAAGAAACGCAAATGCGGAAGTCAAACTCGATCGGCCCAAACAACAGAGCCAAGTCGGGGCCTTCGTCATTCTCGTCTTCCTCGTCTCGCCCCGAACCAACCCGCAAATCCTCCACGAGTGGGACCGGGAGCGGGACCGGCAATGGCCCTCTGCAGGGCCAGCACACGGAGCGTTATCTGAAACGCTACATCGAGATCTTTCGCGAACAGTCCTTCGCCACCATCAGCATGTACCGTAACATCTTTCCCGCGGAGGAATCGGAATTGGAAACAGAAACGGAGGCCGCTCCTGGCTCGGAGTCCCAAGCGCAGTCCCCGCTATCGTCGCTTTCCCTGTCACTCTCGCTCCCACCGGCCCTCCAATCGTTCCCGCTACACTTGGTCGAGGTGTTCATGTCGACGCTGAAGCAGTACCTCCCTAACGTGAGGGACCCTGCCGCGCGGGAAAGTCTGCTGATGCAAGTGCTCTACGCGGCCAACAGTCTAGGCCGACTGGGAGCGGATTTCAGCCTGATGATAGCCCTGCTTGAGGAGGATGATGAGGACGAAGAAGTCGTTAAGGGGGATGTTGGCGATGCTGGCCACGTCACGACATCAGAAATAACTACAGCTACATCAAAAGCAACAGCAACAGCAACAGCAACAGCAACAACAGAAGCTGAAGAAGACCACGGCGACGGTGACGACGAAGAAGAGGGTGAAGCTGAAGCCGCAGCGACAGTCAAGCCTGAGACTGAGACTGAAACTGAAACTGAAACTGAAACTGAAACCGAAACTGAAACTGAGCCCGAATGGATCTCGGTCATCAAGAAACACCGCGTCCAGGCCGCCCGACTCGAGGCGCTGGCGGCCGGCCAGGACCGACTTGTGCAACGGCGCGAGTCGACGGACATTGCTGTACGGTAGCATGTGCGTAGTGGAGATACGACGGAAGTGCAAACATCTTATGGCAGGTGAACAGGAACAGGAACAGAAAGACCGTAAAAGTCATTTCATATCATCAGGTTGTTTCATGCCGCTCCGTCGCTCCGCTCTGTTCCGTCAATACATCGCTAGCTACCTAGCTAGGCATTACCGGTAATCGGGTGATTTTGAAGATGTAAAATGTAAAACAAAAACACTCCAGAGTGACCTGGATTCACACTGATGCCATGTATGCTATGCATCGATCGCGATTCTCGAACGCCAACGCCATGCATTTCAAACTTGCAAGAGCTCGACCAATAACAACACGAATCTCGCGGACGAGATAGGAGAAACCACTCATCCTTCATCCCTCGACAAAGGAGAAAAAATCGGAATCTTCTGGCCGCAGGAATTGCGCTCGCCGTCATAGCCGTAGCCATGGCGTTACCTGCATAGGAGAGGTTTCAGAATCCCAGCTTGTGCTTCTTGATCCGAGGAATGACTCCAATCAAGACCAAAACACTGGCCACGACCACGGCCCACAGCTTGATGTGCAGGACGTTGACGTTGAATGGTGTGGTGGTGGCTACTGCGACCACAGCCAGCAAATAGACCAGCAGTGTGTAACCGGCAACCCTGGATGGCTGTCAGTCAATGAAAATGCAATTGAGATACGAATATATGAGCGGATGATGCTTTGGATACATAAGGGATGACGCTTTGGATACATAAGCGGATGATGCTTTGGCATAGCTACCTACCTGTGGTACTTGTACAGCGATTTCGCGCGGTCCTCGGTGCCGTAGACCAGTTTGGGCACGAAAAAGGACGTGGAGCCGACCAGCCATTGAAGGAAGATGAGAATGTAGGCCACCAATCCCAGCTTGCCGTGGACGCTTTGGAAACGAGTCTTTGGATGCGACGCTTTGTTGATTTCGATGATCACCAGACCGGCGATAAGTGCTGTGAATGCTGTCAGAAGAGAAGGGCGCTTGAAATTCAAATGTTCCTCGATCGAGAGGGTCGTCAGTCACGTACCAGCCACGGCAAGGCCGTTGAAGATTGCATGTGCATATGTCCCGTTGACTTTGTCTTTTTGCGTGGCGGTGGGCTGCAGGACCAGCACGCTCTGGACGAGCAGGAGGATGGCCAACGAGTTCAACAGTGGGTGGTAGGAGAACAAGATGATGTCGGCTTGGAACACGGCTGCCCACACCAGAGCCGTGAGGATGACTATACCTGCCTGGGCGAGGACGGCTGTGTAATGTCAGCCGTGGTGGGATCAGACAGTAAGCGAAAAGAGGGGAGCGGTGAGATCGGACAGTACGCGGAGAGGGAAGTCTAGCGTACCGGTCCCTGTTATGAAGTTGAACTGGAGTCCCTGACCGGGCCGTTGGGTGACGTCTCCAGGACGGCCCAAGAGAGGCTCTTCCTCCTCCAAGGCTGGATTCTGCTCGGGCACGCCTGTTGCGGATGCCATGGTGAAGATGCGGGGGGTGATTGTGATGGTGATGGTTTTGAAGCCACGTCAAAGGCGAAAAGGGAGAGGGAGTCGGAGTCGGACGAAGACAGAAAGCACTTCTGGAGACGGTCCAGGACTCCTCACCATATAGCTTGAGTGAGTACTTCCACTGCCGATATGATCATTTCAGGCCCCGGTTGCATGATTCATTTTTGCGGAGGAGATGAGGCCGCTAGACATGGATGGGGAGGAGGAAGAGGCACCTAGAGAGGGATGCGCTGACAATCTTCCCCTGCGGATTGGATGGAAATGCAGAGCGGCATAGCTAGGTAGAGAGCAGTGCATGACGCCATCAGGCCTGCCAACGTCGAGATCTCAGTTTCAACTGCTTTGAATAGCCAACATCGAGTTGCTCCCACTCCCACATCCTCATGCTCAATATTGATATTGGACAGCAGCGAGTGGCTCGTTCTGCTCTCCCGCTGCCGTCCAGAAAACACACGATGCCAGGAGGTTAAGCGCCGTCCAGCCACCTCCCCTCCTCCTCCAAAGCAATATTTGGCCCGCCCTGAGAGGACAGGCCACCATTGCACTACTACTAAAGCCTCCACGAATCGAGAAAAGCGTCCTGTCTCAGTCTCCAGTATCCACGAGGGCCGAGGGCCGCTGCGAGAGCACGCACGGAGTCTGGCAATCCCGACGATGGTGCACTGGGTCAAGAGCCCGATCCGATGCTCGTGACTGCCTACCAAGGTACAAGATATTGATAGAACAAGAGGAGACTGCCAACCAAGGCACAAGATGTGGATAGAATAAGACGAGACTGCCAACCAAGGAACAAGATATTGATAGAATAAGAGGAGACGGGACATGACCATGGTACCAGTATTTGGGATGATGCTGAGGGAATATTGATCGTCGATCTGGTCGAAACAACAGCCGAAGTGTGGCAAGCATCCCAGCGACAGCGACAGCGACAGTTACCGCTTGGATGAACCACACCAGCACAGCACCTGCCCAAAGATGTGAGTATGTACCTGGTGTCTGTACCTAGATTACAAATATAGACGTCCACCTCCTCATATAGAACCACTCGGCCAACCGCGTGCGAACATCAATCGGCATCCTGGCCAGCTTGCTAAGATATCTCCCGTGCGAACATCAATCCCAGTCTGGCCAGCTTGCCTTAATATCTCTCGGGAGGCTCGATCCCAGTCTGAGCCTGAGGAACCGACATCGACATCGACATCGACATCGACATCGACATCTGCTCGAATCATCCATCAGATCTAACTTTTCACAGCGTAGTAATAGATGTACATGATCGCCTACACTGTTGTGCAGCGTAACAGACTTCCATCCCATTGACCTTGACATTGACCCTGAAAATGACGAAGCTCTCCCAGCCCTCCCAGCCAGGCCAACGATTTAAATTCAAAAGCGGCTCCATTTACTTCGACTTCGGATGCGCTCGCCGTAGTAGAAGAAGAAGAAGGGCACCGGGATCAAAGCGACGGCGAAGAAGGCAAAGATACTCGTGCCCCAGGGGATGCCGACGTTGTGGTACAGCGGCGTAATGACGAGGGGGAAGGCGGCGGCGAAACAGGATCGAAGAAAGGCTGCGAACAAAACAACCCGGTCAGTCTTTTGCACTTGACAGACCATACTCGTAGCGAGAGGGAGAGGGTGAGAGGGAGAGGGTGAGAGGTGAGAGGTGAGAGGGTAGAGGTGAGAGCGAGGGTTGATGTGCGTCATGTCATGCAGTGGTGGTTGTCAAATGCAAAGGGCGACAACAACAACAACAACAACAACAACAACCACCCAAACTTCAACTTACTGTTGGCCGCGACAGCACTCGCCGCGTATCTTTGAAACGTGTCGACGAGATAGTTGAGGGCGGCCTGGAAAATCGTGAAGAATCCCACGCCCCCCATGGCCAGACCGATCACGGGAGCTATCCATGGGTATTTGGGATCGGCGGTCCATCCGGTAATGAACAGGCCTGTTGCTGCATGTCAGTGTGTTGTCACCGGGTCCAAAAGCTCTCGCCCTCGCCCTCGCCCTCGCCTTAGGGTTAGGGTTAGGGTTAGGGTTATGTTCGCCGACGGACTCGACAAGAGTCAAGACTCACCTCCACTGAATAAAACCGAGCCGAGCATCATCGGAGGAAGACGCAACTCGGGAGCGACCTTGCCACCGGCTTTTCGGTTATATATCAGCTGGTTATACACGTTGATCGCAGCCCCGATGATGGTGCCGACCAGGATGGCCAGAAATGGCAGCTCCGACGGGAGGAGTTTCCAGTGGCGGTGTTCAGCAAAGATGATTGGGATCGCCCCTGTGATAAGGTCGGTCATAAGCGGGCCAGACAGAGAGGAAGAGAAGGAGGAAGCGCCGGACAGAGAGAAAGAAAAAGAGGAAGCGCCAGACAGAGAGGAGGAGAAGGAGGAAAAGAATGCTCATGCTCTTACCAAGCTGCATGTACAGGATACCGTAGCAGAAGCTGGCATACAACGCCACCAGAGCGCAGATCGGGGTCGTGAGGAGCTGGAAGGGCCGGACCAGAAACTATAGATGGAAGATGACGCCGTCAGCACCGACACCAGCACCAGCACCGACACAGGGCTATCTTGGGTTGGAAGAGCTATCACCTTTCTGGCCAACTCGGCGATCGACACATCCCACTCCTCGAATTTGGCGTGGAGGGCCCAATTACCGCTCTGATGCCGCAGGCGGCGGGCCTTGTAAACCAGCAGGCGCGGCGGATACGACTCGTCTAGAAAGATGATGTCCAACACCAAGACAAACAGCTGGATGATGCCCGTCAGGTACTGGGTCCATCGCCAACGAAGGTCAGGCTGGACGACCAGAGCCGCCGAGACGATGGGACCCAGAGCAGGCCCTATCACGACGGCCATGGCATATGAAGCGATGGCGATGCCTCGCTGTGACGACGGGAACAGGTCGGCCAGCACGCCGCCGGTGTTGGTGACTGGGGCCGAGGCAAAAAACCTGTCAGGAGGGACGACACGGTCAGCCCAAGATTAGATCAAGAGGGAGAGGGAGATCAAGATCAAGAGGGAGAGGGAGAGGGAGAAGGAGCCATGCTCGTCTCAACTCGGCTCGACGTCGACGCACCCGGAGAAGAACCTGAGGATCATGATGCCCTGGATGTCTTTGCTTGCGCCGGTAGAAAAGGCAAAACAAGCCGCCACAAACATGGGCGGCAGCACGGCATTCTGGTGCGCGACACCAACGTTGGTCAGCCCTTGGCCTCGACTCGCATGTGCGGCTAAAGGGGTGAAGCTCTCATTCTCACCTTGCGGCCATAGACTTCGGACAGCGGAGCCCATAGCAGCGGGCCCAGGCCAAAGCCCATCAAGAACAAACTCGTGCCCAGGGTCGAGACCTCGTTGCCCACATGGTACTGATGGGCGACTTGCCGAGTGCCGGGGCTGTAGGCACTGGACCCCCAGGTGGCGCTCATGGTGGTGAAGCCGTACAAGGCCGTGGTCATGACCTTTTTCTTCATGGCCCAATTCAGCGGCCGGTAGGGGTCGGCCGGCCCGTCAAAGTCGACCAGGTCTTCGACCGTCGTTCGCTGGTGCGCCAGCGGATGGGTGAACGGACCGATGGGCTGTCGCGTCCGGATGCGAGAGAGGATGGTCTCGCGCCGCGATATCGTGCGCGAGAGACTGATTGACCGGCCCGTCGTGAAGGATGAGCTGGATCGCGGCGTCGTCCCTCGACGCGGTTTCTCTCCTGGCGCTGCCCCTGCCGGCTCCCCGTCCTCGTCGGGCGGCGTGATGTTGTCGCCATACTCGGGATTGGTCGTCTGCTGCGTCAGGTCGGCCGACGTCGACATGGACCTGGACGTCGACCTGGTGGACTCGAGCGGCGACGACATTGTCATTGTCGTGGTGCCCGCGTCATGGCGCCCCTGCGTGTCTGCCATCGATGGTAGAGCTCGTTGTTTCGTGGCAGGCGCCCTAAATAAACCAGCTCTCGGATGTCATGTGTCGTGACTCGTCGCCACGAGAGTCCGTGCACATCCGGTCCGGCGTGGATTTGTTTGGATTCTAATAATTAACTCTGCAATTTTAATCTGAGGCCAAAGCTGATCGGTTCTCGGCCTGGGACCTCGGCTCCGGTTTAGGAGGCTCTCAGGCTGTGCAGAGATATGTACAGTAGTAAGCATGTACGAGTACAGTACTGTAGTCTGTCCAAGCTTCCCATCAAGCTTTTTGGCGCCTATGTACTACTGTACGCCTGCCCGCTATCGGCTCTAAGGCTCCGGCTTCGGGTCGCCGGCTGGGGGCCCTCAGGCTCCCAAGGCGGCTCCGGGCCTTAGCCCACGATTTGTTCGCATAGTACGGAGTAGTCCGTAGTCAATGACAGTATTGGCTGGCCTAAGATACTGCAGGACCTACGTAGATGCCGGGGGTGCCGGTGCCCGTCGACTTTGGGGCCGGCTAAGGCTTGTCAGCAGGCCGGGGCCGGGGCCGATCCCGGGCACAGGGTCCAGCGCATATGGCACACACAGCAGGGGAAGATCTAGTACAGTGTTTAGAGATCACTATCTACATACATACTGTAATCATGACATAGACAAGGCTCCGCTCCCCGGAGGTACAGTACAGTACAGTACAGTACAGTGAATCAATCTGTCATCCTCCGGCCATTCAGAACGAATGGATCCTGGAATCCTTGGTCCAGCGCCGGAACGTCTTGCCGTAGAACATCAGCACCAGCATGCCTATCAGCGTGAATCCCACCGTCATGGACATGAGCAGCATGAACGGTCCTGTGAAGCCGGACTGCGCCGCCCAGTCGTTGATGTAGTAGGTCATTCCAAACTGGGAGGAGGAAAGGGTGTTAGTTACACATCTCAGACAGGACGGGGGGCTCAGGCCCGATGGTCAGGGGGGAAGCGTGGCTTGTGGTTTGTGAATTGTGTACATCTTGTATGCTGGGAATGATTGTTCATTGCGGATAGCACCCAACCCGGCGAGAGGCTGGGAGCCAGACTTACCCCGAACGTGTTCTTCGCCACGGTCGCCGTGACCATGATCTGTCCCGAAATCGGCTTGTAGCAGTCGATGGCATACTTTTTCGAGGAAGAACCCCCAGATGTCAGCCCGTACGATTTCGAGAGAGGGAGTGCCCCATGTTTACTTACAGTGATGCTGATGGTCGGAATGCTCACGGTGACCACGCCCGCCAGGGTGAAGCCGACGATGATGATGGGTTTCCAGGACCATTGCTGATCCCAGCCGACGCCGATGATCTGGGAGACGGTAGTAGTCAGCACAAGTAGATTTTCCGCCTTCTTTTCTGGGTCTCTTGAGTTTGATGGCTCCCAGGTTCCCTTCCCAGGCCCAACTGAGTAGTCGTGAATGCAGCACGCTTCCAAGAGTCAAACTCACCACCATGCCCACCACGGACGCCATGATGAAGGGGATCAAAGCAGGCAACCGCTGCTCGGGTTCTCGAATCCCTCCGTTTCTCCTGGTGGCTCGCATCGCCACCCAGTCGGAAAAGGGGCCGGCGGTAGCGAGGCCGATGACCGCGCCTGCTGCCAGCGCAAAGTTGGCGAAACCCACATTCGCCGGGCTGAAGTTATACGGCGGCGCAGCCAGGGCCTGTGACTGAGTGAGGTTGACGCAGAGCAAGGCGTTGGCGGCGGCGCCCATGCTCATGGCAGCCCAGAAGACGATGGGGAAGAAGAAGATTTGCACAGGGGTGAGGACATGGAGCAGTAGCGCGCCGGCACGCACAGCTTTCGGGTCAATCGGCTGCACGATGTTGAACTGCGACCGGCTGGGCCTGCCACGGCCGAGGTGCTCGTCGACAACGATGGCGCTGGAGATCGCCTGCTGCTCGACCTGGCACATGTCGCCGGCAGTCTTATCTTCGTCGATCGATTGCTGATACTGCAGCCCCCCTGGTTGTTCTGCGCTTGTACCGGTAGTAGATGGGGCCCGTCGAGTCTCGGGGTTGAGGAAGACAAGGCCGATTATGTTCACCACCTGGGCCATGGTACAGGCCCAGAAGAACCATCTCCAACTGGCGTGGGAGGCGACGTTGCCTGAGATGATGGGCCCAAGCATGAGGCCGACAAAGTAGAACCAGCTATGGAAAAGTCCCGAATGTCAGTGTCCGTGTCAATGACAGATGTTTGTCGCGGTCGGACACTGAAAAGCCAAACACAACTCAAGAAGAGACGGCTGAGACGACTTACAAGTAGAGCCCGACATATCGCCCTCGTTGATGCAAGAAATACATATCCGCCACCACGGTCGCCATGATAGATTCATTTGCAGCTAAGAGCAGTCCTGTCAGCGCAACAATTCAGTGAGACTGGCTTCTGTCGGTTGACCAACCTGGACCAAGGCCGGTCAGGACGCGGGCACCGAGGAACGAGCCGTACGACTTGGCCAGTGCCTGCCAGATATCGCTGGCCAGAGCAATCAAGGCGCAGACGAGCAGTGTGGGCCGTCGGCCAAAGATGTCTGAGCAGGGGATGATGACCAAGTTTGCGTATCCGAGAGAAATGACGGTGACGCCGGTCTAAATCGACAGGAAAGAGTCAGTTCAGCACGGTAAAGCTGGAGCATCCCGGTCTTCTGGGCTTGTCTCAATCTCACTGACCAGGAACGCCACCTCGGTGAGGCTCTTGCCCCATTTCGCCACGTAGATGGGTGTGAGAGGCGCGATGGACAGCGCAGGGATAATGCTCGAGAGCACAAACAGGCCTTGATTGGCGAGGACGAGGGTTTTCCAGGATTTAGACCAGTTCTGACGCCATTGTTAGCGGGCCTCTGTTGGGCAGGACATTCCAAGGAGCCATTGTATCTACGGCACGGAGACTCAGACTCACCAACGGATCATGAGGGCTCGCAGTGGGTTGAGGGACGAGAACCGTGGCCGTGGGCTTGTTGTGCGCGTGAACCAGGTGAATCCCTGCCACCTCGGCCATGAGCTCGGTACCGGGAAGCATTTCGACATGGGTCTCGGCCTCGGCCACATGTCGGACTTCTTCGAGGCTGTGAGTGTTGGTGTCGGCCATTTTGATGTCGGTTGGTTGTCGACCGGGAGGCAAGGTCAGAGATGCGGCCTTCAAATGTTGGGGAAATTGGGATCGATCAGGAGACAGGTGATTCCAAGCATTCGAAAACGCGCGGATGGCGAGATAGATGTAGGACAAACGGGACTGTCGCCGTGTGTCTTGGTCGCGACATGTTGGCCACTGGCTACTGCGTCGCCCGGGGCGCAGCAGACATCCCCCACATCTCCTCCATATGGAGGTCTGGGGCGGATCGATCTTAGTCTTGGATCCCCGTATTTGTGTGCGGGATGGGTAGGGATCTGGCATGGTGACAAGTCAATGTGTCCCACATTGGGCTGGTTCAGTTGCACAATACGTCCCAACCCCCTGACTAAGAAAACGGGACCTTTTCTTTTGCAGAGGGGTCCCTCTTCAGTGTCTCGTCTTTCGCGGGTCGTGTCCAGAATTCGGACGGGCCGTTAGGAGTAATGGCGCTTTGTTGTGCTAATACCTCGTATAAGAGGAAAGATGTTTCCAGGTCCAACACTAAAGGAAAATCTTTCAGGGCTGGTACCGTGATGTGAGTGCTGTTCAATCAGCTTCGTTGTGTAACAAAGCTCCAAGAATGGCTGCAAACCTGCGGGCGATCTCCCAATGGCCAATTCGCCTCAAAAGATCTGTAAGTCCGCAAAGGGTTGCATTGACCTCGGTCGTCGTGGGTCTGCCATGTTTGTACCCGTTGGCCTGGAATAGCAACAAGCTGGGATTGACACCGAGGAGCTTGAACTCCGGGAAATCGAGGCTCTCCGAGGCTATAGCTCTTTGCGCCTCCCTACCCTCGCCAAAGCGAGTGTAGCAGAACCATGCAATGCCGGCTCTGAACATAGCTCGCGGAACGTGGATTGCTGGTTCGAACCCTAGGGGCAGAGTCTCCAGCTTTTTCTGGACCATTATTCCATGGAGCACGCACCGCTTGGCTTGGTCCGAGCCGGCCCAGCTTGTGACGGCCAGTTCGTCCTCAGCCGAGAGGTGAGAGCCGTCGCGGCCAATGGCTCGTTCCAACAGGTCAAAATCCGCGTACATGGACATATGGGCCGAGTGCCAGAGGATGCTCATATCCATGTGGTCCGGTTCCCAGGAAGCGGTCCCTTGTAGGAAACGTCCGTAAAACCTGGTCAGCAGAGAGGAAACTTCTTCCATGCCCGACGGCCTTGCGTGGGCATTCGTTTTATTATCCACAATGTTTACACAGATACCTTCCAGGACTGTGTAGGCAGTGAAAAAACTGTTGCTAGGAATCGCTAAGAGGTCGAAATCCGCGTGCATATCGAGGGAGGCGGGTGTTATCGCATCATTCTCGAAGTCGCTCGGGTCGTTGAGATATGACAGGCGCCATTCTTCAGGCCGCGCTGCCGTAAAAGTCTGGTTCGAGGCCGCGATGGGCAGGGGCCGGGAACTGTGGCGCAAGAACGGTTCGTGGTGGAAGTTGCTCGCAAGCTCAGCGTCATGGATGTGTACACTGAGGCCAATGCGAATGAGTTCTTCGTTTCTGGCCCATTCCCTCCACAACTGATCCAGCTCGGGGGGCGAGACATTGAGGTCGAGCCCACGCAGCTTCTTTGCTCTGAAGGCCCCTAAACGCCGTGCCCACGAAATCAAAGTGCCGTTGAAAGCGTCGACGATGGCAAGATGTTGTGGCTCGCCCGAGAGCAGACCAAAAGTCTGCCCAATAATGGCGGTCTGGACGAGGGACACCTGTTCGTCGGTGCCACGAGACATCAGCCGTTCCCAGTTTGCCAGGACCGCTTTGTGCAATCTTTCGAAGATCTGCACTCCTTGTCGGATGGCGTTAGCCGAGCCGGTGAAAAGACTGCCGACAGAGCAGATGGACAAGAGAACCATGGAATTGGCCTTGGATGGACGAAAAGTAGGTGCATGTACCAGCGGAAAGACGGGATGAAACCTGGCAAAATAAGAGCGGACGCAAAGATTGAGGAAGTCGGCGGAAGGGAGGACTTGGTCGTGTTGCGAACGGATTTGTAGGGATTGATGCAATGTTTGCCGATAACTATCGTCGACTTCGACTTGAGAGGCTGGAGGCGTGGGAGGCCCTGATCGGGGCACTTCCTCTTGCCCGTCATGGCCAGTAATGAACCAGAGGCGCTTCGTGTCAGGAACGGGCTTGATTCCCCTGGAGCCAGACGGGGCGTAGGGACTTTCAGGCCAGTCAGGCCTCAACTCGACCATACTGGTGACGAGCGGCGTATCCAGAATGTCTGCATTAAAGTCGCCATCCACCAGCCAGGACGGGAACTGGGCGTCAAACTCAAATGCTTCGATGGCCGGGTCCAAGTTGCAGGCTTCTGGGTTGGAGGCACCCTGGCCTTGGTAGATACCTTTGGAGGCGTCTTGGTACGTTGCCTCGTCGTTTGTGTAGCCCAGGGATGCGACATCCAAGGCTGAGTTTATGGTATGGTCCAAGGCTACGGTTGAGACCCGGGGAGATATCACCACAGCCTCGCCCAACATGTCATTTTGCAAGATGCCAGAACCCTCTTGCGGCTCTACACCAACGACCGACCCACCCTCTTGGTGATATTTTTGATGTCGTAGCAAGGTATCACTGTAAGAGAGATGAGCTCGCGAATGTCGTCGCATCAAGGCAAACACGGTAACTCACTGGCGGCCGTAATTGCGCCCACATATGGTGCACTTGAACGGTTTCTCTTTAGTATGAGACCGAATATGGCGTTCCAGGTGATCTGTTTTGGCGAAGGTCCGGTCACACGTCGTACATTGGCGTACTTTGCGAACCCGCCGGCTGCGGGGTGCCCCTTTGCCTTTGGGACTATGTGCTGTCGTGCTGTCGGACATTGTCCCAGGTCGAAGGAGGGTGAGATGCACAGGTCCATCAGGCGACACCCATGCATAGCACCCAAGACACACAGATGTTGTTCAAGCACATGACCTGCCGAGGGTGCCGGTCGGCAATGGACAAAGTAGATGTGGAGAAAAGAGGAGGGTGTGGTCAGTGAGCCTCAGCCCAGAAAAACTAGGGGATCCGCAGTGCTGAGCCGCGACTTAACCTGATACAGGCCAGGTTACCAATGCCATCCAAGCGTGTCCCTTTACCGGTGCAGAAGCGACGAAGAGAGCAGAGAGACTTTGAACAGAGAGCTTTCGACCTTGTCTTGCGGGGTTCAGTCGAACCGTATGTACTCGGTACTCCGTACTGTACGGAGTAGAGCTGACGGCGATCGCCTCAGGGTCCCGTGCGGCGTGAGCATCTTGCATGTGGGACATTTTGGATTTGTCCCACACAGCCTTACAGTTAGCCTTTAGGTGACACAGTTCGGTGACACTGACAGTATGTCCCGGATCCGAATGTCCCACGCCATCGGAGGGCAAACCCCCGTCCTCCCCACCTCATTTCCCCAGATCATGGGCGCGCCTGATTAGAATCAAAATACTGAAAGCCAAAGTCGATGGTGCCGTGGACGCGTCTCGGCTGAATGACATTTAAAGACTGAGCTTGCACCTCCACGACCGCGCCGGGTAAACTAGGATCCTTCGTGCCGTACATTGTCTGCCGGCAGGATGGTCCAAACTGACGCTTCCTCTGCAGAGGAAACTGGTGTGATAATATGCGGCGGAGGCCCAACAGGCGTGGTCTTGTCCGTCCTGCTTGGGCTGATGAAAGTGCCAAATGTTGTACTGGAGAGAGATAAAGACGTCACCACTGATCCACGAGGTATTGCTTTGGATGAGGATGGCATCCGTATCCTTCAGTCGATCGGGCTTTATGACCGGATATATACAGATATTGGTTCCTGTGAGTGGCCCCATCTAGTCACAGGTTGAGTCTCTCTAATCATTACACAGGCATGGAAGTGTTCAACTTCATCACTGGCAGTGAACCAGATCTGACGAGGAAACCTTTGGTCAGGATGGTGCACAGGACCACGGAGGGAGGGACCGGCCATGTTGGCTTCATTTGCCACAAGCAGCCAGCCATGGAAAAAGCCATTCGGGACCAGATCAAGAAAATCCCATATTCGGAAATCCGGACAGAGTCCACCGTGATAGGCGTAAGCGAAAAGGGAGATACCGTCCAGGTCGAGTATCTGGATGCAAAGGGTCAACATCACACATTGAAAGCCTCGTTCCTTGTTGGAGCGGACGGCAAGACAGGCTATGTCCGCAAGAAGTACCTTGAGCCAAGAGGGATCGTCATGGAAAGGTGTGAACAGTAAGTGTCCAACATGCGTCTAGGATCTGGCTTGGTGGACTGAAGATTAAACTAGGTCGATGTATGAAGAGACATGGGTGGCTTTGAATTGGAAGATTTCCCTGCCGACCGAGAAGACTCACCCGGACTTTCCCCTGTGGCGATTAGGGTACACTCCAGAACAAGTCTACGACCTGTTCTTCCCCAAAGAATTTCGATTCTTGTGCAACCCTGGCCGCCCTTCGGTCTGCGGGAGGTTTGGTCTGCCAGAAGATCGGCTGTGGCGGTTCGAGTTCGTCGTCCAAAAGGGCGAGGATGGTCATAAGATGGCCAGCCCCGACGAGACGGCCAAAATCATCTATCCTTACCTCACCCACCCTGGAAGTCGATACGGTCTGGCCCATTCCGTCAGATTTCCTGCGGACTGTATCACGACCTTGCGGTCCCGGCCATTCTCTTTCGTGGCAAGAAGCTGCAACAAGTGGGCATTGGGCAGGGTCATCCTCGCAGGTGATGCCGCTCATGTTTTCCCGCCTTTTGGTAGGTGCGACAGTCTTCATAATCAGGGTCTATGCTGACGTTCAGAAGGTGGTCAGGGTATTGCTTCGGGATTTCGAGATGCGTCAGCATTGGCATGGAGACTGGCTCTGCTCCAGCGCAATCGGACCGCGGATCATGAGAAAATCCTGACAGCCTGGTACACAGAGCGCAAGCAGCAGCTCGAGAGATCTCTGGCCGCCACGATTCGAAATGGCGAATATGTCACCGAGTCTGACCCTGTGAAAGTGTTCATCCGTGAATGGTACATGTGGGCGATCCAGCTGATTCCCAGCGTGAGGAAACAGGTCGAGCTGGGGCCCCGAGCAGCCGGGATGACGAGGTACCGGCATAGCCCAGGTCTTCCATTCCTTGAGGAAATGAGGGGTGGCTTGCTCATACCGCAGGTGTATGCGTACAACTTCAAGACCAACGGAATCTGTTTCACCGACGACCTCATATTCTCCCCGGCAAAGACTGGACTCTTCCAACTTTTGGTGTTGCCAGATAGCCCCAGCGAGGTTGATGCTCTGCTTGACCATCTTCAGGACATTGACAAGCTCTCCAATGACCTACTGCGATCCAGAGAGGCCACGGTATTGATCCAGTCAGTCGGTTGTGCTTTCGAACCCTCAACCGTACCGCCGCAGGACCTCGCTCGAATAGCCACGGGCGACGAATTTGCTGCCGACGCCGTCCTGTGTAAGAATCGACCGCCTCCAATCGGCTATGACGAACGACGACTGAAGAAAGAGGTGGGCGGTAAGAAGTATGTGATTCTGCGACCAGATCGCTTTGTGTTTGCGGCTGGTGATACCCTGGACGAACTGAGGGAGGCTGCCAGTAAGCTTGCGAGCGTGGTTCTGGGGTCCTAGCCAGCGCCTTAGGTACCCCCGGTCTGATTCTTGTGCGGCTGAATTAGCTGAATGAAGAAGAGTGCCATGGTTGAAACTCGTGATTGATGCGGCTGAGGTCGTGCACGGTTCGCGTCGTATTCTCTACACAACTCACCAGCCAGTTCACCTACGTACAGCCCACATAGTTGGCGAGATGCCTTCGGCCTTAAGAGCGTTGGCCTAGTATTGGGTCAACTTTGCATTTCTACACCTTCTTCCTAGTCTCGTCCCATGTATACACTCGATCTGCAGAAAAATCACCTGAGCGATCATTATTTCAACCTCACCTTCTACTCCAGTCCAACATGCTTCTTCTCGACCTTCCTCTCGAAATCCGTTTTCAGATATGGTCTCATGTTGTCCAGCCGACATTGGTGTACCCATGCAAATGTGCGTTCGGAGCAGAACAATGCGAATCCCCCCAGCAGGGCACTTGCTGCCGAAACATGCCGACGTACAGACACTGTGACAACCGCATTCTGCGCCTGAATCGACAGATATTCGCTGAAGTGCTCCCAACGGTCCAACAGGCTGAGGAAGCCCGAGTCTTTGTGCTCTACAACCGCGTCTGCCTAGACAATTTCTTCAAGTCACTACACGAAAGAGATTGGAGATGGGTGAGACATCTGCGTGTCGGGTTATTCGTGGGTTGGGGCGATGATGGCAAGGACGATTGGTTCCTGTGCCAGAGTCAAAGGTGGGCGATGAGACATGTGGCGGGCGCCTTGGAGAAGTACGGGCAAGGGAGGTCAGTGGTGGTTCTCCCGGCGGATGAAATCAAGGAAGATTCGGACGGGAGGAGGAGCCTGGTCGTCGACGTCTATTTGGCCTGAGTTTGCTCCTGAAGCTGGCCTGAGCCCTACATTGTCAGCAGACATACGAATGATCTCGGTGCATGCAATGGCTGGCTGGCACAGTGCAAGTTTCTCCCTGCACAGCAGATGGCGAACTCAACAGGGACAGAGCATCTGAAGGCGATCGACACCACAGGGAATCTCAATAATACCTCCACATTTGGATTGCCGTTATTAATCATAGTTAGTTGATAACAGAAGGACGGAATAGTTTGACATGCTACCTACCTATCTTTACCGCTTATTAGATGCTTAGATGCCACTATTATTACTTGTCGTGGGCCGTGGCTGCTCCTCCCCACCACGTGACTGCGGAGTTGATTTTCCAGGCCAGTCTCGCTCGTCCTCAGTCCTAAACATCTGACCTGCCGACTCCCAATGTCGAGGAAGACTGTTGAGGCCAGATCATTCTTGCCTCTGTGCAGAAGGCCCTACAGCTCTACCGCTCGCCTTTGCCAGCATCCCCGCCCTGCCACCGCTCCCAAGCAGCACCCTCACCTCGCCCAGATCCGAGACAATGTCGAACTTTACGAACACAATGCGGTGGTCCGAAACTACCACGGCCACAAGGACATCCCACGCAAGGTTGCGGAGAATGTCAGAAAGATGACAACCCTTGACCACCGCCTGAACGGTCCACGTCACACACTCAAGGAGTTACAAAAGCAGATGAATGCTACTGCAGCAGACAAGTCTGAAATAATTGCTCAGATGCGAGAGCTTAGGGCGGGGGTGAGCACTCTGGAGGATCAGCGTGAAAAGCTGGACGCAGAGACGCGTGCTATGGCGCTGTCCTTGCCCAATTTGACCTCCTCCGAGACCCCAACCGATGGCGAACCGAGACTACGGACATACATCAACTACGACCCAGAGAGTCCTCCCAAGTACAGCAACTCGGCAGATCACTCTGTCATTGGCGAAAGACTGGGCATACTCGATTTCTCATCTGCTTCCGTAGCATCTGGATGGGGCTTTTACTACTTGCTCAAGGAGGCCGCGCTCCTCGAGCAAGCTCTCGTCCAATATGCGCTATCAGTCGCCATGAAACACGGCTGGTCTGTGGTGGCTCCCCCCTCTCTAGTGTATTCCCACGTGGCTGTTGCTTGCGGGTTTCAGCCTCGGGATCAGAATGACGAGCAGCAAATCTGGCAGGTGGCACAGCCGGCAAAAGATGCTGGAAAACCAACCAGGAGCTTGGCTGCGACGGCTGAAATATCCCTGGCAGGAATGCACGCGGGCAAGAGTCTACCGGAGAATCAGTTGCCTGTGAAGCTGGTTGGTTCTAGTAGATGCTTCCGTGCCGAAGCCGGTGCCAGAGGAGTGGACACGAAGGGCCTCTATCGAGTACATGAGTTTACCAAGGTGGAAATGTTCGCCTGGACTGACTGTCCCGCACCTACGGGAGGGCTACCGGAAGAGTCAAGCTGGGTGCAGAGTTCTACACAGGTGTTCGATGAAATGGTTGGCATTCAGGTTGAGATTCTGTCATCGCTTGGTTTGCCGTGCCGAATTCTCGAAATGCCTTCTTCGGATCTCGGCGCGAGCGCATACCGCAAGATCGATATCGAGGCGATGTTCCCGTCGAGGAAGAAGAGAGACGGCGGGTGGGGTGAAGTCACCTCGGCCTCGATCTGCACGGACTATCAGAGCCGGAAGCTGGACACCAGGATCTTGGAGATGAGCGGGTCGAAAAAGAAATTCGCCCATACCGTGAACGGAACGGCCATGGCGATACCGAGAGTTCTGGCTGCGGTTCTGGAGAATGGATGGCGTGAAGAGGATGGTTGTGTCATCATCCCCGAGGTGTTGAGGGCTTATATGGGCGGTATGGAGAAGATCGGACCCCGGTGAGCACCGTGAGGTTCTTTCCCTCCGGTTCCTTGTATAATGTGGGCAGACGGCCGTCGCATGTGTTGTATAGTATGTACGATTTCAGAAGCGGACTCGACGGAAAAGCAAGAATAGATCATAATCACGAACCTCTCATACACCGACCATATCACTGTCCATTTCGCTTTCCAACACAGCCAGTCAATGAATCAATGAATCAGTCAATCAGCCGACATGGCCGAATTGCCCTGTCGGTGACCGAACCCGATTTGTCACCCAGTCCTGTCCAGTCCAGTCCAGTCTTGCGGTCTACTAGGACGCTCCTACAGTCTTTTCTTATACCGTAACTTTCCCATCGTACGCGTCCGTACCTAGCAGACAAGCGCGACAATCGACAATCGACCATCAGCATCAGGGGGATTCAGCCTTGCCCAGTGGGGCTATTGACCATTACTACTACCAATTACAATACTTGTACGGAGTACTTGGAAAACAAAACTATGCAGCAGCCCACAAGTAAGTAGCCTTAGGTAGGTAGGTACCTAGGTACCTAGTATTCACCTGGTCCAGACAAGGATGCATTCCGAATTGCACTGCTCACCTCCTCCAAACAAGGATGCATTCCCAATTGCACTACTTGAACAGGAAAGACCAGTCTTGGGCTTTGACCCAATCCTCCATCTTGGTGGGCGAGTCTTCCAGAGCAAGCTGTGATAGTATTGATTATTGTTGTAAGAACGTATCCCCAAGGAGAAGAAAGGAAGGAAGGAAGGACGTAGAGGAAAGGGTTTGAGGAAGAAAGGAAGTCAAGGAGCTAGTAGTACTTAGACTCACTTCGGTGATGATCGTGGTGCCGCCTTCTTGGCCTCCAAAGTAGTCGACTGTCTCGCAGTACTTGTACATCTCGGCCAGGCCGAGCCCGACTTCGCGGTCGAAGACGACCAGGCCGGCCCATGCGTCAACGCTGGTCTCTTCAAAATACACCTCGACTGGGAGATGGTTGTTGAGCAGCCGAGTGAACTCGCCGGCCGTCGTCATGGTGGCATACCCGGCAAATTGGCGGACCGAGTTGTCTGGCGAAAGAGGCGGTGGCAGCGGCTGTGTTGCGAGAGCTTTGACGAAGATTGCCGGGTCCTTGTTCGGATCGATGAAGGGGATCGGCGTCTCGGCCGTGCAGGGCATGAGTATGCGATATCGACCGTCCGGTTGCTTATGGTCGCAGATTGGTCAGCGGTCCAAGTCAATAACGGTTCTTTTATTCTTGCTTTCTTCGACCATGTGCAAATGCAAGTCCAAGTGCAAATGCAAATCCACCTCCACTATGAACACAGAGACATATATCACATGTCACATGTTATATGATACATACCTTTGTCGGCCTGAGCGGGAGGGGCTCCCGAAAATTGGTAGCGAACATGCCGAGTTGAAGAACAGCCGTTTTTCGAGCCAGCTCTGGACTTGTCACCTGGAGGGATTCAACCGCTTCGGCCTTTCCATCAAAATGGTAGATGTGGCCGTACTGGCCCCGGCTGAGCTTCTTTGCGTATGACAGGCTTGAGAAGATGAAGAGCTCCAACGACTCCAGTGTCGTTTGGGCGGCGTGGATGACGTTCCTGCCTTGGATCTGTTCGATGAGATATGCTTCTTTGGCAATCGATTTGCTACCTTTTTCTATCATTGCTGCTATTAGTTGCGGAGTCCTACGTCGCACCAGTTAGATCCTGGGACAAGAGATAGCGTGACGCAGATGCAAACTCACAGGCCAGCAGTCATGGCGAAGATGATGTTTGCTCCCTTAATGGGGCCCGTTAGTCGAAGCATCTTCCAAACCAAGAATCAATCTTGCCTTGAACGCCGCTACCAAGGATGCTTCGTTCATTAGATCTCCAGCGACGACATCAGCCCCTTTCTCTCGCAGTGCTTGGGCCGCGGGAGATTCGGTATCTCGTGTCAAAGCCCGCACATTGAAAGATGGGTCACGCAGGAACGCGGCAACCACAGATCCGCCCTGCGTCCCTGTGGCACCAGTGATCACGATTGTCTTCGCCATAATCTTCGCGTCTGTGGCCGGTAGGCTGCTCTGGCTTGATAGCTGGTGATGCGAAGGATGTTAAGTGTGCAGAGCCGAGGAGAGCGCTCATAAGTCAGTAGGATGGAGGAAGAAGAGGCACTGAGAAGAAACGCGCACGAGATTCAAAGTCAACAGTGGGCAATACATATAGATAGGTGGTCAGGGTGCCCGTTTGAGAAATGCGATTTAACCTTTACACCTACCGGGCAGCTTACCAGCATTATGGACGCATGTACGGCCTTGCGCAATACCGTGGTTGGTCAGTAGAGCACGTACTCGTACTCGTTTCTCCTAGTGTGATGCTGTAAGCTGCCTTCTGCTGATGCGAGCGTCATTCCATCCCTGCGTATATATTGTATGGAGGATTGTCCAAAGCATGTGAGATACCCATGCTCTAGCGATGACTATGGTACACAGTACCGTCAAAGTTAGCCAAAGGTGTCAATTGGGCCATTGTGGTGTGGTAGGAGTGATGAAAGTACGGATATATTGAACTGGCAGCGGCCTCGTGGCCTGTGGCCTAGAGATGGCAGCTTACGTTATTGCTGAATAATCCTGGAGCGGAGACACGAGATGCCCCTGAGGATTGTTGTTCAGCTATACAGAGATTCAAGATGGTCAATAAGGATGAGCTGCTGACAAAATATATCCTGGTATGGTAATTAGATCATGCTAGGGTATCCATTTGTCTAAGAACCAACCAAAGCCAAAACGGCACAAGATAGCCAAAATCTTGTTCTTGATCCTACTGCTATGCTCTTTCAAATCGCTGTACTATCCAAAAACTTTCAGGAATGCCCAGATGCCGGCACTGCTCAGGAGAGGAATCGTCAAGTTGTCGTCCATGCCCCACAAGTCAATCAGCTCCGAGAGGCTTGCAATGAGACCGGTGCAGAAGCTCACGACGGCAAGGGCTGCAGTGCCGACAATGACACCCTGGTCCGGCTGCCAACCGAGAAGCTCCTTTGCCCGGGCAGGCAATGAGAGGCGACCCTGATACATAAGACCATCCACCGGATCGTCGGGAAACGGTCCGGTCCGCGGAGCCAGATAACCCCAGAAGTAAACAGCGATCAGGGCGCCGGTTGCGAACGCAGCAAGGGAGCCTGCCAGAGACTTTCCCCGGCGAAGGCGGACAGTGTAGCGCCCATATATACGGCCAAAGGTACTGGCGGCAGTGTCGCACCAGGACAGAAGGAGGATTGATACAACGCCGACATCTTTGGGGTAAAACTTCAAAGCGATGTATGCGCCGACCAAATACCAAATCACCCCATTATAGCCATCGACTTCAGTCTCGCGCATCAGAGCTCCCAAGGCCTTGATGTAGAATCTGTTGAATCGGTCGGAATGGTGTCGAAGCACATCGGTTGGAGCAATGATGGCGAGGGCGCCGAGCAGCCAGGGTGTAATGGCGGTGGTCTGGATGCCGGTGGTATAGAAACGGAGGGTGAAGAACCCAATGGAGACGTGGAGGAGCTTTCGAGGAACCTCGTGCTTGTGGATCAGATTGCGATAGTGCCGGTGTAGAGGGATCAGCCCCAAGGGCGACGGCGAGCGAGAAAACTCGCGCCAGGACTTCTTGACTCGATCGTACGGTGAGAGATGTCCATTGGACTTGGGGAGTGCCACATTGCCAGTGGGCAATGGTTCAGACTTTGCGACGGGGGTCTTCGGGGTTAGGCCGCTCAGGCGCCTTCTTTTGCTAGAGCTGCCACTGGCACTGCCGTTCAGGTGGGTGGCTGCGCTCAATATGGGACTTCTTGACCGCGCTCTGGCACGCTTCTCGAGACTGGAATCCGACCCAGATCCATCCTTCTCTTCGTGGATCGGGTCGGGTTGGGGAGATCTCTGTCGTTGGGCTTTGGCGGCAGATCGCGTGACCGGAGCGAAGTAGGAGTCTTGTCGGTCGGAGGCTTCGGAAGGGGTGGGAGAGGGCGAGATAACTCTCGGAGTAGCGGGGATGGGATACGGATAGGACATTTGAGAGCGTCCAGTCCAGCGGAGGGGTGGGCGGGCAGCAAGCTGCGATGTGGAAGCGGAAACTGACACTGACGGTCAGCGCACAACGGCGGTCGGCGAAGGCAGATGTGGATGGGGGCCGGATGGTAATCAAGGATCACTGGGCCAGCATCATTGCGAGTAGGAGATCATTGTCGACATTCTACCTTGAGCCAGCTCAAGACCGAGTTGCAGGAGACATTTTGATGCAAAACTGGGCTGAAATGACGCGCAGGAAGATGTGATCAACGTCGGTGCGGACGTGTGCGTTGGAATAGTAGGAATATGAAAAGGACGCGGAAGCAAGGAATGGTCGGAGGGCACATGCAAGGATCTCGGCGGCCGAGCGCTGCGTGCTCAGTGCTCACTGTGCCAGTGGAGCTGTAGGACTGCGGTAGTAGGGGCTGCTTATCGCCGGTTGGCGCCTGGACGGTGTCTTTTAGGCCCAAAAGTGCCCAAGCAAAGGCTAGCCTTAGGCACCACTGCACCAGAGTGGACTGCCTGGAGTCTTGGGGGGTTTAGGCCACAGACGTGAACTCGGATGCTGCCTGTCTAAGTGGCTGTCCTCGGCTCCGGTTTCTCTCAACTTCAACTTCTTGGACCTTGAATCGCTTATCGATTGCCAAGCCTCTCCAAATGGCCCCGCTAGCAGCAACTTTTTTCCAAACTGCGCCGTTGTATACAGTTACATACCTAGGAGCCAAAGCGTGATCCACGACCACGATCACAACCTTCGACCCTCACACAACATGGCCCCCGACAGAGGAGCGGCTTCGTCGAAGCGGTCGTCTTCCCGCGCATGGGAGTCCCTCACACCCTCTCTCTCGGAATGGATCCTGGACGCCATCTCGTCAATGAACTTCTCGCGCATGACGCCAGTGCAGGCCTCGGTCATACCATTGTTCATGGGCCACAAGGACGTCGTGGTCGAGGCAGTTACGGGAAGTGGAAAGACGTTGGCGTTTCTCATACCGGTGGTGGAGCGACTGCTCAGGCTGGAAGAGCCGATTAGGAAACATCATGTCGGCGCCATCATCATTTCACCTACGCGGGAATTGGCCTCACAAATCTTCAATGTCCTAATCTCACTGCTGGACTTTCATCCCCCTTCTGCCACGGCGCGCAAGGTGTTGGAAGGCTCCGATGAACCTGAAACAAACCCACAGCCTGAGACTTTTCCCACATCTACACTCAAGGTCATTCCGCAGTTGCTCCTAGGTGGTTCCACTACCCCGGCGCAGGATCTGAGTACGTTCCTCAAAACTTCGCCGAATCTGTTAGTCTCTACGCCCGGTCGGCTCCTCGAGATATTGTCCTCGCCCTATGTCCACTGTCCACAGTCGTCGTTCGAGGTACTGGTGTTAGATGAAGCAGACCGTCTACTCGATCTTGGGTTCAAGGATGATCTTACCAAGATCCTTGGTCTTCTCCCGAAGCAAAGACGGACTGGTCTCTTCAGTGCGAGCGTCAGCGAAGCGGTCGACCAAATCATTCGTGTTGGATTACGAAATCCCGTCAAGATTGCGGTCAAAGTCAAAGGGGCGGACGGAGTGGAAGACAAACGAACCCCTGCAAGTTTGAAAATGACCTACGCAGTTACGCCTGCATCTCACAGGTTCCCTGCCCTTGCAGCACTGCTGAAAGGCTTGGATACATTGCCCTTGCGGACGATCGTGTATCTTTCCACATGTGCTGCCGTGGACTATTTCCAGACATTATTACCCTCCATTCTACCTCCAGAGCTTGTCCTCGTACCTCTGCACGGCAAACACCCGGCAAATGTGCGGCAGAAGAATTTCATCAAATTCACCAACTCGGCCTCTCCGGCACTTCTTCTCACCACAGATGTCGCGGCAAGAGGATTAGATATTCCCTCTGTTGATCTGGTGGTCCAGATTGATCCCCCGGCGGACCCCAAAGCGTTTCTTCACCGTTGTGGTCGAGCCGGTCGGGCCGGGAGAAGAGGTCTCGCCGTGGTGTTCCTACTCCCGGGCAGGGAGGAAGATTACGTGTCGTTCTTGAGTGTCAGAAAGACTCCAATCGAGCCCTTGACCCAGCCTGATATCTCAGTCACAGAAGAGGACTGTCTCGCAACCGAGCAGTCGTTCCAAAAGGCCGTCCTCAAAGACAGGTTATTACATGAAAAGGCCCAGAAGGCGTTCGTGAGTTGGGTCCGAAGCTATTCGAAGCATCAAGCATCATCGATCTTCCGCATTGCTGATATTGACTGGAATGATCATGCGTCTGCCTGGGCGCTGTTGAAGATGCCGAAGATGCCAGAACTCAAGAACTGGGACCGGACCACGTACAACCCTCCGGCCGTGGATTGGGATGCATATGGCTACAAGGACAAACAACGTGAGAAACAGCGCAAGCAGGCTCTCCAAGAGGGCCCTCGCGATCCCCTCGTCGATGGAAAGATTGCCAACGCCAAGAAACGCGGGAGCACGGTAGCTTGGTCAGAGAAAGTCGAGCGGAGAGAAGGCAAGGCGGTCAAACGCTCCAAGAAGGAAGCGCGGAGAGAATACGAACGCATCGCGAAGCTGAGCGAGTCCGAAAGGGAGCGCGAGGCCGAAACTGCAAGGATGGTTGAACAAATCCGAAAACAGGCATTGGCAGCAGCCAGCGCCAGCGCCAGCAATGATGACGCTTTTGAAGGATTTGAATGAGCGTGAACGGAGTATAGTATACTTTCAAGTTCCTACTAGGTACTAATGTAGTAGGCGACTTAATCAAGGAGCGGTTGATTCCTTTTAAATACTATTGTTGCAGCTATGCACCTATGTCTTGGTATAAGACAGACTCTTCAGGGCAGAATCTGGAGGTAAAAGTCACGACCGCACTGAGACAGACCGGTCAAAGAAAGCATTTGGGTACCTAGGCACCTAAAGGTAGGTACCTAGTAGGCATTCTCAGCCTCCATCATGTTTTACCCACAGCGTCTATTATAGTATATACAGATATATAGTGAAGACTCCCCAGACGCTCCTCTGATGGAGAACAAGCGTATGTAGGGATGTATACAGTATACAGTACAAGTATTTTTCAAGGCGATCTGAAAAGTCTCATTTTCATTTCCTCGCTGCTTCCCATGGCCTCTTGGAAAGGCTCCCGCGCCGCCTCGCAGGTGCTGTTTGGGAGAGGAAGCCGTCCGCTCTGAAAGTAGGCTCTGATGGCCTTCTCGGTACATTCCGATTGGGCATTGAGGATACCATGCTGTAAAGGTGTAAATCAGCGCAGTCCCCCATCAATACTAGTTAGTATGTTAGAGAGAGGGAGTCTTACTCCTATGGCGTTCTGCGTCAAAACAACCGAGTCGGGGAAGCCTAAGGCGAGTTTGTGCGCGCTTGTACCGCAGCAGTTAGTGGAATGAACCAAGCCTGGACATCAATGGCTCAATGGACATACTTCTGAATGGGACAGACCGGATCCAGGCTGTTCCCAGTTAGTAGAATAGGGTGGGCTGTCTTGCCGGAAAAGGGGCCTTGAATGTGAGAAAGTCAGTAGAGGGACAACCAAGGTCTGCCTGCACAGATTGGGGATTGTACTGACCATCATATTTCCATTGGGTCTTTGCTGTCCAGCCCACACACATCATATCCCACTCCGCCCAGAGGTCCCCTATTGCGCTGCTTTGATTCCTTACCGAATTCCAGTAAGTTCTGAATTTCTCTTTGCTCATGGTACCACCCATTGACCCGTCTCCGCAAGAGATGGCCAGGAGGGCCTCCTCGAGCCATTCATTTGGCCGGGTACAGGCGGCGGTGTAAGGCCCGTCAATTTTGCATCTGATTGACAGGTTGTATAAGCCGCTCTGGGCATCAGGCACCGAGACTGATTTCATGGCCGCCTTGTAATCTGCAAAGCTGGATCCATTTTTGTCGAATACGTCTTGTAGAAGTCGAGCCAGAGTTGGAAATGAATTGAGAGGTCGGTACAGTGATTGGCCAATCAGCCTTTTCACGTCTGTCGACGTGATTAACTCGGGTCCCCGGTACAAAGACGCTGGTACAGCAAGCGGAGTAGAGATCAGATCTAAGGTGATGGACTCGATGTCTCGGAGTATCGCTTCTTGGGAATCTCGATAGAACTTGCAGTTCTGAGAGCCGTACTTATGGCAAAACAGTGCAAATTCTGCCAGAATTTCATCGGCGTGGACCAGGCTATCGCCTAGAGATGCGTTGAAGAAGAATTGTGGCGACAGAACAGAGTCCAGTATCGTACGGTGGATCAGATGGGGATAGATTGTTGCGAGAGTGCTGCCCAAGATCGTCCCATAAGATGTCCCCCAGAACAATATTTTTTCTTGTCCGCGGCGCCATTCAGTATATTCGAGCACACGTTGCCGTTCCTGAGTATCAGAAGTCAAGCGTCGTGCTTCAGCTTCTCTCCATTCCCCGTGTCGCTCGACTATTGCTATTATATCATCCACGACGGACCTTGTACCCATGTAGTACCCGATGCTATCGCTTCCGTGCTCAGCAATGTGATTCATACATGTTTTGGAGCGAGATAGGTATCGACTCCACTTCTCATCAAATGCGGTGTTAGAACTTCCGATGAAACTTCAGCATCTGCACCGAGAGACCAGACAAGACGGCTGAATGTATCCGGGAAGCAGTTCAACCGAGGGACGGTATGGTTTACTCCGCGTGGGTCGAAACTAATGACGTCGAAAAACTTGGGAGCGTCGGAATTTGTCTCGTGAAGTTGAAGATTGATGCCCGGGTCCCTTTCAGCGTCAATGATGTTCTGGATTTTCTCCCCAGCTTGGAGGAGGGCTTGTACACCCGATGCACCAGGGCCGCCTGGTTTCATTCAGCTCGCCGACAAGTATAATGATAGGTCACGGTCACCAACCTACCAGGGTTCATAATTAGAAGGCCGCCATATCTTGGATCCGTGACGTTGACCTTTGCTGGCCGTTTCATCAACGCAACAGCAACTTCTAGACCCGACGCCGTGGCACGGTTCCAATCCAAGGGTAGGAGCAATCGAGCACACAGAAAGACCCCATAGCAGCTGTGGTATACCAAGGTTCGCGAGGGTTCGATCTAGAAGGTCAGCAGGAAGACGTGTGTAGAGCTGGCGGCTCTAACTTGGCTCCAGGGGATGTCGTCTGGGTTGAGTGCAAGACGATGGTCATACGAGTGCGCGGGTGCGAAAGGGTGAGATGTTGACTCAGGCGCGTGCTGCGGCCAGCCGGACATTGCCTGCCAGGAGACAACGATCAGGGACAAACAGACAAGTAGAATGATGACTTGGTGGCGGAGGCTCAAGCGGTTGGCGGTTGAGCCGGCAGTAGAGTGCTGCCTGCGTTTTTCCATTCTATGTCATGGCAGGACAGAAAACACTTTGATTCTGATCAGATTACCCAGGTAGGCACGTAAACATGAGATACCTAGGTACTACCTGGTAGGTAGTTGTCGATGAGTTCAAGGGTTGTGGATAGAAATCCGTCAAGTTCAAGCCAAGGTGCGCATTGTAGGCAGCAGGCAGCAGGCAGGCTTAGGAGGCTGTCTTGTGTACCTATATACGGATACATATATGTGCTGTACTACCTTACCTTCCGGATACAGTTTAGTCACATGTCATTAACATGAAATTGGCCAATCAAAGTGCGTTTTTCTGCCAGACTAATCCGAATCGCGACTTCCTTGTAGAAGGCAGAGAGAGGAAGGCAGGAGTCTAACAATAACGGCCGTATAAGTGCAAGGAGACTCGAAAGTGTTCTAGATGGCGAGCAGGGCGACACCGACACCGACACCGAGGTCGACAAGGAGGAAGAAGAGCAAGAAGCGGAACTAGGGAAAGGGATAATTAGTGAAAGGGAAAACGGAAACCTATAGGTGGATCAATGGCTATAGCGATTGTGAAATCTATAGCCTATCCTCTGCCCTTCCAAACTGGAATACTGAATGACCACATATCGTCGTCAAAAGCTGCCGTGATAGTAGTTCAAGACCGTAAGCGTGACGCTCCTGGTGCCATACATACATGACCTGGTCGTAGATCGCGTTGATGCGAAAGGCGTCCTTTCTGGATGGCACGTAATTTCGTCGAAGAAAATCATGTCATGACTCGTCCCAGTTGAAACTTCTCACTCAATAATTAGTCCCAAGGCCAAACTGTTCAAGTCCCGTCGGCGCCTCCACCGCCGTCACCACCACTCCTGCTTCCATTCCCGTTGCCGGTCCCATTCCCATTGCCATTGCCATTACCGTTTCCACCAAAGAAAAATCCATCAAATAGATCATACTGTTGGCTGTCACTCCAATCATGTTGGTAGTCGAGGCCCATCCCGAAGCCAAGGTCCAGCCCGCCGGTGTCAAAGTTGAAGTCTTCGTCGCTGGCTCGGGCGGTGTTTAGGAAATCCATCCCGGGCAATGACGACATGAAGTCCGGGTTGTATGTGTTTTGCATGTAGAACGGCTCCTGCGACTGAGGCTGGTTGAACATGAAGGGGCCGTTACTGGCGCCAGTCTGCGAGCCCATACCCATACCGCCATTGATTTGTGAATTGATGCTAGATGCGGGTGACATTTGTGGTGGCCGTGGCGATGCCTGCTGCTGGTGGTATGTCTGCTGTCGTTGCTGCAGGCCTTGGAGAGGCTGGGGGAAGGAATGAGACGGTCGACCACTGAGTTCTACATCCTCGGGAAAGAGTTCGCGGAGGTCCATGTCAAATTTGGGAGGCGGTCGCTTCATCACCGGCCGCCGAGGGGCACGGGACTGTGAGTACGAGTCGACTTGCATGGGTGTCGGTGCGTTCTGGTGACTGGACTGTCTTGAAAGCGATTGGCGTGGCTCGTCGCGCTCCAGGGAAAAGCCGAAACCTGGCGTGGACATGCACATCTGGACTGTGGCCTTGCTCATTCGTTCGAAGGCATCACGACACGCTTCGGCAGGCGGGCACTTCTCCATGAGATCACCGAGGACCGACGTTGCGGCAAGAACGGTGAAGTCAAAATCGTCCAGAGTCTGAAGAGGTAGAGGTTAGAAACAATCCGGGACAGGTACAATGATCAGGCGCCTTACCAGACGAGCTCTGACAGCTGGAGAATGCCAGACGGCATACAGGAATGAAATGCCCGCCATGAATAGGTGGTGCGTCGCGAGGTACGTGTAGTTGACAAGCCGTAACCGATGCAGTTGCCGGTACAATTTCAAGGTCTTCTGTCCTGCTTCAGCGCACTTGAGGAAGACAAGATCTTCGTCTTCTTTATCCTCGGTCCTGATACTGGCAGGGCTAGAGACCTCTTCGGTCGGGCTGAACTCGTGCACGAACGGAGCTGGCACGCTGAGACTCTGTCGATACAACATGATCACTGCTTGCCAGTAGTTCAGCTCCAGGAATTGGACTGAGAAGCCTACCCCGGTCTCCGACGGTTCAGGGGCCGATACTTTCCATTCATACAGTCGCTGGTCTATGTCTCGTCGCCAGGACCGGAATGAATCAAACTTGCTCAGGAACGGTGAAGGCAGTTTGGTATGCATGAATTGATTGCGTCGATTGGTGCCATTAAGACGGGCTTGCTGCGCTTGTTGATGCTGAAGGACTTGCAGAATCTCGGATTGTAACAATCTCAGTCTGAAATAGTGGCGGGCAACGCGCTTGTAGGTAGGTTCGTCCTGAGATCTCGGCGACAAGAATCCACTTCTGGTGATATACTTGTCGTCGAGCAAGGACGGGAACTCTGTCGTAACAACCTGATCCGTGATGCCAAACGGCCTTCCTACACAGGTGCTGACCAGTCGGTCGAAGGTGTACGTGCACCACCACAGTCTCCTGCGTAAATCTCGGATCCATTCTCGACGACCCTTCTCTTTCGTGTCGAGTGCTTTCGTAGGTCTTGTGCTAGCGTGGCCCAGTGCGTAGCCGCCACCGTCTTGACCTTCAGCAACATCTTCAATATCAGACCCATCCTCGTAGTGGAGGCCGAGGTCGACGGCCAACCTCATGGCAACGCCTACAATGTACCACAGTCCAGGCGCCACAGGTCTGAGCAAGGCGAACCCAGCAAGCAATAAGACCGCCTGAAGTTCTTCGAGATCGCCGTTGGGACGTTCGGCCGCATCTAGCGAAGTAGAGCCGAGAAACGACCCAAGATTGATAATCGCCGACGCGTGATATTCTTCAGGCTGGGCTTGCAGGCTCGATAGCCGGGGTCTCTTGAATACATAGTCTCCTGGTTGGGAGTTTGGTTGCGGGTCTGAGGATCCCCAGATGATGCCAGCACCGATGGCGAAGACGATATTGAGAAAGTACAGGTCCCGGCTTGTCCGATTGGAAGGCTCTGTAGAATAGGTCCGTTCGAAAAGCTCCATGAATTCTCCGCGGTGCAGGACTGGAATCTGGGGATTGGCGTGTTCAAAATACAGGTTGACGAGTTTCCAACCCAAGTCGCGATCAGGGAAGGCGGCTTCTTTGATTGTAGGCTTCGTCTGTAATCCGAAGTATGAGTCGCGCATCGAGCTTCCGCCTGAACTAGCAACGTTTGGGATGGGACGGCTGGGTCGAGTTCCAGCCCTCTCCGAGTTGCTGCTTGATACCGAACTCTTCACAGCGGCCAGGACCACACGGGCAAACGATATGCCAGATGTCGAGCCCAAATATCGCGCGTCGGATGCTCCTTGCACAGAGACCATGCCAATATTGGACACCAAATTGTTCAATTTATCATCCTCCTGCTTTTTCTCCCAATCGCCGTTCTTGATGGTCTGTGGAGAGCCAGCGCTAGGTGACCGTGGACCTGGCCCCGAGGCTTTTGTGCTGGCCGGTGATTGCGCACCGCTCCCAAGCTCTTTGGACTCGGCGCCGTACACGTCGGCGGCATTGAAGGGGACTGCATTCGCCTTGAGCAGCTGCTCGAAGTAGGCCAGCCTCGTCTCGAGAAAGTAGACATAGCTTCGTGGGATCTCTCTTTTGGTGATCGGATCATAGCCTACGCAGCGGACATTGGCCTTCTCACAGGTGCTGCACGCAGGGAGGCGTTGGTCGCAGCGGTTCTTCCTGACGCGACAACGGTTACAGGCCGATACGTTTCTGAAGGCGGAGGTGGCCGAGGCCGAACTGTGAGGAGGGGAGTTGGTCTGCAGCAGGACGTCGTGGTTGGGAGCCTGAGGGTGGGAGGATTCGTCAGCTTGATACGCTCGCTTGAGGCTGGCGCTCTGGGGAGAAGAGGCGGTCGAGGTCATGGGATCGAGGCGAGGTCACTGACATCTTCTGCCAGTGTAAGAACTGCAGTCGATGTGCGTACAGTGCTCCTGCAACCAAGGGACATGGCAGTAGTCCGAGATAGCCTCGTTCGGTAGGTCGGGTGTCGCCATGGCCATATCTGCATTGACTGCGGAACGAACGTGCGACGACTCTATCGCAAGCTGGGGGGCCATTCAGAGTACAGCTGGACCCAAGTACGGATAGCTATCGGAGAGGCATCTCATCTCAGTGGCTGGCTCGGGGGGGCAACCATTGCTTATGGCGGGTACCTGCCCTGTAGTACGTACAGTAATACTCCAGTAATAATACTGCGTAGAGGTCGCTGACCTGGGAGGCCGTGGGCAGCTTATCGCGCTGCTGAAAGCAGCCAATCAGTCCACGCCGCAGCGATCATCTTGGCACCGATAAGCAGCCGCAGTTACATCTTCACATTTGCGTACAAATCCAAGCTGCGTGGGCGATGCGATCTCTCGCTCGGCAATGGCAATATACCTTACTAGGTACCTAACCTCAGCGTGTCAGCACATACTCCATACGATACAGCAGCAACCGGCACTCTACCTACTTGCTCGCGGTTGCAACGGTCGGACTGGCCTTGAGACAGGCCCTTTGAAGAAAGACAAACTCTGGACTGACCCCGTTAGGTGCCCGTGAATTGGAAGTCTGTATGAAACCATGATGAGAAGGAAACTCCCCAAAGACGCCAGTCACCCACTGCAAGAGATGGCTTTTTGACCACAAGCTAGGTGAACACGATGCCAGGTTGCTGGACAGACCTCATCGAGTCTCGGAACCTGAACTGTGAACCGCAGCCCCTGGACCACTCGACCATACCAACCGCTCAGCCAGTTGAAACAGCAACCGGGACCTCTTACAAGTAGACACAAAACACGATGTACCCAACCGTCAGTGTTGCATGGCATCACATTGTGTCGTAGAGAATTTGTTCTCTCGCCGACAGTCTGCCCGCTCAACACCAGCGCTGGAATTGGTCGGGTAGTTTCACATACATGCAACTATGCAAGGCGCGCCAAATCTTCGCCCCGGCTCGCGTTCCATGCATATGCACATGCGAAACCCTGTCCCTCGTTGTCTAGACAAGGGTCAAGTCGCACCACACATTTCGCATGGGGAGTTGGCATTGTTGGCGGGGGGTTCGCAGGCAGGCTGGTCTTTACCATGGGTGTAATGTCTGGCGCGTGCTCCAGGGTTGATTGACATGGTCCAGGCTTCAATCGACTTTTGGATCATTCACCATTCATCGAACCGTGTGGCGAAACAGATCATTGTTGGCTCGGCGGATGCTAGGATCATTTGCAAATGACGAGAATATATGTCAAATTGCCGTATTTGCTCAACAGGGCAGGACACAAGGATCTCACCGTTGGCATTGCAATCACGGGAGGATGGCACTGCATTTTCCTTGCCGGACATGTGATCTGCATCCCCGGTAGTTGAGCCGTCTGGACAATGTGACTGCCTCGAACTAATCGGTCCGATTTCTCATCCGTATAGGCATTATTCTTTCATTGACCTACAACGCCCAAGAGCCAGACCGGCCAACACGGAGGAAATTATTCGTATGGAGCATGATTTCGACCCGGGTTCAACACCATCACTTCCGCCAGACAAAACAAGGATCCCCACGGACGATGTATTTGCCAAAGCCGAGGACAGCTTCGAGGGGGGTTGAAGGTTGGGTGTAAAGGTAAAGTGAGAAGTGCCGCCAGTCGTGGTGGAATCCCAGTGTCCAAGGTCAAGGCTTTGCAAGTAGAAGACGAACATGAGGGCGAACATGACTCTTCCATGCCGTCGATCACCAGTTGCCCCCACGGAATAACAAGCATCAGCTCTGAGGAATGGCCACTTGGAAAACATCCGACTCTGCTGCTTTTTACTTGGCATCCAGCAGAACGAGCATACATCCCGTGATTGGCACACCAATCAATCGGAGAGGGGTTGGCTGGTTGGTACTAGCACGCCTCAAAGCCGAAGATGCATGGATGTCGCCGGAGAGAAACTTTGCCAGATTCCTCGAGCTGTGTCAACCGCTGTATCCTGTCATCTGACCGCTACTTTGATTGAAGTCCTGAGTGATCGGCTAGGACGAGTAAGTAGCGGAGACAAGCGAGTGAACCCGAGGAGAGGTGGCAAATATTGATTCGGAAGTCGCATTGGATTTGATAGGTTATACAGGAAGCAACTGAAATCCAAACGAGACGCTGAGCTTGTCCTGTTCTCGGATCTGCCAGATGAACGACAGATGACACTGCAGTCGATGGAAGTAGGGAAACGAAACCAAGGAAGAGTTCGGGCAACTTTGAGTGGTGGGTCAGGAACACAGACTGAGAGCACGCCCGGCGTATGCTGGCAGCAGACGATCTAAGGTCCTACCGGTCCTTGTGTGATAGGAAGCCTTACTAGCCCCGAGGCTGACTGGTTGTACGTTGACGCTACAGCTGGCCTCCGGCAGGAGGATGTCAAGTGAGCAGTGTCTCGCACGAGAGACTGCGGTCTAGAGCCGCCGGGAAAAGGACCACTGCATGACACCTACATGAGAAGAGATGCAAGAGAGCAGCATCAGTAATTGCCCAGCACTGACAATGACGTACACATAGCCTCATGGACATGGCGGTGAAATAGACATCGCTGGTTTCGTACTCCGTAAACGGCTCGATGGTTGATGGTTGATGCGGGCGGCGTAGCAGTAGGAGGATGATGCATGCCTGCCATGCCTGCCTCTCTACATGCGGTTGCCTCTCTGCACAAGACAAGGCAACAAGAAGGCCGATAAAACAGTTCCGAGTTATTCTTATTGTGATGGGTAATTGTACTGTAACTACCTACCTACCTATACCTAGTACTCCGTACGTACTCCAGACTCCTGTTCGCAGCTGGCACCAACACCCACACTGGCACAGGACTACGACTTTGGTGAAACTCGGCAATCTGCCAGGTATTGGTGGAAACCTCACCTGGGAAGACTCCAGAGTGGCGCCTGAAACTTCAGGCAAGGGGCGCCTAGGCCCACGCCCCTAGGCTCGCAACCATCCACATAATTGGCCGGGGATGCCCCTAGCTCTCCTGGTTGGCTTTAGGGCCTCGGAGGCTGGGTGTAACCAATTCCCCGGGAGCGCCACGGAGCCACAGAGGGCCACAGAGGGCCTGGGGGCCACAAGAGGGCCTAAGGCTTAGGGGCCACAGAAGTTGGTGCTTTGCCGTGTCCCCAGGGCTTAGGCGACGTACATACATGTTCCATTGTTCTTCTAATTGATACTGCCGGGCTTCTAGAAATGAATCAGGGGCATCGTGACCAGGACCAGGACTCGAGGACCCTGCCACCTGGCCTCAAGAAGTAGAAGAGTATGTTCCGTACTCCTCGCGCATATGTCCTCTGTATTTCGCCGACGCCATCTTTGCCCCGGCTGCGGCTGACTCTGACAGAAGGTGAAAGGAGAGTTTGGCTTTTGTCTCTCCAATGTTCTAGGCTGCATAATAGACTACTCCCGCCTTGTTTTCCAGCTTGCAGGCTCCAGGATTCCGGGGCCTGTCTTGCTGGAACCTTTGAAGTGTGCTGGCTGATTTAGCCGCAAGAGCAGGTCCAACCGCTTCCAATTCCCATTCCATGCACCCGGAGCCAGCTCGACCACCTTAGTAATTAACATTGAACATGGGTGATGGTGGTGACGGGACTCCGTACTCCATACCTGCGTACTGCGTACTGCGGATGCGGTTCGGATGATAGTGGATTTGACTTTGGCCAAAGTCCGGATGTTCGAAGTCGTCCTTTGGTGCTAGAGGATCGTCGGGCGTATCAGCATCTCAGCATCACAATCCCTCGTAGCCCGCCACCCACCACCCACCACCCACCATCCATCATCCACCATCCACCATCCACCATCCGTTAGCACCATCCTTTCATCAAACGATGCCGCTTATCGAGGAGCCCTGAGCCCTGGGCCCTGGGCTCTGTTCTCTGTCTCTCGTCGCCCAGCCAGTTGCTGTTCGCCCTCCACCCCCGGTCGTTGGCCCGCGCCACTCTTTGTGCCGCAGCCTACACCTACCCATCGATCTCGTCTGCCTTTGCCAAACGGAAATTATGTCAGGACAAGCTCAACCTTGGAAAAGGACCAAAACACGGAGTCCTACTTTTGCAACTTGGCTTCCACTGGATACTGCGCCCTGTACCCGCCTTCGCACCAGCTTCACTCCACCTCCCGCTGTCGAACACCTACCCAACGCTCCCCCCTTACACGAATCGCAGGCATCGACTTCTTCACCGTGGTCCATGTTACAAATCTGCCGACGGTCCGAGTTGTAGTGGCCATCGGCATCTCAGCTGGACTTGAAACCTTGCCCGCCCTCGGCTTCATCCACCTTCTCATCCATTTTGGTGCCCGACTGGGCATGACCGCCATTCTCACCGCCTCTCATGTCTCCCCCGTCAGAGATCACGATTGGACAGGAGAGAGTGGACGATGACGATGACGGCAGTCACACATACGGACCCGGTCACGAGGGAGGGAAACAACAGATCGATGACACCGTGCTAGGGGTTCGTCCGCACTGATCACATTCTTCACCGTCCTCACCGCAGGCCACTCCTGGTTGGTCTGGGTGGGCACTAGCGAAAACAAACTCATCGGCAAGCAGTTCCCCCGGGGCTCGGAAGACCAGGATGAGCTTCCTAGCCAGCCCACCATGTCGTCGGTCAGGGGCAGGTCGAGTTGGTGGGCGAATCACGGTGGCTGCCGTCACTTCGAAGTCCACCCATGTCAATCGATACCGCTGTCGTGGTTCCTTGGCCTCAGATGGCTTCGAAAAAGAACCCCCCTGGGCGCTGTGTCGGTGCGCTTTTCCTTCCTCGACGTGCTGGCAGTTTCAATTATCGGATGTTTGACGTGTCCAGGTTGGATCCTAGCCGTTCGACTTTCTTTTCCTTCTCTTGCAGCGCCGGTGAGGCCTGCCACACATGACGACCTGGCGCCCTGTGTCTCGCCATGATGCGAATCCCAGTTCCACACCGCCACCGTCGCATGGCAGCTCCACGACAGCCCACTCCTTCGACCAGGATTAAGCTTCTGCCTCATTTCCATTCTAGGTTCTCTAGGTTTTTCTTCTCCGGGACACCCGCTTACTGCCCTTAGCACGGTGGCTCTCTCCGACCGCGAGGGAGCGGGCCTCCTTTTCCCCTCCCAGCTCAAACTTCAACCCAACTGGAATGGGCCGACTAAATGCGACTCCCCCGGTCTATACGGACATTTTCCCTCGCGTGACATCAAGACGTTCAGACGGCACCTTCGGCTCTTGGGTTTAGCGCTCTCCATGGAGCTGCCTGCACCTCGCTTCTGTGGACAGCCGGACACGGATGTCAGGCACTTTCCCTTGACTATCAGACGCTTCCGCGCTTCCTCGCCCCGTGTAACCATGGCTTTCTTTGGCCACTGCCCAGTGCCGGCGCTGGAAACAAAAAAAGGGTGTCTCCATCTGAAATGTTGCTCGATGCCGTGTCCTAGTATGATATCCCAACTGACCCAAGTGGTCCACCGCCTCTTCCACGCGGCGACGGATGCAGGATCCCGCGATAACAAGGAAAAACCGTGCCCCGCTGCCTGTCCCTCGTCGCTGCTCAATCCATTGACTCCTGGAATTTCGCGCGGCCTTATTATGATCGCTGCCATCCCTTCGTCGGCCGTTGGATGTCTTCTCTTTCGTGCTCACCTCCCTCTCCGCCCCTCGAAGGACGACACCCTCTCCCCCTCCCCCTCTGGCGACGATGGCTATTCACCTCACTCGACTCATCCTGCGCAAGCGCGGCCGCAAGAATGCAGAGGATGATTTTCCGACGCAGCAGTTGTTCGTCTTGGGTACGTCATCTTGCAGATAATGCCCAAAGTGGAATGCTGTCGCGAGTGCTGGATTCTAACGCACTCGACAGCACTATGCCGCATCTGTGAGCCAATCGCCTTCATGTCGATATTTCCATACGCCTACCGCATGATTGAATCCTTCCACATCACTCAGGACGAAACCCGGATCTCGGTGTACGCAGGCATGCTCATCACCGCCTTTGCCTTTGCCGAATTCTCCACTGGTATGGTCTGGGGCCGCATCAGCGACCGTGTCGGCCGGAAGCCAGTCCTGATCATGGGGCTGGTCGGTACCGCCTTGAGTATGATCTTATTTGGCTTTGCGCGCACGCTGCCGGCGGCCATCCTGGCCCGAGCGCTGGGCGGTCTCCTCAATGGCAACGTGGGCGTCCTTCAAACCACGGTCGGGGAGCTCGTCACCAAGAAGGAGCATCAGCCTCGAGCATATTCCATCATGCCCTTTGTCTGGAGCATGGGCTCCATCATTGGACCGGCCATGGGCGGCGCCCTGGCCATGCCGTGTGATTCCTATCCGTCCGTCTTTCCACGAGGCGGCTTGTTTGACACGTATCCCTTCTTGCTGCCCAATCTATTCTGTGTTTTCATCCTGATCCTCGGGATCACCAACGGCATCCTGTTTCTGGAGGAGACCCACGTCGAGAAGCAAGGTCGGCGTGACTTGGGACTGGAACTGGGACAGTTTTTATTGAAGAAACTTTCCTGGGAGACGGATCCGCGACCGTCCCGGCTGACTGATGGGGACGAAAATGACGTTCTGGCCGACCTCGACCCCCCGCCAGGCTATCGGAGCACGGATAGCTCGCCGATTTTGCGGTCTACCACCACAGAAGCCTTGGATGCAGATTTGGCAGGCTTACAAGAGAAAGAGAGGCGAGGGATGTTTCAGACCTTTAACCGGCCTGTGGTTCTAATCATTGTTGCCTATGCCATACTTGCCTAGTAAGTACTCGGATGGACGATGGCGTGTTGGTGGACTCTGACTGATGTTTGACACAGCCACAGCGTCTCCTTCGACGCCTTGATGCCCACATTCCTCAGTGAGGAACCGTTGCAGACCGAGGTCGTCCTCCCGTTCAAGTTCTCAGGAGGCTTCGGTTTGTCAACCCAAACGATCGGGTTCATGATGGCGGTCCAGGGATTCTATTCCATGTTTGCCCAAATCGGTCTCTTCCCGTTCGTGGTTCGCCGATTAGGAAACCTCCGGACCGCGCGAATCGTGTTGACGGTCTGGCCCGTCCTCTATTTTGCGGTGCCGTATATTTCCCTCCTTCCCACACACCTGCAGAAGGCCGGCATCTACCTGTCTCTCGTTATCAAAACCACGTTCCAAGCGATTGCGTTCCCCTCCAATGCCATTCTGCTCGTCAACGCGGTGCATTCCAAGTCCGTCCTGGGCACCGTCAACGGAGCTGCCTCTTCAGCCGCGTGTTTGGCGCGTGCCCTTGGCCCCATTGTCACGGGGTCTATACATTCAGCTGGTCTGAAACTGGGATATAGCGGCCTCGCTTGGTGGGCGGGAGGTCTGGTCTGTCTGTTTGGAGCTCTGGAAAGCTATTGGATCCAAGAATCCGATGGCCACCTACCCGGAACTTCTCAGGAAGAGGAAGCGAGCTCTTGCGAACCGCTCTTGCATTCGGTCGCACTCGAACCAACGGACGATGGTGTGCTGCGACCGAGCAGACCGAGTGTTATGGACGAGCTGGATCTTACGAAACCCTGCAAGCATGAAATGGCGGTGGAAGGAAAGCAATAAGCTCGCCTACCTCCCATACTGGCCTGGTTTGGGGGTCCACTCTATCATGGTTTACCAGTCTATCTGCGGCGCCCCCAGCCTCGCTGTCTCGGAAGCCTCGTTCATCACGGAATCCCGGCGGATTGGCATATGGAATTTATCTACTGGGAGCAGTTTGCAAGGCTGGGAACAAAGTAGGCAGCGGCGAGAACCGCAGCGCCTACACGACGATTTATTTTCGCGGGAGGAACACAAGGCAGGGCTTTCGGGGGGAGGATTTTTGATGTTTGATTTCTGAACGAGGCGCATTGGCCCGGGTGTTTGTGTTTCCGGTGGTGGACTGAATTCAGATTCCAGGTATCGCATTGGGAGTTTGTTTTGTTTGACCGTTCTTTTGCTATTCATCATCATCTTGGGAGGTTGTTTGTCTCAGATACCTTGCGGGCTTTGTTCCCGGTTTTGTCTTGCTTGGATTGGGAGGGTTTCTGTCGAAGCGATCACTGTAACTCTAGCACTGTATGTAGGTTAGGCCAGGGAGAGGCATGGGACGAGGTATGATCATGATGATTAGATGAGGGAGATATAGATCGATAGATGGGCGACGAGGTGGAAATGCAGATTGCCAACCATACACGCACATACGCACACACGCACATACGCACACACGCACACACGCACACACGCACATTACACACATTACACACACAAGGGGACGAGGCTGAGGTTGAGGAGGTCGGTCTTGACCTTCCCTTTCCGGCTCACCTCCGAGGTTCGGAGAAGTGCACTTGCACCGTCAGCGATGGATGATTTCTTTCTTGCCTGCCCTGCAGACTGCGTACTACCTACTGGTACTTTACTGCCTACTGTATTCTCTACACGCTCTCTCCTGTATCCGGATAGAAAACCACCCAGCTCCGTCTTCTCGCACCAAAGGACAGACGAGTGTCCGGCCATGGCACCCAGCAGAGCGCTGAGCAAGGCGGTGCCGCGCTCCCCTTCCAGTCTTGTTCAACAGCTCGCGTTCCCCCCGTCCCCCGCCACGGGCGCACCTTTACGGCGCTGTTTCGCCTCCGCCTCTGCTCCTCCTCCGCCTCCTTCCCCTTCAGCTTCAACACCAACAGCTGGCAAGGTGGCGCCGTTGGAAGGCATCCGCGTCTTGGATATGACTCGGGTGCTGGCCGGGGTGAGTCGAGTCCCGCCTGACCTTTGTTCTGTGGCCTAAGCCATGGCTGGCCCTGGCTCGCCCATTGAAAGAAAGACAAATGTATTTTCTATGTTACGCAGCTCCTTACACGCAAGGAGACCAGCAGAGGTTGACGAAATCTCGACTCTGCCGAGGCTGAGAAGACAGTATGAATTTGACGTAGAACACAATGGCTAACTCTCGGTTAACGGACGTGGTAGCCCTATTGCACACAGATCCTGGGCGACTTGGGGTAGGTACCGTGCCTTGCCATGGCATGGCATCATGTTACGTTTCCCGTTTCCCAGTTCCCAGTTCCCATGAGCCTTGTGGTGTGCGAACATCCACCGACACCGATGATGGTTCATGCTGTATCCCTTTCCATGCAGACTCCAACTGCCAGTCAACATGTCTGACCCTCTACATCTCACTCTGAGCACATTCCCAGCTCCTCAACATTTCCCTTCGGCGCCATTGCTAACCACTTCTCATGCTTACAGCGCCGAAGTCATCAAGATCGAACATCCCACCCGCGGCGACGATACTCGAGCCTGGGGCCCTCCTTTTGCGAAATACAAAGACGGCGGTAAGTCTGATCTGATCGAGTTGAGCGGATGCAATGGCTTTGGGGAGCCATAGACTAATCACTCCCCGACTCTGTAGCCGTCGTGAAAGGAGGCCGGACGGGTGAGAGTGCCTATTTCATTGGGGTGAGTCCGAGGCTTGTCCCTTTTCTTTACTTCTTGACATGCGCGAGTGATCATTCTGCCTTGCTACGAACTCTCGACAGCATGATCTGATTCGTCATGTTCACAGGTGAACCGCAACAAGAAGTCCGTGGGCCTGTCGTTCCAGCATCCTGAAGGCGTCAAGATTCTTCACGAGCTCGCAAAGACATCGGATATCCTCGTGGAGAACTATATCCCCGGTATGTTTTAACCCCTGCCATGCAAATATGCCCAGATAGACAACGGCAACGCTCCAGCAGGAGATACTGAGCTGATGTCCATCCTTCCACGGTGCAGGGGCACTCAAGAAGTATCAACTTGACTACGAATCCCTGCGAAAGATTAATCCTCGGTGAGTATGGCCGTCCTACTCGCCGTAAAGATACCTGGTCGACATATACGAAACGGCTTCCACCTTCCACTCTCCACCCTCCACCCACACACTGCCTACTCCCTAGGCCCGTCCAGCCTCTTGTTCACAGCGGCTGACTTGCGCCCTCCAGCTTGATCTACGCTTCCATCACCGGATACGGCCAAACAGGGCCGTACAGCTCACGGGCTGGCTACGATGTCATGGTCGAGGCTGAAATGGGGTTGATGCACATCACGGGCGAACGCAACGGATCCCCCGTGAAAGTTGGGGTGGCAGTGACGGACCTCACGACGGGCTTGTACACAGTCAACGCGATCATGGCATCATTGCTAGCTCGACAGAGGACGAACGTGGGCCAGCACCTAGACGTGGCACTGTCGGACTGCCAGGTAGCGACGCTGGCCAACATCGCCAGCAGCGTGCTGATCAGCGGCGAACGCGACGAAGGACGCTGGGGCACGGCGCACCCCTCGATCGTGCCCTACAAAGGGTTCAAGACGGCTGACGGTGACGTGATGATCGGGGGCGGCAACGACCGGCTGTTTGGCGTCCTGTGCGACAGACTTGGCCGGCCCGAGTGGAAAACGGACCCGCGGTTCGTGACCAACGACGTACGCGTAGCGAATCGCGATATCCTCGAGTCCTTGATCGAAGCCATCACCCGCACCAAGACCACCGACGAGTGGCTGGCCGTTTTCGAGGGCAGCGGCATGCCCTACGCCGCCATCAACGATGTCAAGGATACACTCAGCCACGAGCACATCCAAGCCCGCCGCATGGTCACTGAAATCCAACATCCCGTCTGCGGCGACATCAAGCTCGTTAGCCCACCCGTCAAGTACAGCGAAAGCGTGACTGGCGTGCGCACTCCGCCCCCAACTCTCGGCCAACACACCGACGAGGTTCTCACCGAGGTCTTAGGCATCAAGGGAGAGGAGGTCGAGAAGTTGAAAAGTCAAGGTGTCGTGTCATAGCATAGGGGATGCGTTGTATTTGCCTTCGTCTTTGACTTGTCATCTCGACGAGTGGTGTCTAAGTGTGCCTTTTGTACCTGTCTCTTTTGCGCAGCACAAGATCTGGATCACTACAGGACGGATGAGTATGTCACTGTGGTATAGTGGACTGGGCGGATCAAGGCTCCAACTTGGCGCGGCAAGGCTGCATCGGCGATACTTCATCATGTCCACCATGTTGACCTAGAGGCCAGAGCTGCGACCAGAGCAAGTCTACAAACCCTCAGATAACGCGGCGCAAGCCACGTGCGCCTCGTGGAGCTGCGAAAGGGCCGAAACGGGGAAGTAACAGCCAAACAAAAGAGAGAAAAGAAAGGAAAAGAAAAGAAAATAAAAGAGGATGGGACTTGTTGCTACTCCACAATCGCCAAATCTTAAGGATGAAGCCAGAGCGAGAAGAAAAGAACGAGGCAAAAAGAAGGGAAAAGCATTACACAGACGACTTGTATCTACAGGCCAGGGCAGCCTAGGCCAGGTCATATATAAATATATGCTCATGCTATATCTATCGATCTTAGGGGTTATGATCCATATCCGTGAATATTAAATCACAGACCGGCGACTGCAGTACGAAAGAAACACTGAAATGCTACGACATCTACTTATCTGCTGTGGTCACACGAACACGACTCGCCGCAGCTCTCATGCCAGGGCAGCATGCAATCCTCGTTGAGATACGGAGTAGTGGGAGGATGTTTGATTCAATCGACCAAGAATCGACCAAGGATTGAACACGACACGCGTTGAATGAGGGTATGTAGGTATGCTAAGCTAACGTTCAAAATCATCAATCTCGTCAACTCCGCTAGAGTTCCGCATCAGCCACGTCTAATGCTAATGTACATTCTTGAAATCTTACACAACCACCAAACCAAGGGCTGCCGAGCTCGGCAGCACTCGCAGTCTTCCACTCTTCCGCTCTTGGGTATGTATGTCACTTAGCCGTACACCAATGCTCGAACCTCGATGCTCTCGCGGCCTTTGGCGCCCGGCGGGGTTCGAGGATCAACAAAGGCCGTGTGTGGGACGCGCTTGCCAACGCCTTCCTGGCTGTCGTAGCACTTGAGCAGCAGTCTCTCGTCGTTGTCCATTCCCGACCAGTAGTAGAACTTCTGTCCTGGGTTGTATCGCACGGCGGCGGTCTCGCCGGTGCGATGCGGATACCGGTGCTCGACGGGAATCAGGTCTTCGTCCTCGACTGTGTCGGCAGAAGCAAACCCAAGAGGATGTGCCTGGACAGCTCCATTGATAGGTCGCCAGACATTGATGATTCGATAGCGGCCTTTCAGCAGTTCTTCCGCTTCCTCTGGGTCGTGGAGCTGGACTCGCCATGCGGTCGATCGCCCTGTTTGATCGACATGGACTCGAGTCACTGGAGCGCGAGGCGCGTCCGGGTTGGATCGGCGAATGGTGTGGTCGAAAAATGTGACTTTATGGGCGCCAGGCACCTTGTCCAACAGCAGCTTCTCTACCTCCGGGTAGTAGACTTTCTTGATGTGTTCGTCGTCCACAAACTCCGTCTCTTCGGATGGAACACCCTGTATGGCTTGGAAGGCATCTTTGTCCAGACTAAACTCGCTCTCTCTTCCTCGAATGTCGTTCACCTGCACGTCCACCACGACCTCCCCGAAGTTGCGTTGTGGCTGGCCTTCCGGCTGTTTCTCAACGTAGTTGAATGGCTTTGCCCCATCAGCCGGAGCCTCGAAGAAATTCAGCTGTGTAGTGACCGGTCCACGTGGGACATAGGAGGAATCTTGAACCCCGGAGAGGGTCGTAGAGGTGGTGGTCTGAGTGGTCGTGGTCGTGGTCGACATGGTGGCTATTTTTATTGGGTGACGGCGTACAGGGCACGATGTGATGATTTGATTGATGTGATGATGTGCTGGATGATTCGTCGTGGCTGATGGCTACAATCCAGAGGCAGAGGCAGAGGCACTCATGCCCATGCGCCGCCGCCGGCTTATATAACAGGATGGTACGCAGGTTGAAGTCGTGGTTCGTGGTTGAGCACGCAATGCGGCTTATTAGAAATCCACCACGTCATGCCGCGAGCCGAGGCTTCGCCGCTCTTAAACCCCGCGTATTTTCGAGTGCTATACTAATCAGCATCACCATGGCACCAACGGCACAGTCTCAGTGGGCAGTGGCAATAATAGTTGTATTGGTCAGCCAAGGTCATCTCGGTTCTCATGTTCATGTTTTGGGCACTTGCACGGATTACAATTCGCCCTCTTCGCTGCCGTAGTCGACCCTTTCGGCGTCATCAATGTCATTGCTGCCGTTCTGAGGGGGCTCTGGTCGTGCATGTACTGGCCTGTCATCTGCCGGAGCTGCTTCCACCTGGTTGGACACGCTTGAAGATTCGTAGCCATTATTTTGTTCATTCTCTCCCTTGTGTCGACCTTCTGCTTGGCTGTGCAAAGATTCCCGATCCCTAGGACCGTTCCAATTAGACCTTGACGTGGAGACTCTTCTCGAAGAATCGCTCAGGAACTCTTGCCGTGTAGTTGGGTCGCGACCAGGAGGTAGACGCGACACACCGGAGGTTGAACTGTTGACGATCTCGTCGATTCGTTTCTGCACGTCGTCGACTAGTTCCTTTGATTCAGTGTAGCGCCTATCGTCCCGCATGGGCGGATCGGATGTTTGTTGTGAGGGTCGTTCCGGAACGTTGGGGTTGTTATCCGCCGTGTCTCGTCGGGATCTCTTCGGTGACCGCTGTGACTGGGTTTCTTCGGAAGGCGGTGCTGGTATGCCGGAGCCCCATTCGCCAGACTGCTGATCTTCCGCCGTATCTCTGTCCCGCTTGACGCCTTGGCTACCACTTCTCGCACTGTCGGCAGGTGAGCGATCAGGCTGCGGTGTAGTTGGCAGTCGTGTTCGATCGAAGATGGAAATGTCGTCTTCTTTGGTGTAAGCATCTTTTTGACCTTGTCGTGGTAACGTAGGGTTCTCATAAACTTCAGCCATCAGGTTGCAACCCTTCTGAATATCCTGCAAGTCCACGCCTAGTTGCTCCCACCACGGTCTTCCTCTTTCGTCGTCAGGCAGGGTGACTCCGGCGAGTTTGATGCCCAGGTAGAGCGCACTTCCCGCAATCGAGATGGGAGTCAGCTGAAGGGACATGGTGGTGACGAGAGAGTCGTTGAGAAAGGCCCAAGACGCGTTACGCATCGGCTTGTTCTCTTGAACGCCGTAGAAGCGAAGGAAGTCGAAAAGAATACGGTAGGGCTGTTCCAGTTGGAGGTCAAAGCATAAGGCCTCCAGCAGGAGATCTTCGTTGTGTAGGATGGTATCTCGCCATTTCCAGTATTCTTTACTTTGTTCATCCACAACCAGGTTGGGGTTCTTTTGGGCAACTCGACAGCAGGCCACCACCAGCTCTTTCATTTTCCGGTAATTCTCCTCGACCTTGGTTGCCAAAAATAGGGCCGTGGCCGCCACCGAATAGTGGTGAAGCCCCGGCTTGTTGTTTTGAACCATGGCATGGCGCATGAAGAACCGGTGGAAGTACACGGCTGCCGTCGCCAGAGTCAGTTGAGGCAGCTTCAACATGATTCCGACTTGCGTGATGAAGTTGACACCTTTCTGTCGGTTGGACAATTCTTGTACGACCGACATACCCTCGAGAAGACTGGGAGCGAGAAGGAGTTCTTCGGCGGTGAAGAGCCATTGCGACTGAGCTCTTTCGAGCACCGGATTTGTCGAGAGTGACGGGGAGACAGGAGCTCGAGGGTCGTCTCTGAAGGAGGGCATGGCAGATATTTCGTGGCAGTTTCGACGGCGAGGGGCGTAACACAAGGCCCGAGGATGTTTGTCTTGAGTCAAGTCTACATGCGGTGGAGGGTGTGTCAATGGAGGGTGCGATGAGGAGTCGTAGCCTTCGCGAATCGATGATTTCCGAGGATAGCAGGAATGGACAAGTGAGTGCAAGGCGAGAGCTCCAGGGCAGGGCCCGACACTGTCCAGTTCATCTGCAAAGAGTGTGGTCTTTCGTCTTTCGTCTTTCACTGTTTCACAGCACGCTGCGCTGCGGGTGTTTAACACAACGCGGTACTAAAGTAGGGAAATCGCACTTGTACATAGGGGCAAGTTTGCCGACAACCGGCGGCGCGACATATGATGTCACTGAGGCTGTCATGTCTTGCTGGCATTGATGTGGCCGATGACAAGTCAATGATTGAATACAGAAACGTCGGACCACACATGAGGGAGATGAAGCAGGCTCATACTGTCTGAGTCCGCTCCTATCGCCTATCGATCAGGGGAAGGATTGCAGTCGACGGGCGCCAAGTTTGCTCCAGCGCCTCACGGGATATAAAACAATTGATATCGTTGCGCGCCACAGATTCTCTTGACCATGGATGCTGCCGCCGACAGGACCGACTCTGTTTTTCTCTCTCTATCGAAGCTCGCCGCCAAGTCTACCGAAACAACTCCACGACCACGACCGGCTTGCACGGGCTTCCCTGTCGTGTCGGAACAGGATTCAGAGCCCTGAAAAGCGAGATGGACAGTCTGTACTCAGTATACAATGTAGGAAATGGTACATCTGGTGCTCCAACATTGCCTCCGAGCCTCGTCGCGCGCGGCGAGCACACATGGCAGGCCACGGGCGAAATGGCGCATCTTCGACTGGGGTATGGAAGCAATGGTAGTCCACACAAGAGCATGATCATCTATGAGTGTATATATATATAAGCTAGATATGAACGGATCCTTTTTGGTGTTACTCGTCAAATCTCTGTTTAACGTCATCCACGGTCGCTGGGGTTCCCCGGCACAAAAGGCAGGCAGACGGTTTGATCTTTGCATACTTCTTCATTGTTTCCTTTTGAGTATCACTAAGCACGTCAACCCAACCCAGCCATGGCTTAACGCAGTTCATATCCCAGTGTGGCGTCTCAGATACCATCGACAATCTCACAGATGAGGTACGCCGAGGCTGGCCAATACAAGATTGACGATACTCATGACACCCTCGCCGAGGATAAGGCCGCTGGCGAGCACAATGACCTTGGTCTCGCCCCGACGCTTCCAGGTGACCCACCAGTAACTTATGATGCCGCCCGCAGTCCGTGCTAGCGTGAAGCTGGGCGTGTTATACATGCCCACGGCCACCGCTATGCCGCCAGGGATCCAGGGGTGGAGAGTCCGGCACCATGGCCTCTCATCACGGTAGGCGAGAAGATAGATCCGCAAAGACGTCGTAACAACGAAAACCGCACCTGCCACCAGAGCGTATTGCCATGCCATCGGAGGCAAACCCTTGCCGGTGACTAGGCGTGCGGTGAAGATCCAGACGTATGCTGTGGGGATCTCAAAAAGCTCGCCCGGAATTTGGTACACCGAGACATAGAGCTTGTAAACGGCTGCGGAGACAAACGCGCCCACGAGGCTGCCGATGATCTGCCCGTAGAATTGGGCTTTGGGGCTCGCACCAATCAGGTGGCCCGCTTTCAGGTCCTGTAGGATGTCGCCGGCCTGCAAAGCGCCGGCTTCGCTGACAGCTCCGGCAAGAAGGTTGATGATTATGGCGTGGTTTGCATACCGACCCGTGGGAGTGATGACGGCAAAGACTAGTTGGGTCAGTTTCGATATGCCAGAAACCGGGTTCAGATCTGTTTCGCCCAGGGCCCGAACGCCCATTATGGAGAGAAGCAGGGCGAGAATGATCGCTAGGATGTTTAGTCGGATGGGAATGTATTTGCCGAAGGTGATATGGATGCAGACAACACAGAGGATCAGGGTCAGGGGTAGGAGGATAGCTACGGTGCGACCAGAGACTAGGTGATGTGCTGGCGCATCGTCAGGGGGCTCGTCAGAGTCTTCCGCAGGGGCTCTTTTGGGTGGTGAGGCCGGGGTCTGTGGGGAACCGTCGAGTGCGAAATATCCAGCGAAATGTTTTCCGAGCAGGAAATCAGCCCACGAGTGGCTACTTTGATAGTGAGATTTCGCTGCTCTGACCCAGTCGGGACTGTATTTGACCGTTGGCAGTAGCAACAACCAGCCGAGATTCACAATTGCATCGGCAAGCATGATAGCCAGACTAATCCAGACAATCCAGCCTTTGCTTCCTGTCTCCCAGTCGTCGACTGGTCCCGGAGCCCAGCCTTTGTGCTTTGCGATCGGACTGAGAACTGCCCAGCCGATGATGGCGCCGAGAAGCATATGGAATGTCGTCGCCGGGCCCATGATGATGCCTTGGCCAACATATGCCGGAGATGGATTGAGATCCCAAACCCAGGTGTGTGCGAGATAGGTGCCGAAGATGGGCAACCTGTGGAGGATTGGAAGGAAGTATTGGACCACAGTATAGACCCCAGATCCGGAGAATGCAACAACCAGGAGGCGAATCTGTTTCTTCCAGTCAGCTCGAACGGTCAGTTCATCTGGCTGACTTGTTTGGTCGTCTCGTTCACTAGCTCTCAATAACTCTTCGCGTTCCTCTGTGCCCTGTGTTTCGATCTCGCGATCCTTCACCTCGTCATTCTCCGCTCCGCCATGGAGGACAGAGATCATAAGGGCTGTGGCAGTCCCACTGGGAAATTTTAACCGTTCCCGGATGATGACCTGCTTCCTGAGGGGGACGCCGAAGACGACGCCGAAGAGACAGAGGCCAACTCCCCAGACGAAAAGTCTCCATAAGCTGAGGTCGATAGGTGCGCCCTCGCTCTTTTTCAGCAGAAATTCCAGACTAGGCATGACTCCGACAAAACCCAGTCCCAAGGGCATCGTTCCCACGGCGCCGGCTACCGTCTGCACGAGAACATTTTCTACGGGTGTGAAGGGAAGAGCAAGATAGGGCGAGAGAGCCTTGAAGACTGCAAATCCAATCAAGGATGCCGGCATTGCCATACCAGAAACCCATCCTGTCTGGAGACCGAAGTATGTGTTTGAGAAACATATGATTACACCAATTGCCGTGCCCACCGCAATCCCTCGCAGGGTGAAATTGGTTTCGTCAAGAGCTGAACCGACTGCAGGAGGGCTGGCATAGCAGGCACGATCGGATCGGGTTGGAGCAATGCCTTGTTGACTCGTCTGTGCAAGGACGTTGGACGAAGAGGGGGCGGACAGTTCATGGTCTTCGATGTCAGAGGTGGAGGCGGAGCATGAGTGAGGCCCTCTATCGGGCGCCATGGTTGAAATGGGAGCTGTTGCAGGATAGGGCTTGTGATTCTGTCGAGCATTCCATTGCCATAGGGTCAAGTTCGGTTGATTACTGACGAAGGTAACGTGGCGTAATGTATGTGTGGTGTGGTGGTGTGGTGGTGTGGTGGTATGGTGGTGGGCTAGGTGGTGGGGGATTATTGAGGAAGCCGAGGCCAGGCAGCGTAAGGAGTACTCCGTCCTCCGCAGTAGTGAACTCAGATCTGAGATCGATCAAGCTCGATGTTCAGGGCTGGCATTAGTATTGGAGATTCATCTCAGGCTGGACCCTGCAGCCTGCCACCATGCTAGGCTTTGATTGAAACGGAGGATGAAAGATGAGTCTGGGTTTGTCAGGAAGGCCAAACACGGTAGGTTGACCGGACGTGGCTATTACGGAGTAGTACTACTCGTACGTACTACTCTGTACTGCTCCGTACTCCGTACAGTCCCCGATCACGTGCCTTCTTGGCGCACATCAACTTTATTCTACCTAATAATTACCTCACCTTACTGGCTATGTGACTGGCAGCCCCATTCGTCATCGACCGGTCTGGACTCAAGGAATTCCATTTGTCCCATGTCCCATCCCGCCCTTGCACCTGATCTCCGGGCTAGGCGATGACCCTGCAATTCCAGTTCCACCATGACTGTTCCCATTCTCGCATCGTCCATGCCCGGCTGTGCTGCTAAAGAGGGCCAATGACGGCTCCAGTCCAAGGCCGAGTCGCCACGATGCCGGTAAACATCTCCGTGCTCGTGTAGTTGCTGGCTTGAGTGCTAATCATTCCAGAGCAGAGCCAGGTCCTCCTAGATCGATCTGACCACTATTGCCAATTGTCTCCTCGCGGGAGTCACTCTCTCTGCTCCCTTTTACTGCCCGTGGTCGCGGCCCGGACCTTCCTGTCGCACTTAGAAACCTCGTCCGGATCTTGATCGTCTCACTCCGCTGGTCCATGCACCAGGATGAATGCAAGTGCAGGTGCGCATCAACAGTTAAAAGCCACGGCCGAGAGCAGTGACCGATCGCACTCCGAGTTAGACAGTCTCACTCAGCGAAAGGTGTTGTTTGGCTGTTTGCATCATGGCTCGTGAAGGTGCCCGGGAGCGTGAGATGCACAGGTAAATCGCAGGTTGATCTGGCTTCATACCACCATGCTGACCTGCCCTCTAGGTACTACAAGCCATGGCTTGAGACCTTCATACCCACCGGACTGAAGCCCACGCTGTGCCTACCCCCGGAAAATCTGGTGGAACAGGACTGTCCTCGATCCTGTCGAGATAAGGCTTTGACTGCTTTCGCACAACTAGGCTGTCTCCGTCTCAACGTTAAAAGAGGGGTTGTCACATTGTTGGATAGCTCCAAGCAATACATCATCGCCGAGGCCACCAGATCGCTGTCTCTGTTGGACGATAGCCAGCATGCGCCGGAAGACGAGCTCTGGTTTGGCAACTCCTATATAGAACGTGACATCGGAGTCTCATCCGACGCAATGTACCCCGGATCTTATATCGCCCATGGTCCAGATGGCTCTTACACTGCTGCGGCTCTAGTCGTCGATGACCTGGCCGTCCATGAAAAATACAAAACTCGAGACTACGCTGGGCATGGTATTTCATTCTATTGCGGGGTGCCCATCACCACTAAACTTGGTCACGTTATTGGGGTGTATAGTGTGACCGATGACAAGCCTCGCTCTGGACTATTACCTGCGGAGCTACGATTCATGACCGACATGGCCGTCATTGTAATTCAGCACTTGGAGGTGGTCAAGAATGACCGGGCCAGAGCGCGAGGTGAACGGCTGATTCAAAGCATCGGAACCTTCATAGAGGGCGACGTGACAGAAAAAGCGTCTCAAATCAATCCTCCATTCCATTCCCAACCAACTCCATCCATTGCTCAGTCCGCTGTCCAATGGGATGGCGGTTGTCTCGATGCACCGACCCTCCCTTCTGATGGAAAGCACTCGAAGGCCAACCGACCGGTCAATGGGGACGCAAATCTTGCCCTGGGTCAGGCCGAGCCGCCTGAAACCCAGGCATCAGCCTTGGAAACACATGACTACAAAGCAGACCGCAGAGCGATCTCGAGTGAGCGGCAGAAACTGGAGAAACCAGGGACTGCACAAGAAGCCGCTGTTCATCCAGAAGCCAGACGCCTGGAGGAACGGAAGCGTGCTGCAGCATTGAAAGAAAAGGCTCTTTCAGACTCGTTGCATGTCTTCGATCGTGCTGCTGCCATTCTCCGAGTCTGTTTGAGTGTCGATGGGGTAGTGTATCTGAATGCGAGCTCAGCGAATCTGAGTTCAGGTTCCAGTATGCAGGATCTCGATTCCGCTGTTTCCATGGTACGGCATTCCAAACCCACCAACAGGCGAGTAGACAATCAGAAGACCGAGCATAGCTCCCGGAGCTCGAGTGCAGAAGATGGTCTTCGGGAGTCAACCGCTCAAGAGTCCAGTGATTCCAACTCCTCCACGGCAGCTGCGAGTAACAACGATTCCAGCTACCCTCCGACTACGGATCAGAGGTGTGAGGTGCTAGGGATTTCACAACTTGGTCCGGACAAAGCTGTCAAAATCTCAGAGCAGACCTTGCGTCGATCCGTTCGCCGTCATCCCCACGGAAGTTGCTTCATTTATGACCAGCACGGGAATCCCGCCTCGAGCGACGAGACCTCCGACTCCGCCTCGGCCTCTACCATTCCTACGAAACAAGCACAGAAGGACCAAAGTCTGAGGGAAACACGACACCTGCCTACCACAAAGGCGCTGCTGAAGGCATTCCCGGGCGCCCGGAAGATTGTCTTTTTGCCGCTGTGGGACTTTGCAGCGGGACGATGGCACTCCGGGATGGTGTTATGGACCAACGACGTAAACCGGCTGACCAACATCCAAGACGACTTATCTTACCTCAAAGCCTACAACAATGCTGTCATGAACGAGGTCAACCGGATCGACCTTGCTCTCTCAGATACCGCCAAAGCCACGTTTCTCGCCAACATCTCACACGAGCTTCGTTCGCCTTTGCATGGTATCTTGGGGAGTATCGAATTTCTTAACGACACGGCCCTGGACGACTTCCAGTCAAGTATGGTTCTCGCAGTCGAGACCTGTGGCAAGACGTTGCTTGATACGCTCAACCACGTATTGGATTATGCCAAAATCAACAGGCTGTCGAAAAACGGTCCCCTACATCCACGCTCTCGAGCCATTCATGGGCATGTACAGCCTTCGAGCTCCGACAGCAGCTTGACCGACGACTTTGACATGGCCGTAGTAGTGGAAGAAGCGATTGAAGCTGTATACGCCGGTCAGGTATTTCACTCGGCCAATGCAGATAAATTGTCAGCCAAGGGACGAGGCGGCCAAACTGCTGCGAATCGCGCGATGCAGAGCCGGAAGGCCGCAAGGAAAGACCTCAGTCAAGTTTCTGCGGCGAGCACGAGCCAAGTGCGACTTACGCTGAATATCGACAATCTTGCCAACTGGAAAGTCAGATCCCAGCCTGGTGCCATCCGGCGGATTGTCATGAACATCTTGGGCAATGCCCTGAAATACACGAGCCAAGGCAGTATCAACGTAGTACTAGAAGCAGACGAATCCCAGGAAAAGAGTTCCTCGAATCTACATGTGGTCCTCAAAGTGACGGACACCGGAAGGGGCATGTCAGGAGAGTTTATGAAGAACCATGCATTTGCTGCGTTTGCTCAGGAGGATTCACTCGCCACCGGTACGGGGCTTGGGCTGAGTATCGTTCGCCAAATCGTCGATTCACTGAAGGGCAATATTGATCTATCGAGTGAAAAGGAGGTCGGGACCGAGATCAGAATCTGGTTACGTCTGCCAAAGAGCCAGAAAGAGGAGGATGACGATACGGAAAAAAATACCGTTGCGGAGGTACGAGAACTGACCAAAGGCCTCGAAATGTGCATCATTATGCCCCGTCCTGAGAAGACGGAGGGCGCCCGTGAGGCTCGTACTCTCCGGCCGATGCCGACGGTGGAGGAGTCCTTGCGAGACTTGATCGCGCAGTGGTTCAGCATGAAAGTTCACATTTCTCCGAACATGGAAGGGGACCCGCCCAACTTCTTCGTCTACCCCGAGCCACCACCAATCGACTATCTGCTGGATCAACATGGCCGAACCAAGACCAGTCAAGAGATCCCAGTCATTGTTCTATGTACCAATGCGTTCGAAGCCGCCAGTCTAAGGTCCCATGGCATCCATCGACTTACGGAGATTGGCCGGATCATTGAAGTGATTGCCCAGCCATCTGGGCCACAGAAACTGGCCAAAGTGCTTCAGCGATGTATGCGAAGAATGAAGCTGCTCGGCGACAGTGAATCACCCCGGTCGACGGGTCCCACGCCTCTCTCCATCAAACCCCAAGGGGCCTCGAGTTCGGCCACCGTTGCTCCGGCCCAGGCCGTCAAAACTCAAGGGTACTATCCCGGAAGAGAGCCGCGCGATGATACAAGCATGTCCGACCATGAACCGGCAGCCAGCGCAGTTCCAAAGCCATCGAACAACAATCGGTGTTCCTCTCAGGCCGATGTCGAGTTGCCCGTTCGATTGAAGGGTGAAGGCCCAAGAGTGTTGGTGGTCGACGACAACTCGATCAACTTGCATCTCCTTGTCACGTTTGTGAAAAAGACCAACCATCCACATGAGTCTGCGATGGACGGCGAGCAGGCTTTGGAGGCATACCGGAAAGGTGTTTTGGACGACGGGGGTAAGTACACGTTCAAATACATTCTAATGGACATTTCGATGCCCGTCATGAACGGCATCATGGCGACCAAAGAGATCCGCCGATTCGAAAAGGAACAGCGAGTCCGGACCCCGGCCATAATCATCGCACTGACCGGGTTGGGCAGCGAGAGTGCACAGAACGAAGCATACCAAGCCGGGTTCGATCACTTCTTGAGCAAGCCGATTGTAAGTTTTCCCGCCTCCAGCCGATGTGATTTCCTTGCTGTAGTGATAGATAATCTTGCTGACATTGGGTTGGTGTCGTTGCAGAGATTCAAGGACTTGCAGAAACTGCTGCTGTGATGTGTGATGGCGGACTTCGACCTCAACGTACGGAGGTAGACTGGATCGGAATCATGACGGATCGGCTCTTTTGGGGGTGGCGGGTTGAAGCATACTGTTTGTCACGGGCGATGCATTGGTTTGGATGGACTCTTTGGGCGTTGGACGTAGGATTGTTGGTCACGACCAGCGACCAGCGATTGAGACGAGAATTGACGAGACTTGACGAGACTTGACGAGACTTGACGAGACTTGACGAGACTTGACGAGACTTGGAATGCGGGATACAGGACAACGACATGATCTGGGATGGGTGTTCGTTCATAGGTGTCCAGATCGACGGTGGGCTACCGAGTGGTCCTTCTGATCCCATCAGATAGATGCCCGATGCACCAGCCAGCTCCTATCCATATATCCACAGAGATGGATGGCGATTCACACAGGCAGACCCAGCAATCAAACACCGAATCGGACATCTGCTCCCAGAGTACTCTGTAGAGTGTAGAGCGAGCGTCTTGGAAGGCGATTTTGATTTACAGCATACAGCACTGACGGAGATGAAGGGTAAGGTAAGGAAGGGCCTTAGGCTCCTCTCTAGTAATACGACGTTAGCATTAGACACTAATGGACCTGGATGGCCAGGGCCAAGGGCTAAGGGCTACGGGCTGAGGGCTCCCTATTTCTACTGTAGTGATGGTGACGTTGACATCAGGTATCATTCCCTAACCTAATCATGATGCCAGGCTCTCATGCCATGAGGGATGCCACCGCACCCAAACCAAGGACAGTACACACCAAGTACTCCGTTGCACCCTCCAGCCCCCAGTCGAACGCCCCGGGGATGCTAACCACGTGTTGCACTCCCCTTTGCTTGATCTATTTGTCCGTCTCAACAGACGACACAGCAGTTGCAGACACAGCAGTTGCAGACACAGCAGTTGCAGACACAGCAGTTGCAGACACAGCAGTTGCAGCCCCTTTGACTTCTTGCTGCAGTAGCACTCCCTGCAGGCCGATGCTCTCACGAAGTTGCTTCTCCACATGAACCTTTGTATCGTGGGGCTTCGAACCTAAGTTTACCACGACATTGCGGAGCGTGTGGAAGGGCATGTGGGGGATATCGTCTGGTTTTGAAGGAAAATCATCGATGGCTTTGCCCTTGGGATCGACTAGTCGATGGATTTGGTCAGAAACTTCGGTAAGCAGCGAGTTTCGAGCTTGGGCTAAAGTGTTTGCGGTCCTAAAGGATTAGTATATGTGTTTGTGATCGTGATCGAGGAAGACTTACATCGCCTTTATGTAGACATTGTTGTCTTTGAAACCTTCATCGATCTTTGTGTTTGAAGCTGTTTCCACCTTTTTCAGTTCGGCCATGAGCTCCTTCAAGTTGCCCTTGAGATCTTTCGCGAGCTTGTTGGCGTCTGCCTTGAGATCTTTCGCGAGCTTGTTGGCGTCTGCCTTGAGATCTTTCGCGAGCTTGTTGGCG
>NW_006912908.1:2271141-2519779 GCF_000585565.1 Capronia epimyces CBS 606.96
CCTTGAGATCTTTCGCGAGCTTGTTGGCGTCTGCCTTGAGATCTTTCGCGAGCTTGTTGGCGTCTGCCTTGAGATCTTTCGCGAGCTTGTTGGCGTCTGCCTTGATCTCTTTGAATTCCTTTGCGCTGTCCTTTGCGTTGGCCTTTGCGTCGGCCTTGAGTTCCGCAAGGTCCGTAGTAATTTGCTGAAAAACTTGCATGAGGTTTGGTAGTTTGCCAAATTCTTCCTCGAGAGTTTTGACGGCGACATGAACACGACCAAGATCGGGCAATGGGGCAGGGGTCGCCATGGTGCTGAAGTAGTATCAGATGACAACGAGAATTGCTGCACTGGGAAGACGATGAGAGAAGATAAGTTGTCGTACTGGAAAGACGATGAGAAGACAAGTTGTCGTACTGGGAAGATAATGAGAAGAGAAGTTGTCGCGGTAGAGTTCTTGTTTACATACCAGGTAGGGGCGAACTTCTATATCTCCAATGAAGCAACCTTGGCAGACCATGCATGACGGTTTGTTGATTTAGTGACAGGAAACGCCTGCAGACAGTAACAGCTTGTGCAGCAGTCCGTTCAGTGACGTCGCTGGCCTTGAATTGCCTTACCTTGCCTGATAGGTGCCTATGCAGAATAAAGAACATTTGGCGATTCTGTCTGGTGGGCCACTTGAGAGTCCTCAACAAGGCCTGTGATTCGATTCATCTGTCCAAGAACCAGCAGCGTTGATGCTGTCAGCTTGTGGCGAAGACATGTCGCCGCCCGATGTGCTGCTGGAGGTTCTGGGTTGTTGGCCTGGATCGTAGGAGATCGTAGGAGATCATAGGAGGTGAGCGGCTGATTGCCGCGCCCTGGCAAACCTTTGGAGGCATGGCTTTCAGCCGCAGGCTGCGTTGACCTGGTCCTGGGTGGCAATCATTCATCCAGCCTATCACCATCGCATGCAGGCGCTATCATTTCCGTCCAAGGCCCTCCTTTGAGTGGTGCAACATCTTATGTTGGGTATCATGGCAGCTTCCTTCCCGCGATGCCACTCACACGGCTGCAAGTGACCGCGCACTAGCAGAAGGCATCAGGAACAGCCCTCAAGGAGGCCGGAAACAAACATGATATCTGCACAGACTCCAGAGTGGGTTGGACAGCAAGTTCGGTCTTGAACAGCTCAGAAGACAGCAAAGAAGAAAAAAAGGGTGAGTCATGTCCTTGTCCTTGCTGGTCAATCTACCAAGGTAGGTAGGTACGAGTAGGTAGGTACATGTAGGCCCCAGTGATGGCCTGCACAAGGACGTGACGTGGATGTGAGTGCACCGAGTGCAAGGCTCAAGCTGAGCCAATTAGAACAGAGATGGAGAAATAGAGCAACTTCGTAGGGGGAACGCTTCTGCTACAATATGTACGTACTACTAGCCGTATCGATGCAGCCAATAAAGTCCTGCGTGATTCTGCCAAGGCACTCTAATACTACCCCACTAGCTATCACCAGCTATTAGGAGAGGTACCTTAGGTAAGTAGCTTGTACCGAGGAGTACTTCGCCTTCAACGGCGAATGATATCGCCGCCTCTCTCTCTCTCTCAAAACGTCGACGACCTTGAAGTCTCTGCAGTTGTAGATACAGATAGGCTCTCTCAACGGGCGCTATCAGCATAGCAAAGCGCATATTTGTAGTATGGACTAGTACATAGAGCGAGGTCTCGCCGTAAGGTTGAGATGCGCTAGACCAATATACTGGTTTTACATCAATGGAATGGATAGTACGGTGGTACCTACGTGTAGGTATTATTAGGTCGGCTCTCATGCCATGAACGATGCCGCCGTACCTACACCAAAGATGGTACACACTTAGTACTCCGTGCAGTAGCTGTCTCTCCGTACAATTACATCTTCTAGCCCCCTATCGAACGCCCCGTGAGCTCCCTCGCGATACCAACCAATGGTTGTACCTCCCTTTGCCTTACTCGATCTAGTTGGCTGTCTGGACAAACGAAACACCAGATGCGGCCCCTATCAGTTGCACCACAGTTGCATTTTTGTATATTGGCAACCGTGACAGCCCCTTTCGTTTCAGCATCTGCTCTAGCAGCTTCAGGTCCATAACTTCCCGAAGTGGTTGCTTCAAATCCTCTCCCGATCTTTTGGGCACCTCCATCTAAATTCATAACAACCTGTGTCATCGTATTGGAATTTATTCTGACAAGTTTGTTGATCATGTTACCCGTGGTTGGATCGACGAGGTGGTGGATATAGTAACCTGGCAGAGTTAGGCTTTCCCCCGGGTGACACTGTTGTTGAGTTTGCTGCCGAGATCATCAAGAACCTTCTTGATTTCACCGAGTTCATTGAAGCCCTGCTCGATTTTGACCAATAAGTAGTCAAACTTCTAGTCTAGGTTCGTAATCTAAACTTTTATTTAGCCAATATCATTTGTAAGGTCCGTAATCTAAACTTTCATTTCACTAATATCATAGTCTAGGGTCGCAACCTGAACTTTCATTTCGCCAGTATTATTTATGATATTCGTGAATACTTCCTTAACGACATGGACAGTATCGGTTATCGAGTCTGGGGAGGACATAATGCTCAAGTGGATGATGAAGTGGTATTAGAAGATGACGAGAAGTTGCCGCACTGGAAAGACGATAGAGGTTTGTATGTTTAGGAAGGATGGTGATTTGGAAGGGTGCGTACCTATATATATCTATAAGACCGCGTGAACAAGACGTCACAACAATCCAGGTAGTGTGGCATTCACAACAGTTCGTTTAGTAACGGAAAGCCTTAGAGTCGTTTGGCGTGGGTTAGTGACTTACGGCACGCAGTAACATCAAGCAGTCCAGTCAGTGATATCGCTGCTGCAGAGGTAAAGAACACATGGAAGTAGCTGTTAACTTCCATCTCCCGGCAGACCGTGGAGGCCCTGTGTGGACCTGATCTTGTGTGGCAAGCATTCACTCCAGCCTGTCACCATCCATGCGGACGTTATCGTTTCCATCAAACGCCGTTGGAAGTGTTATGCAGGAATCTTTCTCGTGGATCTCTGACCCATGGAAAATCAAAGAGGACACAACCATCAAAGAACAGAAATAAACATTGTAATTGTACAGGGTATTGGTGTAAAGCAAGTAAGCTCGCATTGTCTCGGATTGAACAGCTCAGAAGACAAACAAAGAACAACTGGTGAGTCGTTTCTTTGCTGATCGACCCAGGCCCATCCAGCCGCCGTACTGGCACCAACTGGACACAAGACGAGCCCATCAGAACGAAGATCAGGAAATTGATATTTCGCGTCCAGTGGCTCCAAAGTGAGACATGGGAGAGATCAGTCCGATCGCACATGTTATGCATGCTGATGTGCATGATCATGACCACGATCACGTCGTTCTTGAAATGCAAGGCGCAATCATCACAACCAAACCGGCAACAATCTGAAAAATGCAGCATGCAGCATGCTCGTAGCTTACCAGTCGGCATCCGATTGCTTACTCCGAATTGTTTCCCGGGAGGAGCAGTAGCTCAAGCAGGCTCTCAATCAATGGTTGACAATATCAAACAGCGTCCAGGTATGTTTCGCAACCGACCGTCAAACCCAACCTCAGCCTGAGGTATTGTATCATATGGCCCAACTCAGCTTGTAACCCTCTTAATCCACAGCCCGGTAGGTTCTTCATAGAAATCATCCTTATCCCTCCGTTTCTGCACCCGATGTAGCCTCAGTGCAGTCTCGTGCTCTTCACTGGCAATGTCTTGCAATTCGAGGTTAAGGTTGATGATCATCTTGTCGACTTCCTTGCGTTTCCTGGCGTCATAGATGATAGCGTTCTTCTTCAACGACTCTCGGAGTTCGAAGATGATCTTGTTCAAGTTTCGTTTCCTCCGTGAGAGATCTTCCAGTCTAGCTTGAAGAGATGCCGCTTTATCGGCCGCTTCAAGTTCGACCGGGGTAGGAGGGAGAGATTTGCCGGCCGATAGACTCGACATCAGACTCACCGCACGTGGTTTGTCGTTGCTGCCGACCGCTTTGCGGAGGATGGTAGAAGTGGATTTCCGAGCGGAGATGCCAGAGAAGGGTGATCTGCCACCGTAGCTGTCGGAACTCCTATACCCACTGTTGTTGGCCGCCACTCGTTTACGGAGCACAATGGGCTCTGGTACGGCTGCGGGTGGCCCGGCAAACGAATCAGGACTGCTCGTGAGTTGAGCTCTAGGGATCGGACTTCGAGGGGCAGGACTATACACTTCGACTGTGCTTGTTGCGTATGTATCCCAGCTGGAGGACGTGTCCGGTTCGCGCTGGAATGGTGGCTGTCTCACCGTGGTTTCGGCAGACTCCTGGCTTGAACTTCTTTCTAGTCTGACGAAACTCGAAGCTGAGCCAAGTGTAGGACTGTCCGCACCCATCTCCTGGAAGCTGCCTGGAGTATGACTGGAGGCTATTTCACCAAGGGGCGGAACTGGGCCAGGACTCTGGAATGGACTCTCCAGAGATGGCGCTTTTTGTGTCAAAGACAGGACCCGTGGGGTGTTTCTTCCCTTGAGGGGTGCCAGAGGCTTGATGCTTTCTTCTGAGGGTGTCGACTTGATAGTCGGGAGTCTTGAAGCAGCAACAGAGACGGCGTCGATGGGAGATTTCGGTGTTGGTTCTGCTTGTTCCAGAGCCTTGCCTCTGGCTGTCACTTGGTCTTCTACTTCACCTCCATCGGCCTTGTTTTTGCGCTCCAGCAGAACCAACGGTCGAGTTCGAGCCGCCGGAGTATTCTTGACCGGTTCCACAATGGCATGCTTCCCACTGGCGCCTTTCCACGGGGGTCGTTGCACCGGGTTGTCGAGAGAGTCTGATTCGGCCGACGGAGGGACTGCTCCCCATGTGGCTTTCTTAACCGCCTCCCGCTCTTTGAGACCGGCCAGGATTTGTCGCGTCCTCTCTTTGAGCTGAGGATATTGATGTTCCTGGGGCGGTGCTGCGCCTGGCCTGGCCGAAGGCGGTTTTCCTGCCTGATTTGGTTCACCCGAATACTCATCCCAACGGGTCTCTCCATTGGTGTTCGGCCGAAGGGACCATTTCTTGGGGATATCATCTGGCGACTTTTGCAGAGTAGGCAGGGGTAGCTTCCGAGGAATTTGACTCCTTGTTGGTTTCTCCGACTGCAAGGGGTGGGTAGAAGTGGGAAACGAAGCGTCGATGGGAGACACAAGGGATGCGTCTGAGCCATTGGCAGTGAATGACTCTTGAGTACTGATGGGCGAGACATTAGCCTTCTGGCCAGATTCTGAGCCGGACCGACCATGTGTCGGTGTCGGTTCTGAATAGGGCTGTGTAGAGTAGAAGGTGGTCTTCGCCGGGAAGACAGCATGGCTAGAATAGGCCGACCCTTGTTCGGTCATGGGAGGGACTGCACGACTGCGACAGTGGTCAGTCGGGTCGAAGGGAGTACAGGACAGACGGACACATACAAAGGCAATTCTGGCAGATTGGCCGCAACACTACTACGGCGACTGTACAAAGACTCGACCTCTGGGATTGTCTCCAAATAGCGCTCGTCCATTGTCGGCTCTGGGTATGCATGGTAGCCCATCTGGGGCTCCAGGTTGTCACTGTTGTTTCTCCGCCACATATTTTGTCTGCCTGGTATCCCCTCAGGAATGGTCTGTGGATACAGCTGGAAGGTGGCCACGTCGAGCAGAGGGGGACTTCATTACGAAGACAGAATTACCGCCGTAGTGAACTCGAGGGTGACGGCTGCTCGGGGTGAGGCTCAGGCCCTCCGGCCGGTGTGAGGTGGTGAACTAGGGCTTCGCAGGCGGTGACAAGGAGGAGTGACGACGATGCTCGTCCGCCCGGTACCAGGTACGTCGATCAGCAGGATCCGGAAAGATACAGAAACAGAATAGTGAGAACGGTCCTTGACCCGAATATTGGGTACAGCAGCTCGTTGTCCTTGTCTGTTGTCCCGTTGTCCGTGGTCCAGGGGCGCTGGGCCGTCTTGTTTCGTTGTTCTGGCGACTCAGAAAGGGAATTGTTGCTGGCGCCGATTGGCTGTGGTGGTGGTGGTGGTGCCGCGACAGCGCGAAGGTGAAACAAAACTGGCCATGTTCAGGGTCGACCGACAAGGATCTCGACCGACATAGCAGATCATGGCGGCCACCCTGAGAACATCGAGTTAGACAAGCACTGTGTGGCTGCAGATGAGGAGATTGCCTAGGACCTATAGTAGCCATGGGCAGTTGTAGTTGTCCTTGTCCCACGCCCATCCTTGCCCATTGTTTCCTCTGCCCGTCCACATTTAGATTGTATCTGTATCCCTCCTCTTGACTCCCTACAGACCACTCCTGGCTGGTACAGTAGCATCTCTGCAGGTCTTGTCTACACACAGACGAAAACAAGCCTAAGCCTAAGCCTCGACTCGGGGGGAAGCTGCTGACGGCTTACTAGTATGGGGCAGATACGGTCCGGGCGCAGTCTGGCTCGCTTCGAGATGCGAGATACGAGACGCGAGTCCAACTTCAACTTCTCCTTTACAGCGGATTCCTTCAACACGCAGTACGGATACGGATACGCTCAGCCTCTATAGATACCTCTATAGATGCCTCGTATGTCTGGCCTTCGATGTTCGCCCTCCGCACCAACCGTCAGGACCACCCCAACCTAGCGCCCCCTCTGAGTGACGGTGTACGCAGGACAAGAGTGAGCTATCTATCGAGCACAGAAGAAGTATGCGTGAAAAATAAGACCACCACCGACCATGAACCTGGAATGCATAAATTCAATCCTGATGTCGCTGCAACCTATTCAACGTCTCTTTGCGGCCTCCCTGCCGGCCTATGGTGATGAAAGGCACCAGAAACAGCGCCACAACCGATCCGACCAACGACACCCAAAAGGTGGCTTGATAGGGTCGGTACAACACCGCCCCTCGGCCCTGCACCGCTCCCCCGGCACTGTTGAATACACTTGTCTGGATCCCCAACCCGACCGTCGCACTCAGCCTGGTGACGGTGTTAAACAGACCGCCCGCCACTGACTGTTGATCTCGAGGAAGGCTCGACATGACATACATGTTTGTGACGGTGAATTCCAGGTCCTGCGACAAGACACTGAACAACAAGGCTGGAAAAGCGAGCGCCCAGTAGGAAATGGACGTGAATATGGCACTGAACAGCGCGCATGCCACCGCCGCACTGACTGCCCCTACAATCATGATCACCCTGTTGCTGACGCGATGCATGACGACGGCGGCCATAAAGTTCACCAAGATCCCCCCGATCCCGGCCGGGAGAAGATGGACCGCATTCATCAGTGGTGACAGTCTGTCGATTCGCTGCCACATCAAGGTAAGCCAGAACAAGTTTCCCGCAAACCCGTAAAACCCCAAGCACAGGACCACCACGACCAGAGTAAAGTTCCGATCCTTCCAGACCTTCAAGGGCATCAAGGGGTATCGGAAGACATTCTGCCAGTAGATAAAGCCGGCAATCAGAACCAGGCCCACCACCAACAAGGCAATCACATACGGCGTCCTCCAGCCATCAGGGGCGTCTCCGGCCAAAGTCATGGAAGCGGTGAACATGGCAACCCCGGCAACGGCGAGGAGGGCCCCAAGCATATCAAACTTGACAAATGTTTCCATGTTCAGTCCTCCAAGGCTCTGTTCGATATCATGCGGCGTGGTCCACCAGGCGGCAAGGGCGAAGAAAGCATAGATGACCGACATGACCCAGAAGGCCGCCCGCCAGGTCGAAATCTGCATCACAACGCCTGCGATGAAGGCGCCTAGCACAAACCCTACGGGGTTTCCGGCACTAAAGCAGGCGAAGGCTCGATTCTTCCGCCGGGACGGTTTGTCGTACACAGCCCCGAGTTTGCCAATGGCTGGTGGGACTGAGGCGGCAGAGCTGAGCCCAAGAAGACCGCAGAAGACGTCCAGGTAGATGGCATTCGTGGCGAATCCCGCGATGAGGAGACACACACTGAAGAAGGCGAGGCTGAGCAGGAACAGCGCCCGGCGCCCAAACAGATCAGCAACGCGGCCAAAAAAGAGCAAAAATGTCCCTGCGGCCAGAGTCTGAGCAGCATTGATCCAAGAGACTTCGGCCGCGGTCATGTCCAGGTCGTCGGCGATGTAATTGGTCATGCAGATGATGGCTCCCGTGAAGATGGAACTCTGGCCCACGGCCACAGTCGTGGTGAGGACGAACAAGCATTCCTGCAGCAGACTGTTGAAACAGGCCGGTCGGCTGCCATATGGGTCGGATTCGGCCGTGGTCAACGATGTGCCAATGGATACGGCGGGCTCGATCTTGTCCAACTCAACCACGGGCGGATTGGCTTCGACGTCGACCTGCATCTCCATGGGCGTGTCGGAGAGGCGGCCTTCTCTCTCCATGACTTAAATGTGGCGGGCAATCGACACCCGGCAGGAGGTTATGGCATGTAGAGAAGCAAGGGGGAGAGCTGGGCCCGATGATATAGCCCGGCAGAAAAGATTATGTACGGAGTATCCGTACGGAGTATCGGTACTCGGTGCAGGCTGAAGAAAATACAAGTAGAAGCGGGGCCCCACGATATGGACTACTATTACAGAGTATCCGTACATCTATGTGTACTCCGTAGTATCAGTACATGGACGATGATACCTAGGTAGGTAGGGAAACAATATAATAATTATTAATTACGAGGCGAAAAGGCCCGAGGGGCCAACCCAATATGTGTTCTGTCAGCCGGTGCCCTTAATTCCGATACTGATCCGGACACATGAATCTTACCTTTTAGGTAAGCAGCCAACTCAGCCTGATGGCCCCAGCGGATCAATTCCGTGCCAGCCGCACACAGTATCCGTACTCCGTACTCCCACGTGGACCACCATTTGTTGCTTAATATGCCATCCAACTCCCCGGGTCGAAGCAAACAGTGGCAGTGGCTCGAATCAGACGGCCGTCGAGCACGGCGCTGCTGATGGCGATGGTGGGAACGTGCAGAATACAGCAGTGAACGATTCGTGGCAAAGACTTGATTGAACCTTGAGAGCCGACGGCTACGTCGACCAAGAACCCTGTCTTTGGACAGAGCAATATATATATATATATATATATATATATATATATATTGGCTTCTGACTCGGTGCAGACTACCTCCTCACTTTCGGACCTTTGCGTTTTCTTTTCTCCACTCTTCCTGCTCTTCCTGCACTTCCTGCTCTTCCTGCCCTTCCTGCCCTTCCTGCCCAACCATTCTAAATACTTCGTCCACCCGTGATCTCGATGGTCTGTCCGTTCACATAGGAAAACAGCGGCGAGGAAATGGCCAACACCGCAGCAGCGGCCTCGGTGGCAGTGCCAGGGCGTCCGAGCGGAATGTCTTTATACGGATTCTCCGTGCTAGCCTGGCTGGCGGGGGTTTGCTTGCCTGGGATGCCGAGGGCGACGCGCTGGCCGTCGGCCGTGGTGATGAAGGCGCCGGCCTCCTTTGCGCGGGTCAAGCGGGTGTCGATGTGGCCAAAGGCGACGGTGTTGGCGCGGACACCAAACTAAACAAGAGTAAGTAGTCTGCATCAGTACCGGTTGAAGAGCCGCGGAACCACTGCAGTGGTGCGGAGGACACCAGGAGCCACGACGTCGTATCTAAAAACGTACCTGGGGACCCCATTCCTTCGCAATCGTCTTGGTCAAGCCCGTCACCCCGGCCTTGGCCAGACTGTAGTTGGCCTGGCCTGCGTTTCCGTGAGTGCCGCTGGTGCTGCTGACGTTGATGATGACCCTCGGTTCGCCATCTTTGACTCGGAAATATGGAGCGGCCTCGCGGATGAGTCGAAAGGGAGCCGTGTTGTGTACATTCAGGATGGTGTCCCACTGCTTGTCGGTGATCTTATGGATCACGCCGTCCCACGTGTAGCCGGCGTTGTTCACAATGATATGGATCTTGCCGTTGCCAAACTCGGCCGTCTTCTTGACCAGCACTTTGATGTACTCGGGATCCGTCACATCGCCTGGCACCGAGATGGCGCGGCCGGGGCTAGCATCGTTGATGGCCTTGGCCGTAGCCTCGGACCGGGCGCTGTCCACGTCGCACACCACTACTTTGGCCCCTTCGTTGGCGAACAGACGCGCGCACTCGGCGCCGATGCCCTGGCCGGACCCGGTGATCTGCGAGAATGAGCATCAGTACGGTGTCGCACGTAGAGACAGAGGCAGAGGCAGAGAACTCGGGGCACAAGGGGCTAAGGCTGGGCGGCCTCTTACAATGGCAACCTGGCCGGCCAGGAGTCCCGAAGGGTAGTTGAGGTGGCCAGCGATCTGCTGTGCTCGTTGTGCCATGATGTCGAGTGTTTGCCAGAGGTGAATAGCTGGAAGAGACCACCAGAAGCTCGAGGAGAAGAAATCGTGGGAAACAAAAGGTGCGGACTGCGGAGGAAAAGTGTCTGGGGACTTGCGCTTGAGCCGAGGCAACTCGACCGCCGGCCCGCCGCAGCCTCGTCCGCATCTTTCTCGTTGCGCAAGGCTGAAGTCGTATTACAAGTTAGCCGCCCCTTAGCCAGAAAAGAGGATGTTGTTCAAATGTTGAGCCTCCACCATAGGCTATGTTCAGAACTAGTACTGACGCTAGATGGGGAGTCCATTAATCGATTGCTTTTTCCTATGCTTAGACTATGCCCGAGTTCCCAGCCTAGACAATGCCCAAATTGCCATAAAACGATCAAACCCATGTTCTGGATACTGTTCCTGCCCTTTGTTTCATTGTTTCGGCTCAAGGTCTGTTTTGGTCGTCTCCTCGACCGGATGCTTATCCAGACTCTCATACAACTGTAGATAACTCCCAATCAGGAAAGCCCAGGAACCCCTGAGTACAGGTTAGTCGGTGGACAATTTATTCGGTGGACATCACCCAGGGGCAACTTACCAAAAGGTAGCCAGACTTGCCTGGTATTGAGCCCCCGAGTTCCCATACGCCATACCCAATGCGCCACAGAGCGTGAATCCAACCGCTCCGATAAGATTCCAGAACGCAATGTGCCATCCCAAGATGTGGAAGGCCGGCTTATACCATGTCTGCTGTGTTTCGAGTAGGTACAACGTACTACTGACAATAAAGCCGCTGCCACCGATGACCTGAGGAATCCAGTAGGCCCCGTTGAGAGCGCTCTGCGGGGTCAGATGGTTATTGATACCTGGTAGCGCCGTAAACCCCGAAACTCCAAAAACGGTGGCGCCGAACAACTGGGCCATGCCAGCGATAAACCCGAGTTCGTGAATGTAATGCGTGTGGAGATCATGCCATGACGGGAACCATTGCCAGTGTTGTTCCTGGGCCGACTTCTCTTCCTCCAATCCAACTCCCGGGCCGCCGCCCTCGGCACCCTTGCCTACGAAGTTATGTCGGTTCTGGTGATGATGCCGACAGTGGCGTTGGCTGGCGACCAGACGTAGCTTATGTCTTCGTTCGTGTTCTTCGTCGATCAGCTGATCCACAGCCCAACCAAAACAGCCCGTGTTATTGGCATTGATCGCCTCGAAGATGAGGAGAATCGACCCCGTCTCGAAGAATATGATGGCGCCAATAAATGCCGTAATGCCGCCCCCGTACAGAATTTCAGTAGGAAATTCGGTGGAGGGCGCTTCCAGGGGTAGCCATGCAAAAAAGCCCTGTCAGCCACGGTCAGTCCCTCGTCAGCCGCTCCGGGATCGGAATTCCACTCATGCATACGTTAAGCACCCAGACGACGCTTCCCCAGGTGAAGATGAAAGCGACAAGCCAAGAGATATCCCAGAATGGATAATATGTGAAGGTCCTCTTGATATTCTTGAGGACCTCCCGAGGATCAGAGGTGCGGCGCGGAGCTAGGAAGGGGGCTTCTTCACCAGGCCCGGGTTTTTGGACAAGCAGAGCGTGGCGACCCTTTCTGTTGTCGCGCGACCGCCAGAGGAGTCTGACGCTCTTGGCAGGTTGCGTCGGCTCGGGACCACGCTCGAGGTTCTGATTTGAATCGTGAATGGAGTCGTCGCTTTCGTGAGGTTTGTCGGTGCCCTCTTTCTCCTGAGACCGAATGGGATAGAGGAAATGCGCTCTGGTGGGATTGAACCAGCCTACCGGCCCCTCGGCGCGTTCTAGTGTCACTCTGTGGTCGTGCTGGAAAGGCTCATGCCGGTGGAAGTGCCTGTTTCTGGCCGGCATATTCAACTGGTTCGACTTCAACACTGGCTGCGCCCCTGAGACTCAAAGTTGAAGACTGGAAGATTCTCCGTTTAGAACCCCATGACTACCAAGCACATTCTGGTGCGGCGGACTCTCACGGGCGAAGATTGGAGGCGACGATGAGAACCAGCGCATGACGGAAGTGAGAAGTTTCAAGTTCTGGCTGCTAGTAGAGTCCAAACAATAAATGCCAAGACATGGATGGCGCCGCATTACCTACGACGGCTAATACTACAATACTACTACATACTGGCACCACGAGTATACGAATCGAGGTACGGAGTACCTACACATAGGTGAGCGTGTCGCTGGTAGCAAGCATCTATATGTGACACCATACTCAGGGCTCAAGATGCAGTCCGCAATACGATATGCGTCCCACCTCGGCTATGGCGACGGGTTTGCCGATGCAGGAATGTGCCTTCGGTCGACGCTTCACGGTTGATAGCATTCTATGGCAAAGTCAATGAAATGTTAAAGCCTCAGATGCCGCCCATTAGAAACTTCATTGACTTTCTCCAACTTTGGTTCCCCCCATAACGGGCAACGTGTAAAATATTTCCACGAGTAATCCCATCTGCCGAGTGTGCCTTCACCATCGGCTCTCCATCAAGCAGACAGCGCTCAAATAGTTCGACGTGAGAAGAATCCCAATATATACCTCCTAAACACCTGTGATGATCCATGTCCATTTGCTCACACCGTGACACCACTAGCAACCCAAACCCCATTCAACAAGGTGCAAAATCATAAGCTCATAGGCACATAAGCAGTAGGGGACCTGTCCCTAGCGTGCCCTATTCCTCTTTTGGGGGGTTTTAAACACTGAACCACTCGCACACACAGTTGGACCCAAGCTGTTGAACGGTGTCCGACGATTGTCTGCGCACGGCCCTTTTGCTCCCGCCAGTAGGCGCGGCTGCGGGACTGTATTCACTTTCCTCGATGGGGATCGTGGGCACGCCTGGTATTGCCACGATTTGCCAGTTGTTGAGCACTTGCATTTGTTGGCAGTATGGCTGTACGTTGTTCTCGGGTTTACGCTTCTCCACCATCTTGACCAGCTTCGGAAAATCGTACGAACCGGAAGTCGAGGCCTCGCGGCGAAGCTTGCGCAGTTTCACGCTCGGCAATGGTCCTGTTCCTGTTGGCTCGCTGGGATATGGCGTTGTTAAGGCTGAATCACGGCTCGGTGATTCGGTCTGAAGGGTTGGCGGAGAAGCGGAGGTCCCATGAGGCGGTGCTGTGGTGGCTGCGCTAGTCATAGACGTGATGCTACTAGTTGTAGTGGATGCATTACCGTCACTGTCCAGGTCTTGACTCAAGAACACCCAAAATTCATTAATGGTGGAATTCCAGAAGCAATACCAAGGCTGATCGCCAACATTCAAGTACTCGTCAGTCCACGCGGGGTCTCTTCGCACGAGCGCTGTTGCAGCAACAGATCGCTTATCGTGAGGCGACGGAGTGAGAGCAGCAGAGGGCACTATCAAAAGTCAGTCATCACATAATCAATCCTGCCGAACACTCTCACAAATATTGAGCTTATCAAATAGAACGCTGAAAAACAGGGCCACGCCAAGTTCGTCGTCCTCTTTGTCTTTGAATGGTGACATGGTGAAAGCGGTACCGTTGAAATCCGGGGGCTGTGGCCCGTATCTGAAAAGTTGAGGCCTTACGGAATAGTCATCAAACACTACCGACAGTGGCGGACCGCCACTGGCGCTTTCAAAGAAGTTGATTCCCAGCCTGGAAAAGTCGAGACAGCCCCAAACTTGGGAATAGGTACTGTCAACAACACAAGAGTCGATTTCCTGTGTTTGATTTAGAGGGACTGAGAAATGGCCCGTAGGACACGCGGGTGTCGAAGGACCCGTTTCTGCCGGGTCAGCGTCCAGCCAGACGGTAGTCGTTGCACCTGAGCTGCGACACAGTCAGTATTCTACCTTTCTTCAATGAGATAAGACGTACGCAATAGCTCGGTCCGCTCCCTTTTTATTTCCAACGATTCCACCAATGACGCCACCCAGTACGGCTGCTAACACAATGACCGCAGCTAGAATGATGAGAGTCCAAAGCGGTATTCCGAAACATGTCTTCCTCTTCTTGTCTCCGGATAATCCTTCCTTTCTTGCAATCTCTGCTGTCGATGATTCAGAGCCGACAGCCGTCAGTTCCATTTCTGAGGCAGAAGACGCAGCAGGCTGCAAAGGAGGCTCGAGGGTGGAGTCTGCATTGACGCGCGATGTGTTTGTGTCGATCCTGGCCATGTCCCCCTTTGCAACAACGTTGTCCGCATATCGACTGTATGGAGGCAGTTGCTCGATATGCCCGTCTGTTCCCACGATATCGCCGACGTCATTTCCTGGCAAGTCCGTTGCTGGCTGGTACGCCTGGACTAGACCTGGGAAGCCCAGACCCACTTGTGGTTCCGGATCATCAACTTCTTCGGGGACGGTGTTTTGAGGGTACATCGAATACGGGTGTTCAGGACCACCTTGAGGGATGAATGGGCGTTCCATAGGCCTGATCGTGGATTCACTCGCAATGCTGGAGGCACGGGTAGCCTGGGGATATAAGCCATATGGCTGACTCGGTGCGGTCGGTCCGCGGTAAGGACTTTGAGCCCTTGGCATGGAAAACCGAGAGGAGGTGCTGAGTGTTCTTTGGGTATCGGCAATGGAACGGGACGAAAGGGACAGGGTTCGATGAGGATCGACGGATGCGTCGGTTAGGGTCGCCCTTCCGGAGGAAAGACGATTGAGACCCGATGGCTTCCCAGGAAGCCCTGGAGGTATATACTCTCGCGGACCACTTTGTGCATTGTCACTGCGGCTCAGTGTCAGATGCTCAGGTCGACTGTCGATTGAAGCTGTGCGGCTGAGATCGTTTATAGATTCGAAAGGGTCAAGGGCATATTCGTCACTGAAGACATTCGGATTGGAGCCTTCGGTAGATGTCCTTCTCAACGTGGCTTCATCGCCTGTTGATATCGGCAGTGGTGAAGGAGGTCGTCGCGCCATTGGCGCTGCGCCACCCCTTTCGGAGACCGGCCCCAGAGAACGCACTGAAGGTGGTAGTGGGAACAAATCCGTCGAGGCAGGGTAGAGAGGGTGTCTATCAAGTGTTCGAGTTGGGGAAGAGGCGCATCGAGGGCGGTGGTGCGGGTTGGAAGTCCTGAGGTGAAGTCTTTTTGAGGTTGAGAGCAGCTGACCAGTGGTGCACAAGTGAGGGCGCTAGAAAGTGCCTGGTCCAGTGCCCGGCAGTGCACTGTGCTTGGTACACTGGCAACTTGGACTTGCGGCAGTGCTTGGCATCTAGTGAGACTAAAGGCACTAAGGCCCCCAGCGTTGGCTGGTAATCCGTTCTTGGAGCCGGTGCTGACCTTGGTTACTCTGTATCCGGAACAAGTTTCAGCCTCCAGTGGTCAGAAATACGCTGTCTGGCTGCGGATCCGTGTCGAACCGTCATTGATGTCTGCTGTGTCTGCATATTAGTTCTACCGGTAACCTACGGCTCTCTATCGCTGTCTGAAGAAACCTTTATAGTAGCCAGGACGATGTCCGCCGCTACTGAAGTTCAGGCGCTTCTTCGCTTTTTGACCAAACATGCTCATATCCCTCTGGCCGAGGCGATGCCCAGGATCAACATGTTGCGAAAACAGCAGCTGAATACACCGGAGGCCCTCTCCAAGGCTGGCGAGGCCGAGCTAAAATCAGTGTTTGCTGATGAAAAAGTATTGAGACAGGTCGTCAACGCGGCAAAGCGCGTTTCCAATCCAAGAAAGCGCACATCCACTGCATCGAGTTCTCCCGCCTCAAAACGACTGAGAGCAGATCCCGCAGCCTTTGATGATGAGGCCATTCTATCCCTTCCCACGACAGAGCTTTCGTCTGACGAGCTCACCAACATCACGATTGAAACGAACCGAGCACCTCTCTTCCTCGCCTTCACGGTTGCGGTCCTTGCTTACACTCATCCTGAACAGCCGCTGTCGAGCAGGTGGAGCCTTGCGCAAGCCGTAGTTAGCGCTGGTGCCCAAAGTAAGGCCAAATATCTCGGAATAACGAATGGGCCTACCGCCGAGGAAGATGGTTGGGCAGAGGGTCAGCCGAAGGTGAAGATAATGGGTCGAGAGGTGCCCGTCATGCGAAGACACGTGGTGAACAAAGCAGACGACGACCAAACTGTGCCGGCCACCGCACTTTGGGGCCTAGATCTTGAAGCACTCCGCCGATCAAATGGGCCACTGATCGCAGGTAAGGAAGGAAGTGGACAAGCTGGCCCGCCTATCCACAGACCCGACGCACCACGAAACTACTTGCTCAAATCGATGATTGTGATCAATGCGAGTGAGGAGGCTGGAACAGTCCAAGGAAACACCAGTGATACTCCGAAAAAGGCGAAATCCAAAGACTTGGGCACAAAGAAGGAAGAAGCTGCTGCAATGGTGCTCAAAGCAATCGACATTGTGTGCCAGAGCTGGCAGGCCTCTCTCAGCAAGGAAGATCTGGATCGTAGAGCTCAAACATGGTATGCACGTGTTAGGCCAGACGTGGCTCAGGGTCAGGCTGGCTGGGGCCAGAGAGGGCAGGTGCGTCTCGAGGACATTTTGAAACTCCAGAAAGGATAAAGACAGCACACTCGAGAATTCGCTACAGCCTGTGCGAACGACCATAATTTGCTCCATTTGGAGACTCATTGGCTAGCAGCCAGGATACACCCGTCCGCAACATGGAAATCCACCTCCAAACCGATGTGCCACAGTGCATGCAGTCGGGCGAACTCACGTCGCCACAAGTCTATCTTTCAACATCCTCAGGCAATCACTTTCCATCTTTAGGACCAACGTCACCTACGCAGTCAGTTCACGGCACGAACTCTGAGACGAGATAGACAAACCTTTCCAGTACCTCTTATCCACCTTGTTGTCTTCCTCACTCAGTTGATTTGGAGTTCTGTCACTTCTCTGCTCCATCTCTTCGTTGTGCTTCCTCACTTCCGGGTTGTCCTTTTCGGCAGCAGACTTCGGACGGTGGATAGCAGGCGTTGCGTCCTGGCTCGAAGTGTCGGACTTCTTTGATTGAGATTGGGAATTCGTGGATGAGGACGAGGTGGCGGTCCCTTTGCTGGCCGGGGCTTCTGGCCCAGGGTGTTCCAGATGGGACTTTGGGTTTTTGTCATGTGTGCCCTGTTGCATCCCCGACTGCTCATTACCATAGGACGAATGTGCGAATCTTGCCGGTTGAGCAGAGTAGCGGAGCACAGGGATTTGCCGGGGAAGATGAGGAGCTCTAGTAGCTAGACGCGCAAACGGCTGCATGGTGGGCAGACGGGTGCTGCTTCGGCCTTTTTCGACAGACAAGTTCCGTATTGATATCGATGTGCGGCGGAGGAGCGAGTATATCTTGGAGGATCCTCACTCAAGCTGCGAGGGCGGGTGTGGAGGGAGGTTTGTTAAAATCAGGGTACAAGTCTATTTAGGTTGTCATTGTATAGAGTTGAACGGCGACATGCCCATGTTGTCATGCATATTTCACTGACACTACTACCTCCTAAAAGGTAGGCATATTGGCACAGTGGTAGGCGTTTCGATGACTTCATCGAATGCAAGGTGGTGCGTCATGGCGCTGGCATTTTAACAGTCGTTTTCAATCTACCTTAAGGTAAGGTACCGATCAAGTAAGGTATGTAATTACAGAGTTCTAGGTATCATACCGCAAGTTGTAGGTACGGTAATTATGGGACAAGACGTTGCGCGCTTGTGGAGGGCCATGATTGGATGGGGGCTGCTGCGGACAAGCTAGCCCATGATTAGGTACTTACTAGCTAAAGTAAGTCCGGGATAGAGATAACGATAACATTAAATAACCCTCGATCTGGTGTTCAGTTGATACCTCCCTGGTACCTTACCTAGTACCTGGCGCCTAGGTACTATAGGCACCTATCATGACCTTCACAACACAACACAACCGGATCATATCACATTTCCGTCATGGGGACCGAACTTCGCAATCAAGAACACTACCGGATTGAAGGGCGGCCGTACCGGTCCCATATGCACCCGGCCTGCATTCCTTGTCGAGCAAGAAAATCACGATGCAAGACGACACATTCGTCCCCCTCGTGCATCATGTGTGAAGCACATGGCACTGATTGTGTTTTCCCCGACGCTGCTGAGCGGCCGCGCAGAATATCGGGTCATTCGAGGCGAAGCACATCCTACCAAGAGAAGCACGCACGTGCATCTTCGCGTGCTCAAGCATCTCGGACGCAAGGTTTTCCGTCAACTTCGCTGGCTCCGTCTCGGCGGGCATTGCATTCAAACAACACCCCTCGAAGCGAGCCGGATGCGTTGACGAATGAAGCAATGTCCGACTGTGCAGAGCTTCCATCTCCATCCATTGGTCATCAAGACCACTCAGTGTCTACTTTGATAGACTTCATCGACAAAGCCGAGGTGGGCAGCTCTCATGTCGTGAGTCCTGCAATCGCCGACGACGACAAGGTCTTCCAAGAGTACCTTTCCAATACTCCCTATGGCCAAAGCAGACGTACGGTCCGATTCCATCTGAACTCGAATGATCCAAGTGAACCCACGCGCCCAATCGTCTTCAACACTATTCCCAAACGCGGAACAAGGGAGGCAAAAAGTCGATCGCTGGCAGCCTCACGATGCGAAATCATCGAGAAGCTCGTTGAGCCTTACCAAGATGACTTAATAAATTTGTGAGCGTCCTGCATAAAATGACTTTCGGGGGCCCCCAACTTATGGACTCATTCAGGTTCTTTGAGAAAATCAACATGTCCTTTCCTATATTTGATGAATTGCTGTTTCGACGACTCCTTGCGACCCACAAGGAGAAGATTTCACCGGGTCTGCTCTCCAATTTGTATGGAAATACTCTGATCTACTGGGACACTTGCCCAAGGCTGAGCAATGTTCGTTGTCCAGATCACTACCCCATCTGGGTACAGGCCGAGAATGCGCTCAATGCTGAGTTACTATCCACGCCTGCGATTTCGACGATAATATCAATCATCTTAAACGTTTCTGGCAGACCCAGTACTCACGTTTTGGGGAATGGCGGCCTGCTGGGCATGGCCGTTGCACTAGCCAATGCTTTCGGGTTGAATCGAGACCCATCGGGCTGGAATCTGTCACCGACAGAGAAGAAATTTAGGATAAGAATCTGGAGGATCCTTGTTGTCTATGATCGCTGGTAAGTAAGATGACCCTTTGCTCTCCGACCTTTATTGTCCCAGGCACCAACACCAACACTGGCCGCAGGTGCAGCTTGGCATATGGCACTCCGCCTCTGATCCATCGTGCCCAACACGACGTCCCCGTGCCGGCCGCGGAAGACCTCTACAATCCAGGCGCCTCCCGTGATCAAATCTCGGCGGCTTCTTGTTTTGTTGCTCTCACCACTTTGACCGATGTGCTCGGCCACTGTTTGGAGCACGTCTATCATTTAGGAACCGACTCGTCCAAAAAGCCCGAGGCATCTCCAGTTGGCCTCGAGGGCCTTCTGACCCACTGGGAGGACTCATTAACCGACAGTCTTCGTCGACTGATTATACGTGGGACGGGCCTGGTTGGGCCCGGTGCCGCCAATCTGCGACTGGCTTATCTGTCCGTCAAACTCCTCATCCGGCGCAGCCAACTGGACTTGGACAGGGTTTCTCTCCAGATCGACGATGTCGACTCCCTGTACTACATCCAAGCCAGGAGGGTTTCCGAGGAGATTGTCGACTTTGTGCGAGAGTTGGACGAAACCCACTGTCGGGATTTCTGGATCCCTCTCAACGCTTATTCCCTAACGTCGGCGACCACTTTTCTCATGAGATGCGCTCTCACCTCCAGAGGACTGGTGCGCAATACTTCACTGAAATTTGCCCGGGCCATGATCGACACGCTCCGATCCCACCGCCGCAACTATGCTTGGGATCTAGCAGACAACTGTCTATCAAACTGTGGCGACTTGGTGGAGAAGATCGAGACTGCATGCGAAGTGTCAAGCTCCAATGCTATGGAGTTCCAAGAGCCCATGCTCATGGACATGGACATCACTGCACTCAACGGCTTGTTTTCGGAGTTTGCAGGGACTTTCTGATGAACAGAGGTTGAAAAGGAAAAAGATTCGATGCTTTCTATCAATGGGGCCCTGGGGGAGGCCACAGCCTACAAATATATAGACATGAAATTACAACCAGGCAGGGATTGCCCATGTTTTGACACTTTCTAGATACAACAGGTTGGCCCCGGAATGGCGCCCCGACCGCAAACACGCATAGAGGCTCCCAGACTCCAGTATCAGCCACGGCCAAACTGGCATCCCAGCTTCCAGGAAACATCTAAGCAATCCATAGCCAGATTTTCTCCAAGAAATTCCTGGGGATCTTCTCGGGCCATATCTCGGCATCTAGAGCGGCCTTGCCGGACCAGATATCGGCCTCTGCTGGGTTGACGAAAGAAGTTCGCTTGTAGAATTTCCACAGCAAAAACAAGGCCAAGAAGATGGGAATGCCGATGTAAGCTGTGATGAAGGTCTGGGTTGACCAAGCACCGTGGGTGAAGACCTCCCACCCGTTGAACACAATGACCATGGCAAAGTAGCACAGACCGAACCACGCCGTGTACGGCTGGAACGGAGACTTGTAAGGGAGGGTGTTGCGATCGACGCCCTGCCGCGCCAAAGCTTGTCGGAAGCGTAGGTAAGCAACGCTGATGCTACACCAGGTGAGGAGCACAGCAATAGTGCCGAGGTTGATGAACCACGCAAACACTTTGGCGGCGCCTTCAGAGACAGACATATAAGCCAGCCCGCTCCAGATGGCCGTGAAGGCAATGCCGTAGATGGGCACTCCACGCGCAGTGCACTTGAGGAAGATGCGAGGCGCTTGTTTGCTTTGGGCCAGGCCGAAGAGGTAGCGGGAGCCGACGAACAGGAAGGCGTTGGCGGACGAGGATGCCGATGACAGGATGACGGCGTTGATGATGCTGGGGAGAGCAGAGATGTTCGCATTGTGGACGGCAATGACCCATGGTGAGACGCTCCCGAGTTCCGGGCTGTCGGGAGGAACCAGCACGCCGATGGCCAGGGATCCGAGCACGTAGAAGATCAGGATGCGCCAGAAGATGCGCTTGACGGCCTTGGGGACGTTCTTGCGAGGGTCGACAGCCTCGCCGGCCGCCACGGCAATCATCTCCACTCCGCCATAGGAGAAGGCGGCGAAGATGAGGGTGGAAAACAGACCCAAGAAGCGGCCTGCGTTGCCGGTGCTGACCACCTCCTTCATGGCCGGCCCCGGATTGTACCAATATCGGAAGCCGAGACGGTCACCCGTCGGGCTGCCACCAAGGTCCACAATGAAGGACATGATCAAGAGGCCGAGGATGGTGACAATCTTGATCCCTGCAAAGACGAACTCGGCTTCGCCGTAGATGGAGACGGCGAAGACGTTCAAAGAGACAATCACCACGATGATGATGCTCATCCATGCGGCTGGGTTGATGTCGTCGTTCCAGAATTCGACCAACACCGCGGCCGCCGAGATTTCGGCACAAATGGCGATGGTGGATTGATACCACACGTTCCAGCCCACGGCAAAGCCCAGCGCCGGGTCGACATAGCGGGTACAGTACTGGGGGATAGACCCGGGAAGAGGTAACCAGGTGGTCATTTCGCCCAAGCACATCATCATGGCAAACACAGCCACGCCGGTGAATGAGAATCCGAGGAGGACGGAGAGGGGGCCCGACTTCGCGAACGCTGAGCCGATCCCGAGGAATAAACCGGTCCCGATGGTGCCGCCGATGGCCATGAACTGAAGATGGCGGGCCTTGAGACTGTGAGGGAGTTGTTAGCAATGACGGGCGACTGAGATGTGGGATGGCAAGCCTAGCCTGCACTCTGCATTCACGTACCCTCTGTGGACGTATCCAAGCTCTTCAGCCGTCGCCGCATCTCCATATACACCAACTGCCTCTTCAAATGCTGGGTTGACGGCGCCTGCTTTCCCGAGCCGGATGCTCGCATCATCTTCAGGGAGACACTGGCCGTCTGTGGCGATTTCGCTTCCCTTTTCGAACCCCATTTCGACCTTGCAAAATCCAGTCCGGGTGATGGGTAGGAGATGGAGAGTAGATGGTGGTACCTGAGACACGAATGCGGCCAGAACTCGACTCGAATGGGAGCGGGCTTGATATAGAACTGGTCGACTCGCGGTCTGGATTTCTTATCAGCCCACTGCATCCCGATCCCGACAACTATCGCAAAGATTGATTGCAGAGTATGGACAGCTATCGCTATCGTCGAACCGGTCGATAGAACACGGTCTGGGTCAATACAGCACGGACAGGTCGATATCTTTTCGCGTTGATACAATCATTCTTGATAAGATTAGAACTTTCTATACTTTCCCGCGGCCAATTGTGGGCACCGGGGCGGTCTAGAATACTCGATCTGACTATCTGATGGGCGCGGCCAAGGCTGCGGAGGCTATAGTCTATCTCCGCCATGGTCAGTGACTTTCCCGCGGGAAACCTTTTTCGACGGGACGACTACAAAACACAAAACGAAGTTGCTTGGTGCTTGGTGCTTGTTCTCAGCGCCTTTTCAATTTCGAGAGTTAGTCTGGACTCTGCAGAGTCCTGGAGAGTCAAAATGGTCTACGACACCACGAACTTCTGGTCCCGAGCCGACAAATATGTCATGAACACCGGGGCCCCTTTCTTGCCGACAGTCATCACTCGAGCCGAGGGCACAATGCTCTATGATGTCGACAACAAAGCCATCATTGACTTCACATCCGGTCAGATGAGTGCGAGCCTTGGCCATTGTCATCCCGAGATCACCGAAGTGGTGAAGAAGTATGCTGGGGAAATCGACCATACGAATAGCCAAATGATTTCTATGCCGGTGGTTGACCTCGCCGAGAGCCTGGCGCAACTACTTCCAGCGCCTCTGGAGAAGTCGTTCTTTCTCTCCACCGGCTCCGAGTCGGTCGAAGCTGCCATCACCATAGCGAAGCGCGCCAGCGGAAAGTTTGAAATCGTAGCTTTCTCATCAAGTTACCACGGCGTAACCCACGGGGTTGCCTCGGCCACATACTGTATGGGTCGCAAACATGCCAGTCCTATCATGCCGGGCCAGTTGGCCTTTCCAGCTCCCAATGCCTCCAGTTCGCCTTTCAGGAAACCCGACGGTAGTTATGACTGGGAGACCGAGATGAGCTTTGGCTGGAGTATGATCGACCAACAGTCTGTGGGATCTCTCGCTGCATTTGTTTTTGAGCCCATCCTTTCCGCCGGCGGCATCCTCGACCCGCCCAAGGGGTATCTCAAGCGGCTGAGCATCGAGTGTAAGCGGCGGGGCATGCTGCTGATCGCAGACGAGGCACAGACAGGGCTTGGCCGGACGGGATACATGTTTGGATGCCAGCGAGACGAAATCGTGCCTGACATTCTCGCATTGTCCAAGTCCCTTGGATGCGGTCTGGCTTTGTCTTCCGTCAGCACGACTGCTGAGATAGCGAGGCTCGCCGCGGAACACGGATTTATCTGGGTCACCACACACCAGAACGACCCTTTGCCTGCTGCAGTGGGATGCAAGGTGCTTGAAATCGTACGACGAGATGACCTGCCCCGGCGGGCTATGGAGCGGGGAAACCAGCTGCGTGAAGGTCTCCTACGTCTCAAGGATAAATACTGGTGTGTTGGCGAAATCCGCGGCCGCGGTCTGTTGGTAGGCATGGAGGTCCTTTCCGACCCAATCGCAAAGACTCAAAGCGCCGAACTAGGAGTCATGGTCTGCGAGAAGGCGCTTCAGCTTGGGCTTTCGTGCCAGATCATGGCCATTCCTGGAGCGGCAGGTCTATTCAGGATAGCACCGCCATTGACTGTCTCTGCAGAGGAGATTGAGGAGGCACTTCTGATCATGGACCAGGCATTGGCCGCGGTACTTTCTGCAAAGGCCTACCAGAGCGATGCCAATACCGCTGAAGCTCACCTCTAGATTTGGCTTCGCTATCGCATTGTCAGAGGCAGCTTCTTCCAAGGTTGTTGAGATACTTTCATGGCTTGTCTTGGGTCAGACCCTGAAAAAAGGCGTTGCTCTGTCCAGCTGGTGGTTTCAACCGGGGAGGATCGCGGTATTTCTCAGTGGGCATTATCTAGGCGCACTACATAGTAAAATAGTATCTCCAAGGTAGGTAGGTAGGTATGCATAATGTGAGGTGTACGATTACTCTGTGAAGATCAAAAGATCTCTGTCCTTTCCCCTGCAGCAGCTAGGATTCGGCGCCGGCCCTCTGGCGCTTAGATTGGGCGAATAGGAGGGAAGGTGCCTACCTTACGGAGTATGTGTAATTACATGTCACGGTATCAAGGTACCTCTGCTACCTACACGTCAGAGGTACCTGCAGATGAGGTACCTTACCTGGTACTGAACCGTAGTACGGAACAACCGTGATTGTCGAGGAGCCAGGAGCCTCAGGAATCCACCGTACAGAGCCAAGGCAAGGTAATATGGTTAGTACGAATGTAGCTAGTAAAACATGACGTCGATATAAATTCTCGCGTCTTTCCTCCCCCGCATCACGCACCACAACGAATCGCGTCAGGGTCGAGCGTCACTGCTCGGCGTACAGTACGGAGTCCTCTGTACAACACTTTCGCTCTGTCCTCTCTTCTGTTTCGTCGGACATTGATTCCGACCCGTTGCAGGTAGATGGAAAGATGACCGACGAGAAGGTAAGTTATCCAGCTGAGGTACCGGTAGCCTTCAACATGAAAGCCTATAGTAGCTCTGACAGCCCATGGTTTCAAGGCAACAGCTACACTGTACGGAGTACGCAGTAAATAGAGTAAAATCCCATCAATGGCTGCCTTGGACTGCTTGCGCCACACGCACGGATGATGATATGACCGGCCAGTGACCTGATCTGACCTGAGCGTAGTGGTGGTAGCATCCAACCACTGCCCTGCCTTCACCAGCCCATGCCTCACTCCATCCTGAGCCCGTGTTAACTTGAAAGAAACCAACTGTGACGTCAAGCGGTCCTGCCACAAACAACCGCCAGACCTGTCACTTCACTTCCTGCCTCCCTCTGCCTTTTGTCTCATACATTCTTCTTCAAGTTGACCTTGTCCTCTCTTCCCACACTCCTCCATCAACCCGTTTCTCCTTCCTCACCTTCTGTCCTGTCAACCCACTAGCGACCATGAAGTTGTCCTTCTCTAAACTCCTCGTCGTCGCCCTCGCTTCGACTGAGGCCGTGGCTGCCAGCACTTGGTTCAGTAAGGCCGGTATGAACTCCCTCCTCTCCCTGCGCGTAGACCTGAGTTGACTTTCGAATCTAGTGTACAACAAATGGCACGAGACCGAGCTCGAGCGTTGGCTTTCTGACCATGATGTTCCCTATCCCAGTCCCGCCGATAGGAAGGACCTGGAGAATCTTGTCAAAGACAACTGGCAAGCCAAGGTGGCTGATCCGGTCTCTTCAGCAGGGGACAAGGCCACTGATCACTATGGTACCGTTAAAGATTGGATCTTCGACAGGTAAACTTGAACCCAGCCACACTTCCATACGTGCCAACCACTAACATCTTACAGCTGGACCGACTCCTCATTGAAAGCCTTCCTCGATTACCACAAGATTCCTGCTCCCCAACCACGTACCAGAGACAGTCTTTTGACCACTGTCCGTCAGAATTACGACACCGCGGCAAAGAAGCTGGGTGAATATGCCTCCTACCCGGGCGATTGGTTGTACCAGTCATGGTCTGAGTCCGATCTCAAGGAATGGCTTGACGAACGTGGCATCCCAGTTCCTCAACCTTCAACTCGTGACAAGCTCATCGCGAAGGTCCGTCGCCATGCCCGGCAGGCGTCTTCCAGCGCCTCAAATCTTGCATCTGCAGCCAGCGCATCCTACTCAAGTGGAATCTCCCACGCTACCAAATCTGCAGCAAGCGCTCAAGCTAGTCTAACCGACGCTCTCTTCGATGCTTGGTCCGACAGCCAATTGAAAGACTTCCTAGACTCCCACGGAGTTCCTGTCCCTCAAGGCAGCAAGAAGAATGAGCTCATCGCTTTGGCACGCAAGCACCGTGCACAGGCTGAGAAATCGGCGTCGTCCCTCTCTGGATCGGCGGCTTCTGCATATGGTGCTGCTACATCGTCGGCCGGTAATCAATTCGCGAAAGCCACCGACGATGTTTCTCTCAAGGCCGAAGACGCGTTTCATAAGGCCATCGATTCCTGGTCCGACTCGCGCCTAAAGGCCTACCTGGATTCGCGAGGCGTTCCGGTTCCTCAGGGCAGCAAGCGTGATGAGCTCTTGAAGCAAGTTCGCCTGAACAAGCACAAGGCCGCCACCGGATGGTCTGCGTGGACTTTTGACACTTGGACTCTTGAGAACCTCAAGAACTATGTGGCAGCCAACGGCAAGAAGGCAAAGAAGAATGCGAATGCCAGCCGTCAAGAGCTGCTCAAGCAGGCCCAAGACTCTTACGCTTCAGCATCTAAGGCTGGTGGCTCCAACTACGCCTCTATCACCAATTACCTTGCCAAGCAAACTGATGCTGCGAAGGATACGGCTTTTGACACCTGGTCTGATAGCGACTTGAAGGATTATCTCGACAGCTACGGTGTTCCTAACTACCAAGGCTCCACTACCAATGAACTCCGAGCTGAGGCCAAGAAGCAAGCCAACTATTTCAGATACGGTTCCTCGTCGCCCTCAGAGACTATCTACGAACGAATTAAGAGTGGTCTGCAATGGATTCTTGGACAGGCTCAGGGCTCAGCTTCTTCAGCATCTGCAACTGTCTCTGCTTCTGGAAGCTCAGCCGCCAGTGCTGCTTCCAAGACTGCTTCCAAGAGCGCCTCGTCTGCTTCCAAGGTGGCATCCAAGAGCGCCTCCAGTGCGAAGGCGGAACTGTAAACGGGTGAAGGAATGCAGCTGATGCCATGGCAGGTGGGAGCACTATCAATCAGTGTGGTGGACAGTGGGGAGCTGGTGTGCTTAAGTCCACTTTGACGGCATGAGTTTGCTGATGGCAAGTTTACGATTTGTATCTCTAGAGCTTGATTCACGACAGCAATACTACGAATGCGAAAAGTTTGCATCCAACTCAAATATTTTCTATGCGATTTTGCTCATCATGCTTCGTGTGTAATGTGTCCCACCTCGTTCGCGACAACTAGTGAAATTCGGTCTTTCTGAACGGCTCCAATTTCCCGACAACGAGATACTGAAGAATCATGTCAGTACACTGAGTAGTTGATGAAGGGTGTTCACGATCGAACACGGCCCAAGCTTACCTTCTCATCAAACCTTTCGATCCAGCCATTAAGATTGTCGATTTGATCGTGGGCCAGGTCCGCACAATCGTCCAGTGGGCCATCGAGGTCTTTGGTCAACATCTCCTCGTCGAAGCTCTGGCACGCCAACCCCCTTGTGGCGTCTCGGCCGGCGAAGTTCTCATACGGGCCGCCGGGTCCGTAGAAGTTGCGCCCGCTTGTCACGTCATAGACCTTACCCCTAACGGCGAGGTACACAGGGTTGTTATCTTGGCCATTGTACTTGAGCAGTGTTCGCGGCGTGAATGTCTGGAAGACAATCGGCTTCGGGCCCTGAGGGAGCTTGGGCGGTTCGCTGGGCCGGAGGCGTAGGTACAAGATGCTCGAGAGGATCAGGAAGATGGAGACGTTGAGGGGTGTGGCGACGGCATAGCTGTTGTTTTGTTGCATACATCGTCAGCGGTCCATCCAGATTAGAGTGCTTGTCAAGGGGATAGATAGGCTAAGCGTATGGGAGGAGAGTCGGGGCAGACGAACAATGATTCCCGCATCTTCTCGTTGTATGCTTCGATCTCTGTTTTAGATAGTCAGCCACTGCTCCGGGAGCCAGGGAGTGCAAGAGGTTGCGGACCAGGCGGGATCCCACTCATATCAACGGGTTTAGCGTCACTTGCCCTGGATTCCTATACTGGTTCGAGGTGATATACGTGTAAGGAGACGGAAGAATCTGATAGCCCAAATTTAGATCGTGAGTGAACGGGGTGAACGGGGGGAACGGTAAAGCTGGAGCAGTCTTGGAGGTTGAGGTCGGAGTAAAAAGGCGGGGTTGCCCATCCCTATTATTCAGAGTATGTAGTACTCGTATTATTCCGACCGTCGCCGCTTTTTCGGGCGAATATCACGTTAGCCATCCCCGCGCTGGTGATGGTGCCGCATGGGTCCCAAGCCCAAGCCCAAAAGTTTGAGTCACTAGGTATTCGTACTCCGTACCCTGTATCTGTTCGAGCGTGTCCATGTTAGGGGAAGCAAGATGCGACAGAGAGAGTGTGTATCTCGTTGGTCACCCGCCTCTAGGCTCAAGGTCCATCCTGCTGCGTCGGCGGCGTTGAGCCCTGAAGAGAAGTGAGGGATGAGGGTTACATTCAACCAGTGGCACTGCAGGCTTTGTCTAGCAAACAGACACTCTCTCGTCGCCATTGCGGAAGTTCCCCCGATATCGAACATCTCTTTGATTGATGTCTCCAGACCCAGGCTGCGAGACTGGCCCTCTTCATGGTGGCGCCGCCGGACTGCTGACTGCGGACTGCGGACTGCGTGCATTGCAGTGAGATCCACCGTATTGCCAAGACGATCTCTGGTCGAAAATCGCGGTCCCTGCAGTGGCACTAGTAGTTCGCGACCTCCGAGGCAGGGGAAAAAAAGTGTCGACATCATCATCAGCGAAGGACGAGGAGGCTTTTACTCTCCTGTCTTTGTCTATTCGGCGACATTTGCTGCGATGTTCTGGTCTTGATGCCTGTTTTCATTGCTCTGCGAACCCGGTCCTTCCAATGCACCGCATCCCACAGCTATCCTCCAGGTCATGCGCAGATGTCTCGAGTATGCCCAGCTGAGAAGATACTTCCACTGCTACCATCTTGCACCGCGATCTCCTCTCCGACGTCTTCGATACGATCGGAGCTTACTGTGGGCGAAACCTCACGACCGACATGCCTTACCATCTCTCAATAGCCGCTTGCTATCCTCCGCTCCCCCGACTCCAGACCAGGATGCGTCGCCCCCGTGTGGCTGGCCAGACGTCTCCTCTCCTCCTTTGCCCGCCGCTGGAAGCGATGCAAAGGTGAGACATGAAAATAACACGGAGTCATACAACGGGCATCGATGTGATCCAGGCCATTGGGTATCTTTGCTAGAACAGTTTCTGCCCAGTCAATTGCGCCGTACCGACAAACATGAGCCTCCGAGTATCTCGCATGATGGCTCTGATCTCAATAAGCTGATTGGTATCCTCACCAAAGCTAGCGCTTCCGAAGACATTGACATCCTGGGCTTCTTGGTGCTCAGCCAACGCCGTCACAAGGCCGCGGTCCACCTGGCTGACGTGCTGCTGAATCCCCTCGCTGCCGTGCCCAGCGTACCGGATGAGGAGCAACTACCGTCCAATATCAGCTGGCCGGTAGCCTTATCTCCCAGTGCCTTGAGGCACCCACTCGAGCTGGAACACGAGCTCCACGTCGATAAACGAGCAGCCATTGCGCCAGTCCGGGCATCTCAGAGCCAGTACAGTGAAAGAGACCGCCAGAGGGTACTGGACATTGTATGGCCCTTCCTGGCCAAACTCGTCATTGCCTCCACTAAAGGGCTCCCGGAGGATGCTAGAGATATCATGAATACTGTACATCAGATTCTTGCACGCATGCACAGTTTAGACCTTGTACCTCCGACTGTCTATACCTATTCACCACCACAAGGAACCACAACCATTCAGAAGCCTCCAATCCTCAACCTCTTGAATTCGAGGATCCTCTCGACACTTTCGGATGCGGTGTGGCGTGCGCAGCAGGATGACGCTATCGCGCAAGCACGGGAAAAGGGCAAGCCCTTGCGGGACGTTTCGCACCACCCACCAAGCAGTCGCTTCCGCCCCCGAGTTAAGGAGCTGGGACCAGAGTTATGGTTAGAATTCATCCTTTGGTGCAGCGTCGAAGGAGGTCTCGCATCGACTGGAACTCGCATCATCGACTTGTTGCGCGAGGATGCCGACAATCGATGGTCCGCTATAAATTGGACTGCGGGTCAAGCCATAGACAACGAAACCCCATGGGTTGATTGGGATCGAGTCAAGCGCCGCCATGATAGTCCTGTCGGCCAAAGAGAAGCCTACAGTTGCGATCAGCCATTTGAGGAGATGCCGCGCAGAACGATTAGCGCAGAGGTTATCCTTGCTCTCGTCGACTGCTTGGTTACCAGTCTTGATGCAGGATCGGCTCATAGCGGATCGGCTGTCGAGAGAGTCGCAAGGGAAATTCTTCAACTTGTTTCACTCCTCAAACCACATGGGCTTCCTCCAGCATATTTCGACTATCTTACAGTCCGGTTTCTCCAGACTGAGACCGTGCGTATGCAAGGAGGACCAGACACCCTCCGAGACTGGGTGATGGCTCTCTCTCAACTTTGCTCACTCGACGCTGTGAAAACACAATCCCGATCTAGAGCCAGCTTCGACTTTGATGCAGTCATAGAGCGCTCAGAATTGCAGGCAGGGCTTCTCCACCAGGCATTGCAAATCTACGTCGATCTTAATCTCGTCACGAAGGCGGTCGACACGTTCACGGACATTCAAAAGTTGGTCGACGTCAGTAAGTTGGAAACGATTGGCGAATTTCTTGCTTCGAGCATTCGTCCTCGAAATGGATTCTTTACATCCAGAGCGAGGGGTCATATTGACTTCAACAACTCACACGGTCAACTCCCCATGTACAAGATGGCTCCTTTCCTCAAGCTGGTAGCTGATGCCAGGTTGTTTGGCCTAGGGGATTGGCTGCTGTTTTCAGAGGATGTCGACGGACCTCTCATACCTTTTTCCGCATATCGCCAGCCTTCGATAGCGATCGCGCTCTGTCGTTACGCTGCGGCCAAGGATGATCGTTCTCTTATCCAGTCGATTCTCTTGGTCCGGAAAGGCACTAGCAGAAGGCCGACAGTGAGTCTTCTGAGAGCTCTTGTCAATTCGCAAATCATCCTACAAGATTGGGATAATGCGGTCTTTCTTCTGCAAGAGTTGAAAGCTGCTGGAGGGGGCGGTTACAGCCCGGATATTGTTGCTCATCTTGCGGCCGCGATCTTGCGATTGGAGATAGAGCCACCCGGTCACGACCGTGACAACCATGTCGACCAGGCGACTAGATTACTCCGAGATATATTGGAAGGCCGCTATAACCCTTCCGCCGGGGATTTCCGAATTGATCAGAAGCTGGCTTTCAAACGACAGACTGGGCTTTTGCTACGGTTCCTGGAAAACGTGCCGGACAGTGGGGTACAAGCCCTCTCAACCCAATTTGGGCAACTCTTCCCTCTCAGCAACGAGGCTTTGCTACCTCCTAACACTTTCAACATTTTGCTTTCTGCAGTTGTTGAGAGTCGAGGAGCTCTGGAGGGTCGTCGGATGTGGGATATGTTTTGCAAGGTCGCGGATGTCCCAACGAGTCCCACAGCCGTAGAAGGCGAGCCCTTCCATCCAACCGATGTTTTCGTCGAAGATGACGCAACGTTGACCGAGTCCAGCTCGGACCCAGACCGAAATAAAGCACGACCAGCGTCCAGGGTTGGAAGTGCCCCGGCTGATGTGGGATCTTCACGTCGTCGGTTGTCAGAAGTGGTGGACCGACCCTCATTGGTTACAGGCATGGACAGCTCGTCCGAAGACATTCCTTTTGTGCGAACAGAAACACGTGAAGAAAGTTCCTCGACGAACCCAATTGTGATTCCGAACATGCGGACTCTGCAAATTATTGTGGGAGGCGCCCTGGCAGAGAAACAAGCGGAACCAGGGGTTTCAAGGGAGACGCTTGAAGAGCTCGACCAACTGCTGCAGTGGGCCGGACCGCTTTTTAAAGGGTTCAAGCTTTCGGACGAAGACATCCAAATCGAATTGCGAATGGCCGGCTCTTTCCCAGAGGCATTCACTCGACGTTCGCGGAAGACGCCACGGCAAAGGCAAAGACGAATGTTGTCGGAGCAGAACAGGCCAAGGGTGAGCAGTCAATTTACCAGTGGAGCGCGAATGCCGAGACCGCCGCCTGGCCGGAGACAAAGCAGCCCACGGCCACACGGTGACAGGGAGGGGTGGCCACGATGCGAATAGCCCAGTCTAGGAAGAGCATTATTGTCACTGTTTCGTGAGACGTGCGAATAAAATGCATATTATGTACATATGGAAGGTCACGGATGTATGAATGCATGGCGGTGGCGTTAGGCTGGACACTGGGCAGCGATGCCAGACAATAGGTAGACTGGCATGACACAGGCCCCATCGTCCATTTTAGACAAGCTAGTACCTACCGTTGTATCGAGAATATATACTTAGGTATGATACACTGCGTTCCGGTCTCATCCGCGACACAGCTTGATCCTGGTGGCTCGACGGAGGCAAGTAATAGTTGATACCTGTGAGACCGTGGTACGCGTGAAGTGGGCCAGTGGCCAATCAGGAGGCGGAAAGGCGAATGTTGCATGATTGGATCTGGACCCGATACCGATACCGATACGATACCAGGTACCTGACTGCAACATCGACAACACCAGGGGCGTGGACAGTGGACACGCCTCTCCTTCACACTAATATCTCTGGCTGAGATTGCGCAGGCTCTACATACTCTGTACATCGGAGCAAGGACACCGCAACGTCACCGTCACCGTTTCTTCTCTCAATGTCCTTGCTCACTTCTCCCCCTGCCAGGTCGAGGTCATCGCTGTCGAGAGCGTAGCGGAGGCAAAAGCAACGGATAGCACTCACTGCCTCCCTGTCTCTCTGCATTGTCTCGGAAGCCCGAGATCTTGGCTTCTCTGCTTCTCTGCTTCTCTGCTTCTCTGCTTCTCTACCAAGTGGCGCCACGGGATCCGCCCCGAACAATCATTCAATGAGATGACCATGTCGGAAGCCCGCGAGCGGGACTCCAATCCACAGAACGACGACAATATGATCGTGATCGAAAGAAACGGCAACTGCGACCCCGACCCGCCCTTCGAAGAGCATGGATTGCAACGATTAAGACATCTGACTTGGGTGAGCAGCCTGAGGTCCAACCCATCGCTCCCCGAGGGAGGCTAACATGTTGGTGTTGCTATAGGCATGGTTCACCTTCCCGATGGCGACGGGCGGCATCGCCTTACTGCTGTCTCCCCAGAACCAGCCACACACGTTCCGGGGCCTGCAGACGATCGGGAGCATCGTCTACGTCTTCGACCTGTGCATGTTCAGCCTCGTGGTGGCTGGAATCGCCTACCGCTTTAGCAAATGGCCGCACGCGTTGATTTCCAGCTTGGTGCACCCGACGGAATCGCTGTACTTTGGCACGGCGTTCCTGGCGCTGGCCAGCATCATCACCTGCATGGCGCACTATGGCATCCCCAAGTGTGGCTACTGGCTGGTGATTGTGTACCGCGTGCTCTTCTGGCTCTACCTGGGCGTGACGTTCGTGGTGGCCGTGGGGGCGTATTCGATGCTGTTCACGAACCCGCGGCTCAAAATCCAAGACATGACGCCTGCATGGGACCTGCCCATGTTCCCCTTCATGCTCAGTGGCACCATTGCCAGCAGCGGGATCGCATACCAGCCACGCGAGGCGGCGATGCCGATGCTCTTCGCGGGCCTCACGGCGCAAGGGCTCGGTATGCTGGTGTCGTGCTTCATGTACGCCAGTTACACGCGGCGCATGATCCAATACGGCCTCCCATCGCCCGACTCCCGGCCCGGCATGTTCATCGCCGTGGGGCCCCCGAGCTTCACCACGCTGGCCATAATCGGGCTCGCCGAAAACTGGCCCGGAGGCTACGACTACTTCGGCCCGGACGCCATCACGGCCCAGGTGGTGCGCGTGCTGGCGCTCATGACGGGCGTCTTCATCTGGAGCCTGTCCCTCTGGTTCTTTGCCCTGAGTGTCGTCAGCTGTCTGGCCGTGTACAGGTCGTTTCGCTTCCGCATGAACTGGTGGGCCTTTGTCTTCCCCAATGTCGGCTTCACCCTCGCCACCATCAGCATCGGCAAGGCCCTGAAAAGCGAGGCTGTCATGTGGGTCGGCTCCGCCATGACCATCTGCTTGGTCGTCGTCTATATATACGTCCTGTCCAACTTTGTCCGTGCCATCTTCCGGAAGCATGTGCTGTTCCCCGGCAAGGATGAGGACAATTACCGGCGGGAAAAGATGGGCAAGGCCGAGGTTACAGCGGAGGACGTCGAGCACCGCCCTCGCAATGGAAAGGGTAGTTGACGGGATGGTCGATTGGCTGTGGCTGTGGTTGGGGCTGTTCAGCATTCATGTTTCTCTTTGTTCTGGCTTCAAGTTCAGCGGGCAACTCTCCGCCAGTTTAGATAGACTGGTAAAAGGGTTGGGTTAGATTGTATAGACTGGTAAAGGGGTTGGGTTAGATTGTATAGACTGGTTAGGAAGGGGTTGCATTGAACCAGACCAGACCAGACCAGGCGTTAGATAAGGCCAGGCAAGTCCAGGTCGAAAAGGATAGAGGTCGACAGATAGATGATAGACAAATAGATGTACGGGTATGGGATTATACTTATACATAGTAGTTATAATATCCGTCCACGTCCTTTTCTGCTCTCAGCTAGGGTAGGGTCTTTACTACACTGGACGGAGTACAGAAATAACTGATCACTGATTCCGGCGCGAACTCACTGTCTTAAACCGTAAGCGAGCCTGGACTGTATGATAGAGATGTCTGGTAGTCCATCCCATAGTCCATCCGATCAGCCAGCCAGTCAATCAATCGAGTCGAAATTCATGTCACCGATGAGTATGTCGAGTACAGACCGGCGTGTCCTTTGTCCTAACCCTTGGATCATTCCTGACACAGTCCGACCCAACAGTTCCCATGCCATGCCTTGCCTTGCCTGATATGGTGGGATTCCCATTTCCATTTCCAGTTCCAGTTCCATCCCGATTCAATTCACAACCTGACCCGACCCAGCCCACCCTCACACTCGACAATAGCAGTGTGCCGTCCTATCCCGTCATAGTTCCTTGCATTGTCTCATGGTTCATGGCTCGTCCTGACCCCAATCCAATCCAGTCCATCCCAACCCAGTCAATCGAGTCCATCCCATCCCAGTCCAACCCAGTCCAACCCAATCCAACCCAATCCAACCCAATCCTAAACGGCGGCAAGATTGTACCATTCTCGACTATGTCGTCCGCCGGCTCCGGGTGCGTGATCCAATCCCCTCCGTCGCCCGGGGCTTGGGGTCCTTCTTTGGCTTCGGCGGTGCCCCGTCCCCCTTCTTCGGACGACCAGGCTTCCTGGTTTCGGCCTTCGACTGGGCCCCCTTGGCCGGCTGCTTCTGCTTTGCCGGCTCTTTCTTCGAGGCGCCATCTTGCACCGGTTGCTTCTTGGGGCGGCCGGCCCTTTTCCTCTCGGGCTTGACCTCCTCCTCCCCTTCTTCACTTTTGGCTTCAACAACTTCCTCCTCGTGCGCCGGCTCCTTTTTCTGCTTCTTGGTGCCATTTGCCCCTTTACCCTTGACGGTCTTGCCCTCGGCATTCTCTTCTAGTGCAGGCTCATCCTTGTCTTCGTTTTCGTTTTCGTTCTCATCTTCGGTGTCATCGTGTTTCCGCTTTTCACCGTTCTTGGTCTCGGTCCCGGTCCCGGTCCCGGACGCGATCTTTCCAGCCCCAGAGTCCGCGGCGGATCCATTCGCCTTTTCTTCAATGTTCAGCTCCGACGCTCGCTTGACCACGTCGTTGCCCGACCGCTCGATGCGCACGGCGGGGTTGTCGGGGTCGGCGTTCTTCTTGACTTTGTTGCCGCGCTTGGTCGTGATGGCTAGCTCGCCCTCGGTCTTTGTCTCGGCAACCACGCCGCCGGGTTTTCCGCTGCCCCAATTCCATGAGACTGCAGATGCGGGTGGGTGTTAGCATACGGATACAGCCTAGGCCATGGCTCATGGGTAATGGGTAATGGAGGGCATTGTGAGGAGCAGCCACAGGAAGAACGGCCGCGAGCGCCCTATCCTGTGCTCGGAGGAAGTCCACACCCAGTGAAGTGTGCTCTCGGAGGAAGTCCACAACCAGTGAAGGGTATGCTCGAGGGATGGCTGGCAATCTGGCAATGCTGAGGGTGTGAAAAACAATGGCGGCGACATACCTTTGTCGCCTTTCTCGGGTTCCTCGTTGGACATGATGTTGGAGTGTGACGTCAGCCAACAAACACTCGACTGACAACTGGGGATTCGACGTTCTGGAAGACGAGAGGTGGGTTCGATCGAGTCCAGAGAGAGACCAGGCTGGTCGCAGCAGTTTCGCGATCAAGCTGGGACAGGCGAGGAACAGAACGAGGGCACGACAAGCAAGAAACAAGAAGCAAGAAGCAAGAGGGAGGAAAGAAAGCCAGAATAGGGGAGCTGAGCTGTACAGTACTCGGTACGGAGTACTGTCCAGGGTAGACGGGATCTCGGTCAACGCAAAGGTCGACTACCCGACTATTTACTACCTGAGCTTACCGAGGACTGCAGTGTATTTGTTGTATCCGTACCATGCACCATCGTTTTAAATTCAATTACGTTCTGTACATTATCCGTACTCTGTACGGATACTCTGTACTCGGTACCTAGGTACGGAGAACATGTACTGTACTCCGTACATACTGTAGCTCAAAATGCCGAGAGCTCAGGCCCTGGCCGCCTATGGGTGTTGCTGGAGGGATGCCGGGGACGTGGGTGATTGATCCAGAAGATCAGGATTCTGAAGTGGTAGCACCGGGCCCCCCCTGGACCCTGCTAGGTAGCTAGGTACGAGTACAGACTCGGGACGGTACAGTATTATTATCCGTACTGTAGGTGGGAATGTACGTACGGAGGACACATGGCCCCAAATCAACCTGCATGCTAGCGTGTACACTTGCAGCACGGGGTACAGGGTACAGGGTTCAGGGTGTAAAGATGTACGGATACATTAATTACCTAGGTACAGCTAAAGCTACTGTAGGTAGTCGAGCCTGCCAGAAACACGTTGGGATGATGCCAAAGGGGACAACCACTAGTCGGAGATACTGGGTGCATAATATATCTGTATAATACCTTTGACAGCTATAGGGGCAGATTCTATTATGTATCCCAAGTGGTCAACAAAACCACACATCGGTGTATGAATACGAATCCATCTGTAGCCTCACTGACACTAGCTGGTCAATATATCTCGGCCATCAGGCAACATTGCTGCTACCATCCTCCGGTCCCGGTAAACCCTCCTCGTCGCCAGGCTCCCGATAAGTTCCAGCTTGCTTGGTGGCTCCGCGAGTACGCTCGTCAAGGATGTTGCTCTTGTCAATAGCTTCGTTATCATCGCGAACTGATGAGGACACTGGTCAGTACTAGCCATTCGGCCGAAAACAAGGAAGAATACTGACCTAGCTGTTCGTCGGAATCGGCCGTGTTAGCATCGATTGGATCATCCACCGGGGCATCGTCACTCTGTACCGGAATATCGCCTTGTCCAGTGCGTGACTTGTAGTCGTTTTGTAAGGTGTCGGGGCCAGTGCTACCCTCGACACCCTCGGTCGTGGGTTGATATCCGTCACCTGGAGCTGCAGACATTTTGTAGTAAATGGTACTGCTGGATTTAAGGTCTGATGGTTGGGATGGATGAAAGGATTGAAAGAAACAACCGCAGACCATTGCTCGCCTACCCAGTTTTATATGCGTGAGCGTCCTCCATTGTTGTGTGGTATGGATTAATGACAGCTGGAGGCGCACCTGGGGCACAAATGCCGTGCGCAGAATGTAGCTGTGTCATCATGAGTCAAAGTGCTGCTCCTATCCTCTGGCCAATTTGACATGCGCTTCATGCAATGTTGCCTACCTGAGGTCATCCATGATGCCAGTGATACACCGCCCCAACAGCCGGGACAGGCAATCCTTGGGTAGTCTCCTTCCATCCGGGAGCGGGAGAAAGTCAACTGGTATCCAAACTTACCAAGATCGTCCGCAAGTAGGGGTGTCCAAGCTCAAGACCCCCTGCGGAGGCTTCGAAAGCAAGGGGTCTTGTGCAAATACAGGCACACAAGGCTGGGGATTGACGGATCGAGGGCAGTCGAAGACGTCAACATTTCGTCCTAAGGCCCGGAGCTTGTGGCTAGGAACATTTTCAAGCTCCACATGCTGCAATCAATCTTGCATCCTGAAGTCAATCGTAGCAAGCCCTTGGGACAGAAATAAGAATCACGAGGTCGATAGCCTGGCGCCTACCTGTCTCTGGTTCATTTGAAAGCCACGTACCCATGCTTGCTGGGCGTGGCCTAGGATCGGACTCGGCGGGATGGGGCGGGAGGCCTCGATCCTAGGGTGCATATGCTCTGGATATCACGACATTCGACTCGTCATGAAATGCCTGATGAGGTAGATGGAAAGCGCCTCAAGACAGGGTTGATCATCACTTAGGTATCCGTACTTTACAGTGTACTCCGTAAGACTGCTCTACGGCTGGGGTGATAGTGCCAAGCCGTAGATGCCTCACGTGAGAACGTGCTCTAGTACGGAGCACGCGACGCGTACCACTGGCGGCGAATTGTGAAGGCGCTGCCCATGGATGGCGAGGCCACGCAGAGGAAGAACATATGCGACCATGCTTTTGATGGCAGGATGCCCTGCCTCTTGAACGGTGTCTACCTCACGCGCCTTCATGTAAACATGCGGAACCTTTCGCCACCAATCCTCAGCAATGCCAGAAGACTGCGCCAATCCGCGTCTTGCGGAATGGCTGAAAGAATGGATGGACGAGGCCAAAGAAAGGAATAGCAAGGCATACACCGTGTAAGTCGACTGCATCGCTAGGGGGATGCCGCTGATCTTGATAGCTACAAGAAAGCTTACGATTCCATGAAAGCATGTCCCTTACGCTTCGACCATCCTTCCGAAGCCCAACAACTCAATGGCCTTGGTCCCAAACTATGTGACCGCCTGACCGACAAATTGAAGGAGTTCTGCGACCAGAATGGCATTCCAATGCCCCCAAAGCGGCGGAACAAAAGAAGAACATCTGAAGCTGTCCTGTCCGACTCCGCAGGTCCCGCCGAGCCCGAACAGCATCCTCCCGCAAGAAAAGTGCGCAAGTCGCAGCCGTACGTCCCAAAGTTGAGGTCAGGTGCATACGCTCTGATCCTGGCATTGGGGACCTTGGACCGAGAGTCAAATCAAGCAATCTCCAAAAACGACCTGATGGCATTGGCGCAACCGCTCTGTGACTCGTCCTTCTATGCACCCAGTGACCCGACCAAGTTCTATACGGCCTGGAAATCCATGCAGACCCTTGAGAACAAAGAACTTGTCTGCACAAAGGGCCACCCCACAAAAAAGTACTATCTGTCCGATGAAGGATGGGAGGTTGCAGTTCGAATGAAGGCAACCCTGGAGGGACCCAATCTGTCACTGCCTAGTCCCAAAGGCCAAAAGAGAGCACCTTCACACGGGCGTAGTCCATCAAGGCACATATCTCTCGAGCCTGTTACTCAGCGGGCTGCTCCAATACTGCAGGCTCCAGCAAATGGGACAGGATCTACAGAGTCTCACCGACGCATAGTCGACGCATTGTCTGATGATGAATCGGTTTGGGCCGTTTCAGAACCAGAGCGTCCCAACTTTGTATCCCGGAAGATTCATCCTGAGATCCAGTCGGTCAGTGCTCAACCCTCCTCCGAGGATACAATTCGCCTACCCTCGGGCAGGTTCGAAGTGAAAATGGTCCTGGATATGCGAGAAGTCCGCACGACTACCGACCGAGACTACATTTCTGCAGAGTTGAAGAAGCTAGGAGTGGTGCCGATTCTCCGCTCGCTGCCTTTGGGCGACGTTCTATGGATTGCACAGGTCGATTCGGTGTACGCAGAGACTTTAAGGAGGGCCAACGTCGGAGATGACGAAGAGGGAAATGCTGAAATTGTCCTGGAACATATCCTCGAACGCAAAAGACTTGACGACTTGATAGGCAGTATCAAGGATGGACGTTTCCATGAGCAAAAGTTTCGACTACACAAGTCGGGCATCAAAAATGTCACCTACTTGGTCGAAGAATACTCTCTTTCTGCAGAGCGCAGTGAAAAATATGGAGAAGCACTGGAGAGCGCCATTGCGAGTATGCAGGTAGTCAACAACTTTTTCGTCAAGCAGACGTCCAAGTTGGATGACACCATTCGATATCTGGCCCGAATGACCAACACACTGAAGTCATTGTACGAAACCAAAGATATCCATGTCATTCCGTCGCGAAGATTTGAGGCAGAGGCCGTCGTGATTACGCTGGACCGGTTGAGAAGAATCTCGCCTGGGAGGATATATGGAGTGACATTCTCTACATTCGGAGCCATGTGTGACAAGTCGGAGAGCATGACTCTCAGAGACGTCTATCTCAAGATGCTGATGTGTACGAGAGGTGTGACGGGAGAGAAAGCGGTCGAAATCCAGAAGATCTGGCCTACTCCGCGCGCCCTGGCCGAAGCATTCGAGGCCCGGCAAAGTGGCCCAGACAAAGACAACATGGTCAGCGATCGATTGGGAAATGCAATTCCCCGAAAGAAGGTGGCGAAGTCCCTCAGCGCAAAGATTGCAGAGATCTGGGGGTGACACCGGTGTTCAATATGTACATTCAGAAATGAGGCGATGTTATGGAGATGGCCGCATCAACCAGACGACAGCGATGTACACTCCCTCAACTTCCAGCCCACATCTGCCCCTCTACAGTTGGCCGCTACACTCGCAAAACAAAGCGCCAATCTACTCTAGAAAACAGCTTATGAAATTCGAGATCATCATACACAGCTTCCGCTGACTCCAAAGCTCTACTATAGACACCAGCTAATCATCTTAACATGTCCTCCGGTCCGATTTACGTCACTGCAGTCCTGCATCCCAAGCCAGACAAGTTCGACGAAGTATGCTACTTCCGTAGGAGTGCAAATGCGGCCAGACGTCTAATGAGAGCAACAGGTGATAGCCGCGACTGCAGAGATCATCAAAGCTGTCGAGTTGACGGAGCCGGACGTCCTCGCCTACTATGCATTCCGAACCCAGACTGAGATTGTCTTTGTGGAGACGTAGGCGATGCTGCTCTGTTCTCGCATCTTCCCGCTGTCCGCTGACCAGGGGATTCTCAGATATAAAACTCCTGCTGCAAACGACGCACATGTGAAGACTGATCATTTCCAATCGTTCTCCGCGAAGGTTGGTCCTCTGTTGGAAAAGCCACTGGAGCTCAAACTGGGTACATTCCTCTCTGGATTCGAGCAGCGAGCGAGTTCAAAAGAAACGGAAGTGAGCAGATAGTGCGAGCAGCACATGGACCTGGTTGTTTTATCCTAGGCGCCTCTCGTCCAGAAGACCTATAGACCGATGATGAGTACATGTAGCTTGAGTGATCATTTGAGCCGTTGTTCATGCACAGTTTTCGACTTTCATCATCCAGCGCGCCATCACCTCGACCTGTCGATATAATAGTTGGCGGTGTCCGTCTCCCGAAAAGTGATCTCTCGTAGTTTATCGGTACGAGGTACTACATGTCCTTGAGCTTGACAAGATCAAGCTTCTCCAAGCTTCAGGCCCCGGTTGCTGCACGACCAAATCATACTGCCGGAGCTTACTCTTCTGGAAGGACGATCAGGCGTTCCCCCCACGGGCCGGGAACAGGCTCCAGGCGAATCGCAGACCCCGACGGGGGCAAGATGCACAAATCCTGGGGTACAGTTTGTATCATGGCCGACATCCATGCTGTCTTACACCCGGTGACCTAAATGAGGGGTCCATGCCGGCTGGATGTTGGTGGCGTGGTGACTTTTCTTCTCTGGTTTGATTTTGTTCTACTGTGGTACTACTAACTGTTGAGACTTCATACCAGCTCAAGAAGGGCTCCTTTCTTTGTAGTGCACCGACCGTCGGACAGAGCAAATCTGACATTGGATCAGGACCAGGGTGATATCGAACACCCTCATCAACACGGCTGCCCATAGCAGGGCTCCCCATGACCACGGTGCTTGAGCTCTCACTCGCTCACAACAACTGAAGTCTGTCGTCCAACTTTTGGCAACAGTCCAAGGATCTGACTCCGTGATTCCAAACCACCTCGACACGTATCGACCTAGACCACAACCGATTAGCGACCTTTCTGATGCTAGGCATCGAAGGCCTCGCCGACGCATCGTTTCAAGGCGACCGGCGCTGGAAGCGAGCGGCCAAATGGACCAGTTACGCGCCCTGGCTGGTTCTCGTCATGTCCGTTCTGAGCATGGTTGAGATCGCTTTGGGGGCGGTCTGGATTTCTTCAATGAAGCGCGAGCTCAATTTGTACGTCCAACAACACGCTTGACTTCTGTCCGATGGTATTATGGTTGCCGCCGTCAGAGCAGAAGGTTGCGAAAGGGAAACACGCCTAGACTGACACGTCTTTTGTTCTAGTGCCCAGGTTATCCAGCCCCTGATCGTACCGGGACTGTGCTTCTTCAACACCATTCCATCGCTACACCTACACGTCATGGCGCGCGCCAACCCGCCACGTCTTGCGCTCTGGTTCTCTGCCACGCTCTCCGTCATGCTGTTCGCCAGCGCGCTCATCTTCCTAGGCGCTTGCGTCGGCAACGGCAAGTCGCGTGGAGGTAGTCTCCAGCGCAATGAGTGTCCTGCCGGCACAGGCGGCCGGGCCGATATCTGGGACGCCATGGTCGCGCTACAGTTGGTTAGTGCAGTCATGTACGCGGCGGTGGCGGGGATGGCATGGAAGGTGAAGCGTGTTCTAGAAGATAAAGACCAGAGGATCGCCGCCGGTGTCGAGCTCGTGAGCCAGGCTGAAAAAGAGAGAAGGGAGAGCGAGGCTAGGGAGAGATGGAGGCATCTTTCTGCCGGATGAGGGCTGTCCTTCGCTCACCATCGCGAAAGAAAGCAGTTCACCCAGCGCGATCCAACTCGAGAGTCGACGGGAGGGATTGCGTGCATGACGCGTGGCCTCGAGATACAATCATTCGATGGAGGTGAAAACCAGTCTTAGAGCTGGCCCCTTGCATACAGATCGCAACTTTACTGCCAGAGCATAAGTAATATGAGCTTCCGTCGTGACCATCAAGTCTCAAGTCCAAGCCATCAAGCCATCTGTACTCTGTACTCCGTACTCCAGACAACAAAGCGTCACGCCGCCTTTATACAAACACCAGGCTTGGCACAAATGAATAAAGCAGCAAGAGAGCCTCCACCGATTCGGACCCGCCGTCGGTGCTCGCCCTCGATCGCGATCTTGCATCCCCAGGCTGAATGAACGGTTGGTTCCGTTTCGGGTGTTTGTTTTGCGACCTGTTCGAGATACAGGTCCCGAATATCCTGCACGCATGTATAGCCCAGAAGGTCACATTCAACTCACCGCAATGCGCCAACTATTCTCACTGGATTGTATCAGGTAGTATGCCACAGCCGCCCATTCCACCAATGCGATTCCACGCGCCATGTCTCGAAACAAAGAAAACAACCCGCTATTCACGGCCCGACGCCATGGTCCCTCTGCGTCCCTGGGAACCCACCTCTCGAGTGAAGACTTCTTCACCGACAGCATCCTCGAAGATTCGCGTATCCCGTCCCCAAGTCCGCAAAAGCCTAGTCCTGCCAGAGCTCGACGCGCCATCGGTTCGGGACGAGTCCTCCAATCGACCAGAGACCTGGGGAACAAGTCCAAGCGGTCTTCACTCGCAGAATATACAGCGTCGCGGTCCACTCGCCGCCTACAACCGGTGCCGGCCCTAACCAGGAAGAAAAGTCCGAGTCCTCGACGAACGAACGACCCTTCGACACCCCCACAGTCCAGAGACGGGCCGAGTCTAACGAGTCCTACATCGGAATTCTCAAGCCCGCCCGGGGGTATGACAGATGTATACCGCCGAATTGCAGACGAGGAGGATCTCGCAGCTACAGAAAGAGAAGTGGACACAGACGAGGACCAGCTCGAGGACAATGGAGACGATACGCTCGAGTTAGATGTGGACGCAAGTGCCCATGCTACAAATGAAGCCGCAGAAAGGGAAACTCCAAGTCACAAGCGCACATCACGCGAGTCGACACCGGTCCAGTCACCCACTACTGACGCTGCTGGAAAAGAAGCCATGGTTGATGATCGTGTAGAGGTTTATTCGGAACCGGCTACTTTGGACTTCGTACAGAACGAAATGACGGATCGGGTTCTCGCGGCAAAATTAACTCCTCATGTCGTTGATCGTGCGAAGGATAGGGCGCGGCTTGAGAGACTACGACAAAATCGAATACCGATCGACTTCAAGCACAGTCCAAAGCCCGGTGGAAACACTCCAAATGGCCATGGCCGTCACGATGATATCGCCAGCGTGGCCAATCGGGGTCCGATCATATTCAACAACACGATTGCGGTCCCGAAAGCCTACTCCGACACCAGTGCCGAGTCCACACCCCACAAAAGAATCAAAGCATTCAGTCGAGCTACTAGGGCTGGCGCTCACAAAAAGGCTCCTTCTCATGATGACGGCAGTGATACGCCTCCGGAATTGAGGCAGAGAGAGCGGGTGGTAGCTTTCAGCAAGGCTACTCGACGGAAGAACAAGCCTGATACAGAACCAGAACCAGAATCCCCCGAAGTGGCGCCCGCACCTCGCCTGGTCGCCTTTTCCCGCGCGAATGGACGGTCGCGTCCTTACGGAGCCCCTTATGAGACAAATGGAAATGAACTGGGCACCACTGACCAGTCGACTGGAAGTGTTACTTCAGCACTGTCCGAACCTCTTCCCGAGCATAAGGCAAGCTCTGAACCGAACTTGCAGGCAGCCCGCTCTTACCTTGCAAAGTGGCGTCAAGATACGGCAGAGAAACGTGCTGTGAAAAAGCATGAGCCGGTGGACGACAATGACTCCCATATTGATTGGGCTGCGGCAGCTGCAGATGTTCCTCTGCCGTCCGTTGAAGAGAGTTCGACTCCTCGAGAAACTCATCGAGAAACTCCTCCCAGAGATGAGTGGCTTTCATCGATTCAGAAGCAAAGTCCGGCCGACAGGATGCGCAGGTGGGAGAACGACTTTACGGGCCTTTCATTCCAAATTTCAGAAAGTCCTCCGGTTCGGTCGAGGCTCAACCCAATCGACTCTCCGAGGGGGAAGGAAATTGAGGACCTGGAAAAACAGGCGGTCACCACAAACAGACTGGACGAGATTCGGGTGAAAGACCCTAGTGTGAGAGTGCGAAAGAGTTCTTCTTCACTCAGTCTACAAGACCGCAGGCAAGCCAACCCAGAAGCCTTGGACGCTCCAGGTGTAGATCGGGCTACAAACAGTCAAGAGGAGAGAGTCGGGGACCGGATTCCCGACACACCAGTGGTAGTCTACAGGCAATCCAGCAGTAGCACGGAAAAGTCCAAATCCTCTCAAAGGTCGGCCGCTGGGTCTCACAGCTCGCTTGAGCACCTGCAAAGGCTCGCACGTGCAGCAAGCACGACTCCAAAGTCAAGTCCACCTGCGCGAGGGCCGGTCAGCGAGACCCAGTTAGACTCTGAGACTGGGCCTGTTGTTTCGCTATCTGGATCGCAGGCCGGCCCGAGGGAACAGTCTCCGCCAGCGGAAAAGGTTGGGATAAAGCCCTCGACGGTCAGCAAGGTGGCAGCAACGCCTAAGATCGTGGGCGGCTGGACCGATACGATATTGCCTGACACCATCAAGACTGGGAAACAGACGCACAAGGCATCCAGGTACATGGAGACACCGCATGTCAACGCCGGCGCTTGGATCGATACCCCGCTTGCAAACGGAAATGGGCTCTATTCAGCTCCTTTCCCGAACACCATTGAGGAAGTTACCGAAGAACTCACAAATGACATCGCTGCAGCGGTTGACTCGGCGGATGAAGACAGTCTCCCAGGCGAGGAAACCAAGGAGGTGCAGCAAAAAGAGCTGGATGCCCAGCCCGCTGCAAATGGGGCGATGGTGATTCCTCCCAGTGCGCTGACGAACGTGTTGAATGAGGCAAAGCAGAAACGACTAGTATCGCGCGATATCACGGACGTTCGAGACGATACGCTCAACCTGGGTGACGCCACCATCCAGTCATTCGAAGACCTCCTTAGCGATGCTGCCGACATCACGGCCGACTTGACGAACCTCATCAAGACTGGAGCGGAAGAGGAATTCATGAAGCAGCGGGAGCTTGAACATGAAGCGTTGGGAGACTCTACAACAGCGGAGGTGGCATTTATCGGCCACCTAACCTCGAGAATGGAACGGCTGATGTCGAACCTTCATGAAGCCAGGAAAGGCATCTCCAGACTGGAGCAGAGAGTGTCGCACAGTCCGAGTCCACCATCGAACCCCCAAGTCGGACAACTAGAAGCCCTCATCGCTTCGCAGGATCCGGATCAGCCATGTGCCGTCTGTGGTTGTAATCAAGGCGTCGAGCTGCACAAGCACACGATTGAGTATGACTACTCAAAGTCGTTGTTTCCCATGTCCTACTCCACCTTCACGGTTCCTATCCCGCTCCTGTTCTACCCGCGGCGCAAGGATCGAGGCCAACTCCTACCACGCCCGACATGGCTCGGCTGGCTCACCATCGCCATCTGGACATGGTACATCAGCGAATGCACGCTCTGCGAAATCTACTGCCATCCTCAGTATGCAGAACGGTACATCTGGCCTGCCCATCCCGAGCCGGAGTTTCCTTTCGTCCTGCCCACGATGCTGTGGCGGTGGGTTCATTTGGACGCGTTCGCCCCTGGGCTGTTTGTGCCCGTTACGGGAGTGTTGGGGACCTTCTGGCGGCTTGTTGTAGCCGTGTACAGAGTCGTCGGCATGTCTTTAGGTCTGATTGATGGGTTTGTGGACGATACCAGGCCCAATTCAACTCCCAGTGCCGTGGCAGAAGCGACCCGGTCTGTCCTGAACGTGGCCAAGAGCTTCGTTCCAACTAGCGGAGGCCCAGATCTCCGCATGATGAATGACGAGTTTATATGAATACGACCACGACCACGACCACTAGCACTAGTCTGGATATCCGGCGTCTTTCGGTATGGATGGAGCTCACAGGGGTGTCTTTATGCAACTTCACACGGTAGCATTTGCAACCCGACGAGAAAAAGAGGGCTGTTGAAGCGCGGAGATGGCCTCTGCACCTCACCTAATACCTGTCATGGTGGTCGGGTTGTAGCTGGGATTGTTGGTTGACTTGTTTGCTTGGTCTGTTAACAACTTGAGAGTTGTACGACTTCTTGCCTGTGCAGCTAGCTAGCTACCTACCTACCTACCTTGGGCGGCCTCCGCACTCTCTCTCTCTCCGTGTGTGTGTGTGGTGTGTTTGAGTGTTTGTGTGTTGTTTGTGTTGTATGTTTTGTGTGTGTTGCGTTGGTCGAGTATCAAGCTGAGCAGCACTACTAGTATGTGGTGTGGTGTGGTGTGGTGTGTGTGCTGGTTCGGTGTGGTGTTTGGCCTGTCTCCGGTGTGTTTGGAGCATGTTGGTCGTGGTTTGTTTGCAAGTCCCGAGTACGAGTACGAGTACAGACATCAGATACCAGAAGACAGACATCAGAAGGCAGAAGATAGAAGACAGAAGACAGATACCAGAAGGCAGACGTCAGAAGACAGAAGACAGGAGACAGGAGAGACAATGCTGCGGGTATGTATGTACATACTACATACTCCGTATACGTACAGCGCTGCGCCTCCAAGGACCAGAGCGAGCGAGGCATTCATCCGTCCATCCTGGATACCAAGCAGCTGAGCTTTCCTCGTCGTTCTTGACTGCCGTTCAACATGTTGGCCAGAAATCAATTCATCTTCATCATCATCATCATCATCATCATCATCATCATCTTCTTCTTCTTCTTCTTCTTCTTCTTCTCCTTCCTCCCTCCCATAATCTCTTCCTCGTTCTTGTAATTCATCCGGAAGATACCTTAGTAGGTACATAGGACTCCTTAGGTACTTACTGTCTTCCTGACACTGACCAGATCTTACGCCTACTACTACTCCGGACTTCGTAATAACACATTCACACACAAATCCCAACGAGCTTCGGTTGGATGGTCGGTTTCATTCGCGTTCTACCTAAAGGTGCAAAAAGGAAGTGCAGGCCCTCCCCCTTCCCTTCACTAATACAAACAAGTTTGACGTGCCATTGCAAAGTCGGCTTTTTCCTCCTTGCCCGCTGCCCTCGCCCTCGTGCAATCCCCGTCCTTCCCTCCATCGACTAGACTCATTGATTGGCACTTTTTGGTTGTCCCCGGCCTCGCCCACCGAAACCCATGGCAGCAAATTTTGGTGTTGGCTGGCTTCCCTCCCCTCCAGACCCAGTTTCAACGTTCAATCCCCATGTTTGGTGTGATATGTGAGTGTGTGTGCGGTGTTGCGTTGCGTTGCGGTGGTGTATACAAGTACAAGTAGTTAGAGAAGGCAACTCAAGAACCCCCTTTACCCGCGACAGGTGTGCTCGACTTGCAAAAGCTGTGAAAGAAATTACATTCTGTCCTGCGTTCGCCATGCCCGTTGCGCGTGAGAGAGAGAAAAGACTTCCGACTCCGTGAAGAGAACAGAGGAGAGATATGGCCACTCGGTTATCGCTGTTGGAATGGTCCGGCCTTTAGTGGCCTGAGCCATAGCTGTTATTCCATCCTCGGCCACCTCCGTAACCACCATAAGTCCCAAAGCCCGTGTTGGATCCATAACCCCCATATCCGGTATTCTGATGCGTATTCTGATGACCGCCCACAGTACCCAAGCCACCGTACTGAGGATACCCGGCAAAGGCCTGCTGGCCCGAATGCTGCGACGGCGGAGGCAAGACACCCTGACCGGGGAAACTATTGACTGCAGAAGTAGGACGGCCACCTTGCATCGAAGGGCTTGGTCCAGGTCCCTTGGCAGGATCATCACCGCCTGAATGAGCAGCGTGCTGTTGGGTCTGTCCAAACCCGGAAGAAGTCCGACCAAAGGGATCAGGAACGCCACCGAAGCCCGTACTGCCCGCCGCAGTCGGTTGAGCCTCAGAAGGTTGAACGGACCCACTTCGCCCGTAACTTCCTTCGCGCCCAAAAGTGTTGGCCGTGGCAGGCGATGAGGCCTGGTCGTACGAGTAGCCCTGCTGGGGTTGACCATACATGTTGGATTTGTATCCAGCACCATAATGGCTCTGCTGCGGGTAGTTGTATTGGCTGGGATAATAGTCGCTGTCTTGACGACGGACATCATCAAACATAGGACGGCTCGAGCCATAACGATGATTCACTTGGTTCACTTGGTTCACGTAGGATGCCCCGTATTGGGGATATTGCTGGCTGTAAGCATTCGGATAGCCGTAACCTGGGTATCCGTGACCCTGGGTTTGTTGCACATGGCCAGAAGGTTGAGCCTGGTGAGAGGAGGGCCCGGTGGGAATCGGAGTGTTGTTTCCACTGCCTGGAGCATCTTGTTGACCCAACGCTTGCTGAGGACGTGCAGTGGCATATTGACCCTGTGTATCAGGAGCGGAGGTACCGAAGGTGCTTCCAGCTCGCTGAGCTTCGTGCCCGTGACCGTAGGCACCATAGTAGTTGTACGCATCACGTCCATAGTAGGCGGAATAATCGTTTTGCGAGGGAGCAGCGCCAGGCTGGCTGGGGACTTGGTTGGAGAACGGTTCTTGGGCCTGTGTTGGAGGCTGTGCGGTTGGAGGTTGTTGACCGAAAGGATCATACGGTTTCTGACCTTGACCGTACCTATATTGATCCGCGTATGCCAAAGAGGACTGTGGCGACGGCTCTTGCGCTTGCTGGGGCACAGGAGGGAGACCTGGTGCTTGCCGTCCTAGCGAGGCCTGGACATCCGCCGCAGGTTGAGTCGGTGGAGCAGCCGGTCCTTGCTGGGTTTCTGGGAGAGATGGTGGCAGTGACGCTCGGGGAGCAGCCGGCGAGTCGTCTGGAAGCTGGGTTCGTGTCTCCGGCTCCTCTCGGTCCTCATCCACATCCACATCGTCCGGAACTCCTAGTCCCAACTTGCCGAACTGAACAGCCGCCTTTTCGACTGCATGATGGCCCGGCATGACCACCGCCTCATGTTGCTCCATGACCTTCCTAGCGTAGCTAGCGGCTCGACCAGTTCCCGAAGTCGCCTTCAGGGCGGTAGCAGCATAACCGGAAATGCCCGGTCGAACGGCAGGCTTCGAAGCATCGATCGAGGCGAGCGGATCCTGAGTAGTTGCGACTGTGCTAGCAGCAGTGGCTGAGGGATGTGGATGGGAAGAGTCAGGCAACTTCTCCAGATTCTTTTCTGTAAGTTCATCTTTTGGTGGTGTCAGATCTTTTCCTGTCTCGGAATGAGGTGCAGATGGCAGCTCACTTGGTCCTCCTTCGCTGGGGGCTGGCTCAATGGGTGGAAGCAAGATCGACTCGGTAGGAGCCGTCTCTTGGACACGAGCTTCAGCCTCGGCCGGGGATTGTTCAGGCTGCGCAGCTGGAGGAGGTGGTGCTGGAGACTTCTTGGGCGCTGGTGCTGGCTTGGCAAACAGCCCTGCCCATCCTCCGGGCTTCGCGGTGGACGGCGCTGCCGCGGATGCAGGCTTGGGCTCCTCAGTCTGGAGAGATGCTAGAGCATCTTTGCCCGGGTCGTTTGCCCAATCTTCGTTCGCCGACGTCGTCTCACCATTGGCCGGAGCACTGTCCCATGTAGCAGCAGCTTCAGCAGCCTGAGCCGAAGCGCCAGTGTCCCAGTCGTCTGTCTTCTTGGTGCCGTTCGTGTGGGCAACTGATTTAGAGCCGCGGCCGCCTCTAGCGCCGCGTTCTGCACCGCGACCTCTTCCTCGACTTTCAAAGGCGCCACGTCCGCGGCCTCGTGTGCCCGACTCGGTTGAAACCGTAGGGGCTTCTTTCGGCTTGGGGTGTTTCTTCTTGACTTCGCCCCATTGCGAGATCGTGCCTGATCGAGAGGGTTAGCATATGGATTGTAGATCGTGGAATGTATCGTGGAATGTAAGCTCCTTACCACTGGAGATCCGGTCAACAGCGGCATCGACGTCGCCGTCAGTTTCCTGCAGCGCGTAGACTAGATCCTCGTCGCTCCAGCCGGGACAAATCTCTTTCAACAATGGAAGCTTCTCTCCAAATTTCTTCTTCAGTTCGCCGACCTCGCCCTGATCATCTACAGAGGCGGGAGGGATGTTCTCCTGCTCATTGTCTGCTTTGTGTTGTGATCTGCTGGGGTTGCGACCGCCTCGAAAACCGCCTCTGCCGCCTCTGAAGCCTCCGCGACCTCTTGTCCCGCTTCCGCGGGCTTGGACTTCTGCCATTGCTCTGTGTTTGAAGGATGTGAGGGTGATTCGAGGTCAGGGTAGCGAGGAGAGGAAGGTGAGGTGTGAGGTGGTGCAGGAAGAAGGGAGGACCAGGGGATAAATTAGAGCTCCAGCTGGCACAAAGGAGCTGACTCCTTGCGAAGAACTATCTCCAGCAAGGACAGATTGTGAGATGCAAGCAGGGATGTAGAGAAGAATGAGTTATGTTGACATGGAGGATTGTGGACATTCAAGAGCCTTTTGCAAGCCCGCGAGCCAAAAGCCAAACTTGGACGTTGCAGGCGCCAAGGCTTCCTCTCACCTGCGACACCGACACTGACACCGTGACTGGCAAGCGACCAGTCACCACAGGCAGTGCCAGGCACCTCACGCTTTGACATCCATCCCACCCACCACCGTTCGCAGTGCTACGACCCGCGCTGACTTTGTTCTGTTCTGCGCTGCAGCTCGCCGTCGCTGGAGTTGTGATGGGCTACCCATGCTCCAGATAGCTGTTTGCTCAGCCCAGAATGAGACTCACACGCTCCCTCAGCGTGCGCAATCTGCTCGCCGCCCTCCATCCACCTCTCCCTCCACAATCCGCCAGAGAGTCGAAACAGCTACTCAATGTGCTAGAATCCGCCTTCCAGAAGCACCTCGACGAGTCACATCCGTCTCCCAAGGCTCTCCGTGTCACCGACGCAACAAATGAGGGCGGTTCAATTCCCGACCCGGCCCAGAGAGTCACCCATTCTACGCATTCACACCTAGATACAATCCTCAGCCATCCTCTTCTCCGACAGAAGTCGACGACGTTTGCTCCGCCTCGGGGTCTCGCCGCCGCTGCAGTTTCAGCCTTTGATGATGCATTGGTTCAGAAAGGGCTTGATTTCCATCTAGTTCAGTCATGTGCCATCCAGTACCTCCAAGGTTTAGAGAAGAAAGAGACGGTTTCCAATGGGGCAAAGCTGGGCCCTCGGCTGGCTCGCTGGTTTACAGCCATGAACAATACCGATAAAAAGGAGTTCTTGGTCAATGGAAACTCCCTGGCCTCTGTTGTACCGGTGATGTACTCGGATGGATTGGAAGCCGACGTCTGGGGATGGCTCCGGACTCTGTATGAACGTCCATTTGACAAGTCGATCTTCCTGCTCTCAGACACATCAGCTCCGGGTGCCTCGGATTACCTTCGAGCAGAAGACACGCTTATTGCCTTGATGATGAAAGAGTCTATTCGCAAAGGCCTATTTCAAGACGCAGCACACCAGTACGTCCACGCTTGTGAATACCGATTAAGAACTGGTCGAGCCATACTGCCTGAAGGTGGTGTTCTCTCCAATCCTTTCAAGCGATCATGGCAATATATGGCGCGGAGTATCTTGTTGCGCCGCAGATCCCATCACATACCCGCGGAGCTGTTTGACTCCATGTTGAAATTCGGCCTGACCATCAGTTCATCTCCTTTCGACCGTGCCGTCTTACAGATATATCACCCAACATCTCCGTCAGCGCGACCCTTGTTAGCTAAACTGAACGAGGTGTCTTTCCCGCAACGATTTTCGCATTGGCAGAAGAAGTTGAATAAGATGGTTCAGAAAGCTCTACTTGTGGCGATGCTTGACGCTGCCCAGCTGTCGTTGGAGCACAACCGTCCCTCTGAAGCACGACAATTCTTGGACTTTTCGGAATCGAATTACCCCGACATCGTTCCCTCAAACCCACAGTCCAATACGGCTGAAAGACTCAACCTCGCACGAAAGGAAACCTCGACTCGAAAAGAGTTTCGCTATATCCCTACCCCGGCTCTGGTGTGAAAGAAGCTCTCTTAAGATTTCAAAGGAGACAATTCTCCGATGATAAAGAATACCATCGTGCCTCCCAAACGCAAGTTCAACTGCCACTCATCACCGGACGGTTCTGAAATGAGCCAGGCGCTCGCCATTCCCCACAGGCCTGAAAATTTATTGACTCCATCTACATGGCAATGTATTGATGTTGGGTGCATCAGTGGGTGGCAGTTGACCAGTCCGTACCGACCTATCGTTCGGGACATGAAGGCAGCGCGAAATGGTCAATGATGCTGAAATAAGCGATGCTCCCTGGATGGAAGTCGACTTCTTCGCAAAGATCAAGGGGCTGCGGTATAGTTGGCCGCCTTTGGCGACCATACTCAGCCTCGGATGGCTGAATGCAACTACTGTACTCCGTACAACCTCCGAGTAGCCGAGGGAGTCGAGTCACACAGACTTGAGCCACTGCGTCTCTTTGTCTCATAGTGGCGAGGCCCGCTGGTGGCGCTTCGCTTCGGAACGAGGATGGTTACTGATCTCAAATGATCAGTTGTGAGTCTACCATCCCAGAAGAGTCAATGTCCATGTGGATATACATACATACAACGGGCGAACATGAAGTCTCTTCATAAACAGGACCCGGAAGAACGAAGCCAATGTATGCTATCGACGATTTGGCCTGTTTTCAGACTGTCGTAATGAACCAATATCGATATCAAAGATGCTTGAGTTCGTTTCTCACTTATGTCCATTCCGTTATAATTGGTATTTTCCAAAGACTCGCCTCGCTCGCCGGGCTATTCTCCCTCTTCCCATGTCGTGAAGCCGTCTGTGCATTGCCCCATGAGATCCAGTTCCAGCGCAGACACGATACTCACTGCTAGCTAACCTGCGGCTCGATGATTATGTGGTGGAGGAGAAAAGAAGGCGGCAGCCTGGTCATGACACTCCCCAAGTCGATTCTCCCCCCTCCATCTCGTCTCATCGTCGGCACGCCCATCGTCCCATTTCAATCCGATCCCCCAGATCCTGTCGACTGGCGACCCTTCGACGAATTTCCTCCCCTTGGCACGGAGATACAGGTCGCACAGCTCGGGGTCGACTTCGGCTCGCGCAACACTCGCCGCCACTACGACGTGGGGGGATGCATGCGCCCAACCCGCCTCGTCGAAGTTGCGGGTCTGTCGGCCGATCTGCTTCTGCGCTCGCGGAGAGGGATTTAGGATGCAGGAGACGATGGTGCCGGCGTTGAGGGCTGTAAAGTCGACGGCAGTGGCAGTGGCAGTGCCGGTAACGACCTTCCTGGCAACATTGGTTTTGCTCGCCTTTTGGCCGTGACGATTGCTGCCGGCCGCCGAGGAGGGAGGCTCAGATGATGTCGAAGCCGAATGCAATGTCACCTGCTCTGGCCCAAGTACCTTGTCACAAATCCCTGCAACCTGCTGCTCCGACATGCCGCCGGTCTCCAGCTCGGCGCCGGGAATGATCCATTCTCTTTCAAAGAGCCATCCCTTGGCAGCCATCATGAACTGTTCCCCACATACAAACATATGTCGGTCCATGATCCTCGTGCTCAACGCAGTGTGCGATGGATGCCGTATGCCTGCGGCGTCGAGCCGACGGATGAGCAGGTCCATGGCCCGCGCCCCAGAGAAGCGTTCGCCCACGTTCCAGTTTGACAGCGGGCCGCCCAAGAAGATAATGTGTTTGTCCGTAATGCGTGTGCCGCGAGCTCCTGCTGGCGTGGTGGTCGATGGATTCTGCTTGTGGTGGTGTCCCTGGGCTTTGAGCTTCGAGCCCGTCCTTTCAACCTCTGCTCTACTATTGCGGTGTGGCGGAGACACTGAAAAGACACCCTCTCGGTGCTCAATACTCTCATCATCGTCTGCTGACTGGTACGAGTGCTGTGATGTATTTGGTTTGGGCTTTGCTGCGGCGAGTCTAGTTGAGTGCTTGCTCGTGGGTGGGCTGCTGTTAGGTGGCTTTCGACTTCGACCGCGATCTGAGGGGCCTCGGTGTGCTGCTTGTCTTGGACGCAACGATGGATATGGTCTGGCATCCTTCCTGGCAGCTTCGCCAGGAGCCACAGCAGGGAGCTGTTGCGCTGCGTTGCTTTGTGACCTTAATGGCGAATCTGGAGATATCCTTTTATCTCGACGATCTTGTCCGTCCGACATTTTCCAGTGGCTATAGAGCTGATTTCCTGTAGTTTGGCTGGTTGCTGCAAATGTAGACTACTCTAGGACTGCAGGTGTACACATTCAATTCCGGACCAGAAGATCAGAAGAATTTCAAATTGAATCATGGACAAGCAAGGGAGAATAAAGATAGGCAAGGTTCCGGCAGAAGAACCTTCAGGCAGTCAGCCTGTTCCAAGTGCAGGACGGGCGAGGTTAATTTCGGATCCATGAGTCACGGGTGTGGACTGGTAGAGGGGCTGAGGTGCAGGCGCAGCCGCGGGCCATAGTTCTGCACACCTTGCAGAGGAGAAAGGAGAAAGGGTCTCCCCAGAGCGTATATTTGAGTAGCAAAGAATAGTGAGGGCGAGTTGGCGATTGTTACGAACGACTTGAAGTCGGCGGTGTCCTGTGGGCAATATTGGAATACACGTACCCAGTGTCATCTGGGCGCTCAACTTGAACCACACTGTATGGCCTCCACCACCCATCACCCCATCGCTTTGGCGTCTACGGCTTTGACTCATCCTTCTCCGTGCCCTTCAGTGCGTCGACTCTGTCCTTCATCGACTGGAGCAATTGCTTGAGGTCCTCGTCCGACATGGCCGCTCCCGCCGGGACCTTCTTAGCTCGCTGCACGGCGGGCCTCTCCTCAATACGTTTCAACCACCTATCGACACCGGGAAACTCGCTTATGTCGATGTCGAGGAAGAGCGGAGCGCCGCGAGCCCAGGAGAAACTGGCAATGTCGGCGATCGTGTACTTGTCTCCCGCCAACCAGTCGGCTTTGGACAGGCGGATCTCGAGCACCCCCAGCAGTCGTTTCGTCTCGTCCAGGTATCGTTTGATGCCGTAGGCCGAATATACCGGTGCCATGGCACGGAAATGGTTGGCTTGACCTGTTTCTACTGTTCAGCTGCTGCTGCCGTTGTTCTGCCTTTCCCCTCCCCGCGCGGGAGCAGGATCAAAGCAACATGGAAGCCTGAGCCATTCCCTGAAGCAAGACGAAGAGCAGATGGTTGGAGATAGCATACCTTGCATGGGGCCTAGGCCGCCCATCTGGAACATCAACCAACTCATCATCTCGTAGTAGTCTTGCGAGCCATGCGGGTAAGTGAACTTCTTCTCCTTGTCGTACATGTCGGTGAGATACAGCATGATGGCGCCTGACTCGAAGACGCGGAAGTCGTCACCATCCTTCAACGCCGGGATCCTGCCGTTCGGGTTGATTGCAAGAAACCATTCCTCCTTCTGTTCGTTCTTCCGAATGTCAATTGCCCGTGCTTCATACGGCACTCCGAGTTCCTCGAGCACGATGGCTGGCTTCAGTCCGTTGGGCGTTGCTGCCGTGTAGTACGTGAGCTTGTTGTAGGGAGGGGCCGACATGTTTGCTGACCGGAGGCTGGTCTCTGCGTCTCTTTCGGGGCTCGATTCGAGACGGAGATGTCTTCTTGGGGGTTGCCTTGGGAAGGGAGTGGGTATAGGTCTCTGAATGCTCAAGTTGGTGGAGGTGGAAGCCGTTCCTCGTCTACGAGTTGCAAGGTGTAGATTCCTGCAACACCTCGGCCGGAAGATAACAGTGAGCGGAAGGCCACCACTCGCAGGCCACGTCATGACCACCGCCCCGTCTGTCTCGTGGTGCTGCTTGAATGTTCTCCTCTGCTCTCGCGTCGGTCACAAGGATTCCCCGCTGTAGGGAAGCCAAGAATGGTGATTTGCTACAGATCTGTTCCGAAGCTCTCCAGGCTTCGAAAGTATCACATATCAGTCGGGTCCTATTAGGCTTTGATGCTGTGATGGGACAGTGCCTGGAAGCTTCCTTAATCTGCTTACTCAGCACCCGACAGTGCCCCTTAGGCCTCGCATGAACCGGGCTATTTTCACTCCCTCGATTCATCGTTTCCTGTAATCAGAGTAGGGATCCCGGAGTCCATCACTAGTACGTATCTCCTATCGAGTATCTGTACAGTAGATTCAGGCAGAAATGGTACCAAGATGGGCTCCTGTTTTAGGCTGGATTGATATTGTCTATTAACGATCCGATGTCGCTTTGTGCCGCAATCAAGGAATCGACCGCTTCATTGGAAAAGCTCAATATCAATGGGATCCAGCTAATAATACAATTCGTCGTCATCCGTGTATCTGTCCTGTTGGCCCTCGATCTGCGCCGTCCACGGCCCATTCATCCGCCAACCTGGCTACTCTGGTTTGTCGGCACTCGACTTACCGGCGCAGAGGTACCGTCCGGGTTTTCTCCCAACGCCAACAGTCCTTCTTCATGGAATGGTTTCTTTGCACCAGTAGCCTTTTGATCGTCGTATCTCCATACACCAGCGGTCTTGTCAGGGGCGACCCCATCCCAGCTGTTCGTCCCTAGATTCGTCGCCACTTTGACCAGATCCTGAAATGCTTTCTCATCCTCGTCGCTCGAATTAGCCTGGGAGAAAAAGACCCTCTTCCACTCGCGGTTTTCTTCCTGTTCCTTTTTGCGCAATACTCGTTGGGCGTTTTCGATCCGGGACTTGTAGTGTGCAGTCGCGTCCATGTCACCCTTTTCGATGCTGCGCGCAACAATGCGCCAAGCCCTCCTGCTTTCAAAGACGTCTTGCTCTTCAACAGGGGCAACGTTGAGCTTGGACAATTTGACGTCACTTGGCTTGACCGTCTCAATCGCCTTTGCTTTCTTGCCTTCGCCCTCCTTCAACGTAAAGGCGTCCGACCATTGACCATCTGCCGAGTAGAGAGGATTCTTCTCCGAACCCTCCCCGAGTTTCCACAACGATGCTGTGAAACTGTTCTTCTTTCCGGACACCCAACCTCTGCCGGAGAAATCAATCTTTGAGATGTAGCCGCTGCTCGAGATAATGTGGATGAATTTGCTCAATTCGACGAATGGCGCACCATATATGAGACTTTCGATGTGCAACGGGGGTAGAGTGATCAGGTATGTCTCTTTCTTGTCGCTCCCGGGCGGATAAATCGTCAAGAGTGCATGTCCGATCTGCTTGACGTTGATTGTTCTACTAAAACTTGCCTTTTGACCATTATATCCTTGGAGTCGGATCCGGTACTTGTCGTTGGTGATGGAATACGCTGTGACAGGGGGGTGGTGGCTCACTTGCTCCGAGACAAGGCGCGTCACTCCGAATTCGTCCTCCCATTGACCCAAGAACAACTCGCCCAGGAATGGGTTAAGCGGTTTCTTTTCGGAGCCGAGTTTCTCGGAGCGCGAGTAATATTGCTGCTTGAGCGTATTGAGCAGCCACTTAAGCACCAAAAGGGCTCGCTTGGCTGGATCCTTCTCTTGTGTCGGGGCGACGAACAATGCAGTGTTCTCGGCCCAATACGCGGAAAACTCGACGAGGGACTGCGTTGACAGGATGAAGGCCGGCGCGGTCAACGAGGACAAATCACCGTTGAACGAGGCAATAGACTGCCGTTGTTAGTCGGTCTGTGCAAACGCAACCCTGGACGTCCACTCACCTTGAGGAAAGAAGACCAGGAGCTCTTGGCTTGAATTGGCACGGCCGCCCCCTCTACTTCAGGCATCTTGTTGAGATAGGCGCTGTTTTATCTGGGCCGATTGGGAGTGTAGCAGAAGTAGTGACTGAAACACTTTCGATGGGGGAAGCAAATCTAGGTGGATCAAGGGTGGGAAACACGACTGTGAGGTAACAATGGCGAGCTTTCGAGACCTTTAGCGAGTGAAGGATCAAGTAATGCGCGCAGGTTAGCGGGAGGGGAATCAACGCATGGCAGCGATGGAGAATTGTCCGCGCTGTTCGACGCTTGACTTGACAAGTCTGGGTGGGATTGACGGTTTGTTGGCGCAGCCTCCGATGGCGTCGTGGCGGGACTGATGCGGTGACGTAGTGCTATGTGCAACCAGATCTAGGTATCCGTAGTCGCAAGCAGTAAATCAGACGTATACGGATACTCTGTACTCCGTACAGACTCCGGAGTACCTGTAGGTACGAGGCAATGCCCATATATTGCTACCTTAGGTAGCTTGTGCCTTTACGGACTACATGTAGGCACCTAGGTTAGGTACCTAGGTATGTGTACCTAAGATGCTGGAGACCCCAACGCTCCCTAAGCCTGGGGGCCCAGCTGATACCAGCATTCTCCGCCTAATAATCCGACGGACACCACGCGCATCAATCACCAGCCGGGTGTCGGACATGAATCTGATGAGCACGTGACGACTCTTCATGGTAAGACGCCATAACAGGACGGCCGATCTCGCTACAACTTTAATGCCCGCGTCCTGCCTTGCAGTCCGACTACAATAAGGAACCCCTCCTCAGCCGCATCAGTCTGACGAGGCCTGGAGGTCAAGGAGTAATCGACCTAGGGACCCGTTTAGTAAATGCTCCTTGACAACAGGTGCCTGTTTGCAAGGGTAATTTCAAAGTGGATGAACCAATTCATATTGCTTTCCTACCACTCTACTTGACTAGCTAGGTCCCAGAGGGAAAGCTGTGTGAACTTGTGCTGTCGCACAAGGGATGGAAGCACGTTTTCTGCCCCAAGCAACAGGCAATGTAGCATGTTCACGGCACCTTGCAGCCAACTTTCGTCAATTCAGATCCCATCTTTACAGCTGGTTGGCGGTGTTGAAGTCTTTCAGTCCTTCGGCCACACGGGCAGTCATTGTCTTCTCTCCCTCACGCACCCACACGCGAGGATCGAAGTATTTCTTGTTGGGCTTGTCCGCGCCATCGGGGTTGCCAACTTGCGTCTTCAGGTAGTCGGCCTTCTTGTTGATGTAGTCGCGGATACCTGTCAGATATGCCCATTGCAAGTCCGTGTCGAGGTTGACCTTGACGACACCGTAGCTAATCGCATCGGTATACTCCTGCTTCGAGGAGCCAGACCCACCATGGAAAACAAGGAAGACTGGCTTGTCGCTCTCAGTGTTTTCCTTTTCCTTGACGTACTTCTGGTGCTTGTCGAGCAACTCGGGGTGAAGACGGACATTTCCGGGTTTGTAAACGCCATGTACGTTACCGAAGCCCGCTGCGATGGAGAAGTAGGGTGAAATCTTCTTCAATGTGGTGTAAATCAAATGAATATCCTCGGGTTGGGTGTAGAGAGAGTTGTTGTCAACGTCTTCGTTGTTGACACCATCTTCCTCGCCACCGGTAATACCGATTTCCTATACATTTGTAAGCGCAAATTCTCGTGCATCCGGAGCATCTCTCCAGCATACCATTTCAAGCCATTGCTTCAGAGGTGCTGCCCGTTTCAGGTATTTAGCAGTGGTCTCGATATTCCAATCAACTGGCTCCTCGGACAGATCGATCATATGAGAAGAGAACAAAGGCTCGCCGTGCTCCTTGAAGTAGGCCTCGTCGGCGTCCAGCATGCCGTCCAGCCATGGGAGGAGCTTCTTTGCACAGTGGTCGGTGTGCAAGACTACCGGGACACCGTAGAGGGGAGCAACGGATCGAATGTAGTGGGCGGCGGCAATAGCTCCGCCGATGGATGCTTGCTGCTGGTCATTCTTGACGCCCTGGCATTGGAGTCAGCTATGTGGCTGCGTACCGGTATCTGGTGTGCACAAACCTTGCCTGCAAAGTATGCAGCACCACCTTGGGAAGCCTGAAGAATGATCGGGGACTTATTGTCTCGAGCGGCCTCGAGGGCAGCCACAACGGTGGAGGACGAGGTCACATTCTAGGCCATCGCGATCAGTAGGCAAACACCACGGGGTCAGATACAGGATCATACAATGGCTGGAATGGCAAAGTTGTGCTCCTGGGCGTACTTGAACAGAGCCAGGACATCATCACCGACGATGACACCTTCCTTTCGAGACAAGACGTCCTTGACACCCATGTTGTCGATTTGCGGAGTGGGATTCGGATATGGTTGAGTTGCGAGATGAACTCGATCAAGGGGTGACTAGTTAATACGGTCGAAGAAGTGTACAAGCACTAAGAAAGGAAGCTTGAGAAGAATACCGAGTTGCAAAGAAGAAAAGCGTTGTCTGAGAATCAACAAGCGGAGCGAAAACTGCGTTGAATGGGAGGAGGGGCATATGACATACTGTACTCCGTAACTACTTGAACGGCTGCGACATTGGCCCGTGGCGCTTCTTCCTTCTTCGTGCTTCACTCATTTTCCGATCTGGCCCCTCCATCCTCCCCATCTGTTGATGTCCGTCCAATCCAGCCAACGTGTGCAGTTCCTCTCTTCCGCCATCTGCCTCCGGTTTCTCCCCTGACACGCTTTCCCCAGCCATGGCGGTGGTCGCCTTCTAGCATGCCATACCCTACGGGATTTTACGGGATGCCCTCTCGCTCTACCCCACGCCCCGTCAATAATGGCACCTACATGGCACCGGCCGTAGCCTCGGATGTAGCACATGAGGTACACGGTCGGATCTGGACACTGAGATATGTGCTTATTGCTGAATCTACCAGTTTCCAGCTCGCGGTGTATCCAAATCTAGCTGCGCGAATATGCCGAGACCCTCTCAACACCCATCAGATTTTAACTTCCAGAGATGCATCCCAACCACCAAACCTGCAATATTTTGTGTTGGACCGGGAAAATGCAAACGAGAAACCAGCCAGGCCGGCCGACGGTCCTCGACTCAGACCACCGCATCGTCTCCGGGCCGTTCTAGTTCGTAGAAAAGCAAATACACCTCCCGTTGCATTGACAGAACATCCGATGTGCGTGCCTCCTTGATTTTGTCGTCTGAGATACGCCACCATCGATCATTGGATTTTTTGCGTCGACGAAACTTGCCTGGCGTTGTCTCTTGCGTTCTGATTTGTGGTCGTGACGCTTGAGTATTGGTCCTTTCCACCGAAGGCATGCTGGCAGAAGCCTCTTCGGCAGGAGGCGGGGATGATGAGGCTGCACCAACGCCGGTGGAAGCCGGCCGGCCGATACTCGCGGACAATGACACCGTAGAAAGAGAGGTGCTGGATTGTCCATCGCCATGCTCAAGAGGTGTGCTGGCCCCATTGGCGCGGAGAGCGTCAATACTAGGGCTGGGAGTGGTTGACGGAACCGTGCTGACATTGCGACTGGCATCTGCATAGGCACGGAATGGATCAGGAGTTGCGAAGGGAGGGTACAGGTGGTTACGTCGAAACGACTCGTAGTGTCCACTGTTATGACTGCCCTTGTGACACACAACGCTCAACAGTTTATACCACTTCTCGTTGAGAAGGCCGCCCAAACGCAACCGTTGAGTGTAAGATACCTTGGCCATGTTCTTAGTTGATGAGCTTCCTGGGTCAAACACCGACCTCGACAGATGAATCGCGATGACTTTTGGGAACACCGTGATTCGAGTCGATTTTCGAATTTTGCATTTCGGGGCGAGACTGGAATCAGGCAGTGTGACACCCTCGGGGGCTCTTTCGGGATCATCGCGGAGGGCCTTCTCAATCAGCGCAATGTCTTTCTCTAATCCGTCTCGATCCTTTTCCGATGTTGCCGCCTTCAATTTGTTGGTTTTCCACTCCAGTGCATGGTCGAGCCTGCATTTGTCGCATTTGAAATCGTCAATCTCTTCGCTCTTTAAAAGAATGTCAAAACAGTTATCTAGTGATGTTGAACTTTTCTGAGGCACATTTAAAGTTAGTGAGACAAATGTACTGGCGCTGGGTTTCGTCTTGAACCCGCAGCGCTGACACTGGATCTGGGACTCTATGCGTCCTTCGAAGGGGAACCCATCACTGGTTCCGACAGTCACCTCGCTCAGTATTGGAGTGAGTCCGGCGGGCTTGACTTCCGCTTCCTGACCAGGCTGGCCATTGTCTGGACTTGAGAAAGCTAGGCGTGCCCTTTGGGCGGCATGGTACTCATCGCAGAGTCTCTCGAGAAGGATCTGCAAAAATTCCTGCGCATCTTGTTGGTTCCGGCTGATCCGTGTCTGGAATGCTCTCTCCAAGGCTTCGATAATTGGCCGTGCCGTGATGGTCTTTTTGTATATTGGCCGCTCGTTCAAAGCGTCCAGCATCTCCTTCAACGCCTTGGTGACAGGCCCCTTCTGCAAAATCACGACCTTTTCGGCCTTTTCGCTCTTCCGCAGCACCAGAGGAGCGCAGTCATATATTTCCGGGGTTTCCAGTTGCCTCCGGTGCAGTTCTTTTATCAGGTACAACCTCAATTCCCCCAGTCCGGCCAGTGCCTGCAGGACCGAATTGATGAAGCAGTCGTTGGCAGGGTTCGCGAGACCGATGATTGTGCGTTTTCGGCCATCGTTGGTGTTGTAGGAATTCTCGCCGTCGAGGAAGAATGTAGGACCGAAAACATAGAATGCGGCGATGGCAGCAAGAGAAGCGCCGGCCGCATATGCGACGACGGTCACAGGTTTTTCAGGCATTCCGACGGTAATTCGCTGTTAGGGTTGAATCCATGGTGCTTGACCGACTCCGCCGTCACGACATCAGGTTGAAAAGGTGAGGGCAGAGTATGTTCGTTGGAGAGGGATAGGGAGGGAGAGGATCGAGGTGGGTGCGCCAGGCAGAAGGAAATGTTGTAGAAAGATGAAGGGTCTGAGAAAATCCGGGGTAAGGGACTCAGTTCAGCCCTCCAGGTCCCGAACTGGTCTTCCTGAACCCTGCGACAAAGTGAGTACGTCGTAACGGAGGTGCACGCCAAATGAATTGTCCCTGTCTCGCTTAGTGTCATCGGCGCCGCTCTAAAGCGCCTCAGGCACCTATCAGGATGGCGCCTGAGGTCGCTATCGACCGAGTCGTGGTTAAGGCGGTGGCTACCTCGCTATGCTAGGCTCTCGAGCATTTATCGAGGTTTATGATGTATTCGAGGCTGTTATCGATGTGGCTCAAGGCACTCCGATATTTACAACCCATCAACTCAGCCAGATTCGCGGAAACTCAACATTACCCGACTCCTGCAGGGCCTGGGGATGCGATGGCTTGTTCGTTTATGCCGATGATTTCCCTACACTATGGTTTCCTAACCCAAACGAATCACCGATTCAAGCTGTGGACGTTCCCTGTATGGGGAGGTTTCCGTATCAACCTGATCTTGCCCAGACAATTGGTTTTGTTCCCTGCACTCTCCAAGTTGCCCCGTTGTGTCTGCTCTGTCCTCCTGGCCTTCTCCATCTGTTTGTGGTGAGTCGCAAGCAATGCCCTTTGTTGTGAAGTCGGCAAATGTAATAGACTCCTCCGGTCACTTGCACGAAGTTGTGCGAGTTGGTTGTTGAGCGTGCATTCTTGCTTCAGCGCTCTTGTGCTCAGCTCCCCCACGGACGGCGAGGGCGTCTCGGCGGCATTCGAGCTTGACTCAGCATCGGTGTGTGACTGCTGAGTTGGAGTCGGAGTCGGGAGTGCTTGGTCGAGCGGAGAAGCTGTGGAGTTGGGGGCTTGTCTATGTGAACGCTGTGATGGTCGTGATTCCCTCGATCTGGCCTGCGTTGGAAGGCGAGGGTGGTCCGAAAAGCGCATGGCGGCGCGATTTCGGTGCAGTTCTTCCTCTTTTGCATCCAACGAGGAGGATTCGTAAAAGTCTCTGAGCTCAGAATCCTTGTCCATAATATCATATTTGCAGTGTCCCTTCGCCATCATGTGCTGCTGCACCGCTTGGCGTGTGTTCCGCTGTGTTCCACAGTAGAGACACTCGTAATACCCGGAGATGATGAGATGGAGATAGGCGAGGAAGGACTCGACGTCCACCAAAAGATTCGCCGGGTTGATATGTAAACCATGGGCCTTTGACATGTGGACCAAATTCAGATCCAGATCTGGGCTCGGCTGGTTGCAGAACAAACATTGCGTTTCATCAAATTCGTATTCGATGCCGGGAGACGATGGATTTGCGACGTTGTCTTCATCGTTGTTGGGGGTCTGTTCTCGAATTGGAGCAGCAAGAAAGTCGCTTCGACCCGATTCAGCTTCCATAGTGACAGTGGTAGTAGTGCCAGTGGTAGTGCCAGTGGTAGTGCCAACAACCATTGGCATCAACGTCGGATGTTTGTAGGGTATGGAAGACTCAGATACTGGGAGGAACGACTGTCGAGCGGGATGCTTACGAGTTACTGGTGAAGTTAGCGAGACTGGTGGTAATGATGGTCTGCCCTTGGCAGGTATTTATATCGTAGTTTCCTGCGGGAGCATCAGGAGACATTGCCTGCGCCAAGGCAATCATCATGGTTCCAGACTCCTGGTGACTCAAGTAGGGGATGCACAGTGTACACATGCATAGGTAGGTGAGGATGGAGGTAGGACTAGTTGGGTGGCGAATTGGACCGCCTTACCGTTTCCGTCAACACGAACATACTTCCAGTTTCCTTTTAGGGTCTAGCTCAGAATATATCTTATAGCAATGGTAGCAGATCCTAGCACTAATAATAGGGCTAAGGAGGCAGGGACGTCATAATTTCTCCAGATCTCAGCCACGTGATGCAGCAATCTCATGCTGCTTTGAACAGCCAGCTTGGCAGGTTCACCCTTTTCCTGCTCTGGTTTCACTTCCTCAAGGGGGTGAGAAGCTGAAGGACATCGGCAAAAGGTAGCCAGACTCATCGGGAGGTCAATAATCCAGCATTGTGACATACTCTCAAACAGGTGGCAAGGTAACCAAAGAATGTGTCCTGCTACGCACCAGTGCAGTTCGTTCCCTAGATACACTGCATCTCGCATCCTCTCTCCAGCGACTCCAGCGACAAGTGTCCCCTTCGACAACACCCCAAGTACGACAGTACACAATTCTGCTCCTGTATCCAGCCAGTGGTCTATGATCAAAGACTGAGAGTCGTGACCACACCGTCCCGCTTCTCGGGCTGTTTCAAGTCTCCTTCCCCTGGAGAGGCTTCATCTGAGAGCATCTGTCCACTCAAAGCCGTCGGCCCCTCGAATTTGAGCGCAATCTCTTCCAAGGGAAGTCCTTTTGTCTCCACCCAGCTGAAGTAGATAATCACGAAGAAGACGATGTTATACGAAGCGTTGATGAGGTAGAACTTCCACCCAAGGTCTTCCATGGCGTACGACAGCGCAAATGACGACATGAGGCCAAATCCACTGTCGAAAAAGCGAAAAATGGCAATACCCGTTGTCCTCAGCTTGTATTGAGAGACTTCGGTGGCATACAGGGAGGTCATGGGGGTAATCGAGAAGGCATAACAACCTTGGAAGAGGAAGATAAGGGCGATGGTCCCGTATATGCCAGACTTGTTCGTGCTTTCTCCGTATACTGGGATTGTGGTCAGCGGGAAAGTGGATGATGATGGAGGGATGGGTACGGTGACTCACCTTTGATCAGTCCTCCGACCAGGTAAAGACAAACGATCATGCCTGCAACACTGCCGAGTGCATGCTTGCGCCGCCCAATCACGTCGAGCATATAGCTGCCGATGCAAGCCACTACGAATGACCAGCAACTCAAGATGACATTGATTTGCGTCTGAGTATTGGTGTTGGTGATTCCAGCTTGATCAAGGATCTTGCCAAGGTAAAAGCTGGACTTCGTCAGCAAATCTGGCCGTTGGCCGTGGTGGTCGTGTTCAACGTCAAGACTTACGAGACGACAAAGTTTCCAAAGGAATTGATCATGACTCCAAATGTGCACAAGATGAAGAGACGCTTGCGATTGGGTGCAGTAGACACGATCTCTTTCCATGGGTTCTGAGGCAGTTGAGTCTTTTCCGACATCATGGCGGCCTGAATTTCTGCAAAGGTAGATTTGACAACCTCCGAGTTGGGATTGCCCTTGCCTTGAGTGACTATGAGAACCTCCAGGGCGTGAGCGTCATGGCCTTTCGACATCAACCACCGGGGACTCTCTGGGACAAACGGCAACAGACAAAGTGCCACAAGACTGGGCATGATCTGAAGGAGCGACGGCAACCTCCATGACCAAGTTGACTGGATGTGCTGACTTCCATAGTTGATAATGGCGGATGTCAGACTTCCAACATAGAAGCATGAGAAGAAGAATCCCAGGATGCGTCCACGGGTGATGGCAGGCAAGAGTTCACCCAGCAACGCAGGTGCGGCGCCGCTGGAGAGTTGCGTGCCTAGGCCGACAATGATCCTGGCCACGATGAACATTCCGATATTTTGAGCCGCCGCCTGGAGAGTGATTCCGATAAAGCACACGGTTGCAGACACCATGATGGCCTTCCTGCGTCCGAATTTGTCCGGCACAAATTGAAGCAAGGGGGTGCAAAGTATGCTACCCATCCATGAGGCAGCATTATTTAGTCCAGTGGTCGCCACATTGAGGTGGAAGTACTCGCTGTAGGATGGGAGAATCTGCAGCCCATTCATCACTGAAGTATCATAACCGAGAGTCTAAGGAGAGACATCAGTCACAGGTCGGGTTGACGACGGAGAAGGACTCACCGCAGAATTGACCACGGCAACCATGATCAAGATCGCCGTGAACAATTTTTGATTTCCAGGAACAAGGTTGGAGACATACTGTCTCTGAAAGGTGGACATTATGCTCGGACAGGAGTCGATGGGTTGATGGAGGAAGTGTCTGGGAGTTGGGCACAGCACGTCCCGTTGTCCGGGACCTGGACGGACTCATATAGACAGAGGTGATGAACACCAAATAGACCGATTTGTCTGTGTTGAGTCTGCAAGAAGGCGGCCTCCGAGGAGAGAATGCAACTTGCGCCGTCTATCACTCGCTACAGACATATAGTCAGATAACCAGGGTGTTGATTGATTGGTTGGGAGCCTGGAGAGAAAGTTTTCGCACTCTCGCTCGAGCTCGCTCGAGAATGGGAAGGGCCGGTGATTGGCTGTGGATGGTCAAGGCTGCATGTCCCTGATGGTCTGTCGCCAGGGCTGGGCCCTTGATGGCCAGTAATTTCAGGGTCTGCTGCTGTGAGAACTCTGTAAATGGGGGAGTAGAAATAACAGATAATAGACAAAGCCCTGCAGTCCTGTCAAAGACTTTCTTCCCCTGCTGTTTCAATTCCACTTACAACTTCTGCTGCTCAGTGCTCACCATGCCCGGCACACTCCAGACTTGGCCTCCGTGGCTCGAATTCGAGGAACCCACTGACTATACACCCAAAGACCAAGACTTTGACATTTGCAAGCAGGCCATCATTGCGGAGTATGGCGAAGAGAAGCTTCGACAGAGTTGGGTCCAAGTCTGTCAAGACCTCGAATTGGTCACTGCCGAGATTGCAGAGAAGAGGAGCGACATTTTCCCCATCTTTGATTGTGAGGCCATCTTGAAGGACGGATTCTCTGCCGAGGACCAGGCTGCAGTCAAGAAGTATGGTTGCTTCATCGTGCGCCAAACCGTCTCCCAGGACGAAGCTCGTCAGGCATATGAGGTCCTGCGCCAATACCGAAACGACAACCAGTCTGAAATCCAGGGCTGGCCTGCCGAGTCACCGTCAATGATGATGATATATGACTCTCCCACACAAATAGCCCTTCGGACACATCCAAACCAGCTCAGGCTTCAGCGTGTCCTCAACCAGCTGTGGCACGACTCTTCCGCAGAGACAAGCCCCGAGCCTCTCCTGTATTCCGACGGAATCCGCGACCGACCTCCAAAACAAGTGTTCTTGGGTCTAGGACCTCACATCGACGCAGGGAGCTTGTGTCGTTGGGCGGATCCCACCTACCGTAGGGCGTATGAGCAGATCTTCGCGGGTAACCCCAGAGCACATGACGCATACAACCTAGCAGCCAGGAAAAACGCAAACCAGACCTTGTTTCCAGGCCGAGCCCATTCAAACGTGTTCAGGTCATTCCAAGGCTGGACCGCTCTGACTCGCGCGGCGGCCTCCGAGGGGGCCATCATGTTGTACCCAAATGTCTCAACCGTCATAGCATATACACTCCTACGACCCTTCTTTCGGCCGCCGAGAGACCCCAAGGACGTCATGGATGCAACCAAGTGGGAGTTCGACGCGGACGGAGCCTGGTTTCCTGGTACATTCAAGCCAGACAGTCAACGGCTCAGCAGAGCATCACACCCCCACCTGCGTCTGGAACAATGCTTGACGCACATTCCAGACATGCGCCCCGGGGACACAGTCTGGTGGCACACTGATGTAAGTAGATCTTTGCCCCCAATGTCTTCGATGCTGATACCCTCCGCAGGTATGTCACGCAGTCGATGCCGTCCATAACGGCCGGGAAAACGCCTCAGTTGCTTATATAGCAGCATGTCCGAAGACAGAATCCAACATAAAGTATATGAAAGCCCAGCTCCAGGCGACTCGGGAAGGGCGGCCCCCTCCAGATTTTGCAGCAGGGCTAATCCTGGATGAGAGGCACTTCAAAGGATATCGGGGCCACCAGGGCCTGTCGGAAGCGGCAAAGGCTGCATTGGGATACTATCTATGAACACTCCGGCGCAAGTCTGGTGTGGCGCATCTTGGTGACAAAAGCTCGGATGGACACGCGGTTGTAGCTCGGCCCTTGCCCAATGATCTTCTAATCGGCTAGATTTCAGACAGTCGTCCCCGTTCCACCTTCGGACACATTTGATGCCATGAACTCTCGTAAAATTCTCGCGGCTTTGCCAGCAACTGCACTATTTGCCTGAACTTTGTCAAGATAAGAAATGCAGAAATCGATTTCCTCGGCGTAATCTTCTTTCGACTCGACTGCAAGAAAAGCACCCGCAGCATAAATTTGCACCGACATTGCCCTACAAGAAGTCAGGGAAAGCAATTGCATGCTGAGCAGACATGGGCTGAGAGCTCACCATTGTCTTCGCCTTGCTATTGGAGCCGCCCAGTGTTGGCTGATCCAAATGATACCTTTCGCAGAGCTGAGGCAGATGGCTCTCGGCCCGCTAAGGTTTGTTGGGTCCGCTAACCACTCATGCTGCAGACATCGGTTTATAGCAAGGCGGAAATTTAGCAATACCAGGGTCAGATTGACCTGTTGCCACGGAATCCAGGGGTACAGAGCATCTCTTGCTCGTGTCTCGTCAGTTTTGACTTCGTCTGGTTGTAGATGTGGAGGAAGACCATCAATGATGTCAGCAAAACGGTTATCCGCGTCTCGAACTATCTCTGTCAAAGGCATATCAGACTGAAGTAGAGATCGGAACCGGCGGTGTATAGCGCTCATTTGGACCATGGCAATGTGATATTGCACTGGGAAGCATCGCCATTGCTTTGTAGAAGCAGGCATGGCTGGCTCCGGTATGAGAGATGGAATGGGGACATCAAAGTCGTGCTCCGTAACGCATGGATGATATGCTGGAATGTTAAGCCTGGTTCGATGAGTATTATTCAATAAGGGTTGTTGAGCAGCCTCACCATTCGCAAATGATCAATGTCCACCACATCCTATGACACGTCTCTGGCGATAAAGGCAAGCTGTCAGGCGGTTCTCTTGAGTCGACCCCTATAGTTTGAGCGATGCGGATTGCGCAACCCCACAACGTCTTGTACAGCTTGTTATCTCCAAAATTATTGAAGCATATCCCGAGGATCACGGTGGTTTGAACAGTGCGAATGTCGTAGTTCCTCATAAAGTCTGCTTTGTTCAGGCAGAAGAGTGATGTCGAATACCACGTTCGGGCCATCAATTCCTGGTTATCTCCCTTCTCAGAATTGATGCACATCAGATGATATACAAGGCTCACCTAGGGGAAGCACGATTTCCGACACTTCTTCGTCACACATCATAAGTAGAGCAGTCTATCCTAGTGTCAGCATGCGATTCTGTACACCGTGGGAGCGACATACTGTGAGAACAGCAAAGTAAACAGCCAGCCAGAATGGATCAATGTCTGCGATGGTACCTCCATTCTCCAACGTATTCCAAAAGCGATCATGCTCATTCTCAAAGTCGGGGTATTGGAGGCCATAGTGAACCCACGAGTTCCAGATCTTGTCATGCTGGACGAGCCTAGCACTGCAAAGCCGAGACGGAAGGACAAGATTTGGCCAAATGACTTCGACCTGCTCAGCAGGGTCGATGAGATCCTCGAATAATAACCTCTCCCACCTATCAAAGCCATCTACGGCATAATAGGGCCTAGAAACGGTGCTCACCGGTTTCGTGCGGGACAAGGCCAGTTTGAGTTCTTGATTCTGTTTGAGAAGTTGGTCATAGGTAAGGAGGTTCTCGGTTGGCCGAGCCCTTTACGGAGTACAGATCAGTAAGATGGTGGAGAGGGCAATGGGTGTTCAAGACTTGCACTGTCGCTATTCCTCGTACGAGGACTGTTTCTCGCTCACAACTGTCAGCAACGCCATGCTTGATGCACTGATCGCATGGTATGTGACGATTGCATTTCACCCTCCGGCGCCAACATGTCTTGCAGGCTTTCGGCGCCCTCTGTGTAGTTCTCAGGCCCCCAGAGCGGTTGTGTAATGAGTCGTTCATGCGTGAAGCCGTATATCGAGGTGATATCCAGGCACTATCGGTTTGAATAGATGGTACGAACTACATTTGGGGAGAGGCGCGAAACGAAAGTCCGCGAGGGGAGGGTGATAAGTCATAACGACAATCTTCGGCATCTTCGGCGGCCGCTTTTAGCAAAGAATCTTACCTAAGCTAGATAAGAGTCGATGACTCGATGGTGCTAGTTGATGCTAATAGCGGCGGGTCATATTCCGTCAGACAACCAAAACCTCGTCAGCCCAAAGTGATGAGTTTCTACTATCGAGCAAAGGCTTGCTGCGATCTAGTATGAACCTGTGCCGGAGTTGCTGCGTGAATAGCAGAACGAGAAAACACGGTCTGTGTTATATCCACTCCTGTCGGAAAGAACAGGCTACCTGGTAGGAAGCCTCGTCACTCTCTCGGACACAGGAGTAATACAAGACAGAAGCAAGGTCGACTGAGTTCTTACCTTTAAAGCTGTCGGAGACTTGGGTTCCTTGTATCGTCCCAGCATCGAGCCAGGATGCTGGTCGTTGTTGAAGAATACAATCCCATATGGGCGCATCAATTCGACGTGATTAAAGGAGAATTGGAGGATATCCTTCAGGGAGTGCGATACCTCACCATTGAGCATGTGGGGAGCACATCAGTTCCTAGGTTAGCCGCAAAGCCCGTCATTGATCTTGCAGTGATCAGCGAGCGGGACGAAGTTGACGCTGCAATAAGGGCTTTGGCCTCCACAGGAGGATACATGTACATGGGTGAGAGGGGTATTCCAGACCGCCATGCCTTCAGCAAACCGGGTGCTATACCAGCTCGACACTTGTACGTCTCAGTCGAGGGTTGTCAATCGATTCGAAATCAGCTCGCACTGCGGGATATTTGCCGCAATGATCCTTTCATAAGAGCTGCCTATGGAGAGACAAAGCGCAAGCTGGCTCGGCGAGACTGGAAAAGTGGCGACGAATATTGCGAGGCTAAAAATGACATAATTGCCTGGATATTGGAAAAGGCCGGCATGAGTAGTGAGGACCGGGATCAAATCCGAAAGTTGAACACAAGAGTATAGCACATCTGTGATTTCAGACGAAAGAAATGTCCTTCCGCTTTGCAGTCCCCATCTGGAGTGTGCGACGGGGATGATGGGAGAGGCTGCTTCGGGGAGGCCGTTGTGAGGACGAGAGAAGGGTACTGTAGGACCGATATGTCGCAAGTGGGACTTGAATACTGTGATGGCAGGTCTCTCCTAGATCCTCGATCATTAGGTCCGTCCAGCGGTAGGCTTAGCGGCCGTTGTGCTTGAGACCAGAAGCACCAGAGGCACCAGGGGGGTCGGACTGCGAGACATGTGAAGCCAAATGGTGTGCCACTGGGAAAAAATTAGCGATCATGACGGGCTGCATCGTGATGACAATGGCGATGGTATGGGAAAATGCGTACCGAGGGGGAGAAGATTGATGAGACCTGACGAATGGAGGTGCTTTCTTTCTGATGGGGTCGAGCCGTTGGCGGGAGTTGTTACAGTACAGTGAGTACACAGCATCATTGCGGCCGCCATTTCTCTTCCTGCATATTGCATAGGCGAGTTGCGGTGGATGCAACTGGAGTCAGGACAGCAGTGGTGGATGCAAGGCGAGGCGAGGATTCGCGAGATGGAGCAACGGAGGAGGGTGGTCGAGTGGTGGTGGCAGGCCTGGGCCATGAAGCGGTGGTTCGGGTGGCTTGATCGTTACGCTTGGCTGCCATCATCGGGGCTCGGGCTGCGAAGAGCCCCAGCCCGGGCCTTAGAAGCCTTCGCTGAAATTCTGTGGGCGTGGCGTAGCGTAGCAGCGCAGCGCAGCCAAAAGCCTCAATGTTGACAACCGCCAAAATTCAAAGAGATAACCCTCACTCGCTACCGATGCTTCATACACGCCCGATTGGAAAATATTCTCTTATCTTGCACTTAGCCTTCCATACTTCTATCTGTTTCTCTCCTTCAGGCCTCTTTGACACGTCCTTTGTCGCTCGCTGAACATTGACCTTCCACCCCTATACGCCCTATCTGATTCCCTTTGTCGTACGCCGGAAGTCTCTTTGTTCGAAACAGAGATTAAGGAAGAAAGGCACACGGAATATCGTTGGTGATTTCTCGAACACATTGCCAGGATAGCATGAGCAACACATCCCACGGCCCTGCGCTGCGGTGACAGTGACATTAGATCGAGATGGCGGCTCGTCAAGCAATGTTCCCTCGACAAACGATTACTCCTGATTCCGGTCTTTCGACGGGAGAAGAGATGCTTCAATTGCTCTCCAACCCTTTTCAGGCTTCTGTATGTCCCTCAGGCCCATGCCGGTCAAGTGTATACTGACATAACCAGTTGCAAACAAACGCTTTCTGGGCCTCTCTTGGAATCTCCCTCGGCGTCAGTGCTGGTCTCGCCCTCCTCTTCTGCTTCGTGCGTCCCAGGAACACTCTCGTCTACGCCCCAAAACTGAAGAATGCGGACAAAGACCATGCCCCACCCCCGCTGGGAAAAGGCGTGTTCAGTTGGATCAAGCCTGTCCATACGGCAAATGAGCCATATCTGGTGGAAAGGATTGGGATGGATGCAGTCATCTTTCTGAGATTCACACGCATGCTCCGCAATATTTTTGTCGTTCTCGCCTTTATAGGACTTGTTCTCATGATCCCCGTCAACGTGGGCCTGGGAAAGAAGACAGTCTCCCACGGATCGTCTGTCTTCTCGGTAATGACACCTTTGTACATTTTCGGTGGCGGCCTGTGGGCTCAGGTAGTCCTGGCATGGCTGATCGACCTGGTGGTGATATACTTTCTATGGCACAACTATCGACGGGTCCACAAACTCCGACGAGCTTACTTGGAGAGTCCAGAGTATCAGCAAAGTCTACATGCGCGGACGCTCCTGATTCGAGACATTCCACCCCAGTTTCGGAACAACGAAGGTTTAGCACGAATCACCGACGAGGTCAACCCGACGGGCGCTGCTCCAAGGACCACCATTGGACGCAACGTGAAGATCCTACCTGAATTGATCCAGGAGCACGAAGAAACCGTCCGGGAGCTAGAATCCGTCCTCGCCAAATACATGAAGCATCCTGATCGACTTCCCCCTCATCGCCCCAAGATGAAGGCTCCAAGGAAGTACAAGGGCCCGACCATGAATGGCAAAGTCGACGCCATCGACTATCTGACCGACCATATCCGGGGCCTGGAAACGCAGATCAACCATATCCGCGAACACATCGACACCCGCGATCCGATGCCCTATGGATTTGCCAGTTGGGATCAGGTTTCCGACGCACACACGGTGGCATATTTGGCCCGGAGGAAGCGCCCGCAAGGAACCAAGTTCCAATTGGTGCCGAGACCAAATGATCTTATTTGGACCAATCTGAAGCTGTCTCCGGGAAGCAGAAAGAGCAAGCGGTTCATGAATGGTGTTTGGATCACCGTGCTGACCATTATCTGGACGCCATTCAACGCCGGGATTGCAGTCTTCCTATCCAATCTTTCCAACCTCGGGCTCGTTTGGAAGGGTTTCAGGGCGCAACTGGAAGCACACCACACAGGCTGGGCGATCGTCCAAGGTATTGCCGCTCCCGCCATAACTTCCCTCGTTTACCTCATCCTCCCGATCATCTTCAGGCGCCTGCAGATCCGTGCGGGCGACGTGACCAAAACAGACCGCGAACGCCATGTCCTTCGAAACTTGTACAGCTTCTTCACCTTCAACAACCTGATAATATTTTCCATCTTCTCTGCTGTCTGGCAATACGTGACCATTGTGATTGAGTACAACAAACAAGGGAATGACACCTGGACATCGCTGCGGGAAGGTCGTTTCTTCCTGGTGATCACCACGTCGCTCTGCCAGATCTCTCCGTTTTGGGTGACCTGGATTCTTCAACGCAATCTAGGTGCTGCCGCTGATTTAGCTCAGCTTTGGCACTTGACTACCGTCTGGTTTGCAAGGACATTTATGGCTCCGACGCCCCGACAGAATATTGAGTGGACAGCACCGCCAGCGTTTGACTATGCAAGCTACTACAACTACTTCCTCTTCTACGCCACCGTGGCGCTTTGCTACTCTACCCTTCAGCCGATCGTGCTGGTTGTGACGGCATTGTATTTCACCATCGACGCTGTTTGCAAAAAGTATCTTTTGATGTACGTTTTTGTCACCAAAACGGAATCTGGTGGTCAATTCTGGGTGACGATCTTCAACCGAATTGTCTTTGCCACCATCCTTTCGAACGTTATTATTGGAGTGGTTGTCAAGGCTCGAGGGGGCTGGGATCTGGTTGGCGCGCTCGTCCCCTTGTTGTTCGTCATGATCGGCTTCAAATGGTATTGCATGAAGACCTTCGATCTGGACTTGAAATATTTCGCCCGCGGTGGCATGCACGATCAAGAACGTCTTCCCGCCGATGGGAAGTCCCGGAAAGTAGAGAGGGTTTCGACCAAATACGGCCATCCGGCGCTGTACAAGCCATTGATGACCCCCATGGTTCACGAAAAGGCCAAGCATGTCCTGGCAGAGATCTACCAAGGACGATTGAATTCAGAAGGAGGACAGTCCCTGGCCTTCTCAGACATTGCCATGCAGCCAATGAGTCATCAGACGGGCAAAGTAATGCAGGATGTGCCATTTGAGATAGTTCCTGAGGCGCAGCAAGATTACCAGTTCTACAAGAACCATTCCGATTTCCGCGATCAAGGAGGCGACACCCCTTCGCGTGCCCAAACGCCAGTCTCATTCGCGGGCAAGGAAGGATACATTTCACCGAAAGGCTTCCGCACCCAGACACCAGTTCCAATGACTGGCAGAGAAGATTACAATTCAGCGGAGAGCTCACGAGCAGGCAGTCCCACCACTGGTCCCGTACAGCAGCACCATGGCATCCATCGCAAACCGGTCGATCCATCTCACATCCCAACTCACCTCAGGACTGCCTCTCTCGCGACATCTGGCGACGGTGATCTAGGTGTACAGCATGACCTCAATGATGACAGAACGAACTTGTTGCAGGATATAGGAGACTTTAGAGCACCGAACGGGGAGTTCATGTCTCTTGATAGATGGCGAACACACGAGAGTGGAGATGGAAGCGACGCCGGTGCATACCGAGAACTTGGCGGAGGCTACACACCATCCGAGGAAGAATTTTTAGGGTATGATTATTTCCGGGGGAAGAGGTGACCTATGACGGGGCTTGTTGGAGTGTGGTTGAAAGATGTAAAGTGACTGACAAAAGTCTGTGTGGCGATTTGTTTTTCAAAATATAGACTTGTATGAAGCAAGCTACGATGGTAATGAGGCTAGGTTAGGATGATCACGATGAGCGATGAAGATGAAGCAGCAACTGTCCCAAGCAGCAAGCAGGAATCCAATCGAGTTGACCCGAAGCCGATGTTGAACCAGTACTGATACTTGAAGCCATGCAGTGCACCGCTTGCTTGACCACTCTCCGTCTCCCTCCCCGTCTCCCTCTCCGTCTCCCTCTCCGTCTTCGTCTCAGTCCCAGTCCCAGTGGTCTCTCTCTACTGCTGGAGGATTTTTGGCTGCCCAATGAGTCTCAGACGTGGCTAAGTACAGTACGGATACGTGCCGACCAGTGTCTGGAGTGCACGTTGGACGTTGGAGCCGACAAATATGCCGACTAGTAGTAGTAACTAGTAGCCAACACAAGCGACCAGCTCTTGATACTCCTCAGGAGTTCGGCGCCGAATCCTGGACATTCTTATCTGCGAATGAATCGATCTAGAGAAAGCCTGGGCAGTGACTTGATAGATCAGGGCGGAAATGCTCCCTGGTCATAATACCATGCATGATTTAATAGAAAGAAAAGGAGGCCTTTTTTAATACTTATACATGGTACCGATACCTGGTAATAGTCATACATAGCCCATTGCATCCGATCCCATAGCTCATAGCCCATTGTCCGTTGTCCATAGCCCATAGCTCATAGCCCATAGCTCTTGCCAGCCTGCTGGCATTCGCGTGCACATCACCACTTCTCCGAGTCTCACTGCATTCTGTCTCTCGCCATCTGCACCTGAGTCAGCAAACTATTTCACCACAAGGGAAACCTGGTGTTTGGGGCAGAAAACATCGTACTTGTAGACACCCTCCCGGTAGCAAGCGAGGCAGAGGCCGCCCATGGCCTTGTACAAATCGAAGACGATTTCTTGGGGAGTGATGTCGGCGTAGCGCAGTCTGAATCGGCCGCATGGGAAAGGCGGGAGTTTGGCATCGTCCATTTCACGGAAACGGTCGAGTTCCGACATCTTCTTTACCCAGGACAGGACCAACGCTCCGATGCTATAGACGCATTTGCCCTCCCCCTCCTGGTCCAGCTGCCAGAGGTCGGACTTGGTGATGATTTCGGAAGCCCATCGCTCGGGGTGAGACACAGCAGCGCACTTGTCGCACCACCAGTGGTTGGTGCCATGGGGGTCCGGGAAGAGCAGATTGGGCAGCTTGGTGACAAGAAACGAACGCATGCGCTGGCATTCGGACTGAAATTGCGGCATGAGACCCTTGACTTCGTCTTTAAGACATTCCTGTAGCAAGGAGGGTGGGGCAACCCACATCAACTGACGGGAGGCTCTGCAAAAAATGTGCGGGAGGTTGAGGATGGTTGCCATTACCAGGACGGAGACAATCTTCTTTGTGCTAGCCATGGTTATGGTCGTCTGGATCGGGTGCTGCACGAAATTGTCAGGGAGGAGAAACGATTCCAAGATGAAGCTGAGCCATGCCGGGACTGGCCCGTCATACATGTATTTGTCGAACACCTTTGTCAAATCCTCGAGGCCCTTTAGCTGCAAAACTGGCCAGAGCCGCGGTGGAAGCGGCCTCAAGCCATGCACAATTCCTAAAAAGGCTCTCATAAGGTGAGGCTCGTCCTCGTTTAAGACCAGGGGATCATCCGCGGTGTAGCTGGCTCTGTCACTCCAGCGAGGGCTGAGAAGTGCGGCGAAATAGCGAGAAGTCTTCTTCAACACCTGGCTTGACGCTAGGAAGTCCTCTGAGTCCGTTCCGTTCTGCACCCGGATGTACAGGTCTGATTCAAGGCACATCCTATACACTCTGCGTGGGGCCGGCACCGGAGTCGGAGTGACAGTAGACATGATGGGTAGGAAGAGAAGAGAGTGCAGTGGACAGGCAAGGCGGTTCACCGTTTAGCAAAGCTGTCTCGACTCGAACTGTTGTAGTCAGTGCTGATAGAACGGAAGTTGTTCTCGCTGGTAAGCGACAGATATATAGAGCAGGCCGCTCGCTAAGGATGTCACATTACTCCAACAGGTAGTTGTTCAGTAACAGGCAGTGCAAAGACTCATCTTTGTTTGGCCTTCTGCTTCACTGACTGAACGAGGCTGAGACATGACCGAGCAGTGACTGCGTCCTGGTGAATATCTGCCCCTAAACCAGTTCAGCCTTGCGGCGCTTGGGCATGGCAGTACAGGAGGTGATGTACTAGTAGTCACTTTCCTTTGTTAATGATCGCTGGCGCACTCGCCATCGTCGATGAAGGCTTTCTTTGTTTCATTTGTTCCGGTCCAGCATCGATGTGTTCTTTGTGTCCTTGTGTCTTTGTTGTCGCCCCTCATTAATGACCTCGGTAGTTGCTCGGAAGCGCGGCAAACAGAATCCCACACGACAGGATTGAACGTACTCGTAGCGCGTACGGCGTAAGTCGAGGCGAGTTCCCCTGACCCGCTATCCTCTCTCTCCACAGGAGTTCTGCCTTTCTTAACCTCGTTCGGTTTGACGCTTTCTTCCCCATGGAGTCTGCTTCCCCACAAGCTCTGCAGATCCCCAATCATCCGCATCTGATCAACACCCCGCCGAGACCCCTGATGCTACCTCTTATCCAAAGTTCCTCTCTCACTGGCGGGGAACAGTGTGGTAGGATTTGGGGTAAGAAGACGTTGCTGGCTCGTGTCGAATACCCTGTTCCATGTCCCCCAATTTTCCATCCTCGGGTCACCGCTCCCACGCCGGTCAAAGGCCGCTTGATACAAAAGCCCGTGTATGGCCCTGCCTCCCACCAACCTCCTGTAGTCGATGATTGAGAGACAATCGCTTCCCGGAGATCTTGACGGGTTGAACAGCAGTTGACAATGGCCAAGGGGTTGATAGACGAGAAAGGCGATCACGTCGAGACTGGAGACCCAATCCACGTGGAAACGTCTGGCTTGAGCGACCACGCCGGTCTCGATGATTCCAATGTATGTATGCCTCCTTGACGTCCTTGTTTATCACACGGTAGCTTTCACACTTCACCCCTAACAGCCAGCCAGCTTCCACGATATGATGACAAAGAGACCAGGCGCATCCTTCGTAGGGTCGACTACCGCCTGCTTCCGATGTTGACGCTGTTGTATGTCCTCGCGTTCCTGGATCGTGGGAACATCGGCAATGCCAAAGTAGCCGGGATGAACAAAGACCTCAAGCTCACCGGGACCCAGTACAATCTGGCATTGACGGTACTCAAGACGAAATTCAACACATTGTCCAAGCAACTGACTATCATCCCAGGTCTTCTTCTTCCCATATGCCGTGTTTGAGGTGCCGTCCAACATCGTGCTCAAGCTGATGCGGCCCTCGTGGTGGATCTGCATCCTCATGGTCTCCTGGGGCGTGGTACGTGCTGAGACGAGACCGGCGAGAATCGCTTCATAGTACAGAATGAAGATGGCTCACTGGTCTCGTGGTCCTAGGTTATGACTCTCCAAGGCATCGTCCAAAACTACAATGGCCTCATCGTCACCCGGACAATGTTGGGCCTGGCCGAATCTGGATTCTTTCCTGCTGCCAGTAACTCTCCCTTGTGCAGGATCTGCTATGCTCTGATCCAGTCCTGTATTCCCCCTAGCAGCAACCCCGGCTAACCAGACGTCCTTTCCGACAGCGTATCTCCTGACCACCTGGTACTGCCGGTTCGAAGTCCAGACACGGCTGTCGGTTTTCTTCTCGGCCGCGTCGATGGCTGGGGCGTTCTCGGGCCTGCTCGCGTTCGCGATCGAGAAGATGGACGGGGTCGGTGGCGAGGACGGTTGGCGTTGGATCTTCATCTTGGAGGGCATCTTGACCACCATGGTGGGCTGCACGCTGCCCTGGACGCTACCGGACTCGCCTGAGACAGCCAGCTTCCTGAGCGTGGCGGAGAAGGACTTCATCAACCGGCGGCTGGTGCAGGACGCAGGCACGTCGGCTGGGCGGGTGCGCACACGCGAGCGTTTCCAGTGGCGGTACCTGCGCGCCGCCCTGGCCGACTGGAAGATTTACTTCGCCGTCATCATCTACTGGGGCAACAGCATCGTGTTGTACGCCTTCACCTACGCCGCACCTAGCATCATCCTCGAACTGGGCTACACCGCCGCCCAGGCCCAGCTGCTCACCATCCCCATCTACTTCCTCGGCGCCGTCAGCACCATCTTCTTCTCAGTCCTGGCCGACCGCCACCAGACCCGCTGGCCCTTTATCGTCGCCCCCTTCAGTCTCGCCTTGGTCGGCCTCATCGGGCTGCTGGCCGTCCCCCATCCCCACCTCCCCGGCTTGACCTACGCCTTCCTCTTTACTATCCCCGCTGGCGTATATCCGCCCTTGATCGGCTGTCTGTCCTGGGTTGGGAACAACCTCGCTCCCACCTGGAAGCGGGCCATCGGCATGGCGCTGTTGATATCCCTGGGCAACCTCGGCGGCGCCATCGGGTCAAACATCTTCCTCGCCAACCAGGCCCCACACTACTGGCTTGGATATGGTATCGCCACCGGCATCGTCGCGGCGGCTATTGCCTCAACCCTCGTGCTGAGAGTTGCCTATGGCCTACTCAACAAAAAACGAGATTTGCTGGATGAGGAGGAAGTCAAGGCCCAGTATACTGAAGGTAAGTCCTTTTTTGGAACCATGCTGCCTCATAGGCAAAGATTGCTGATGTGAGCGACTGTCAGATGAACTACTTGATCTTGGGGATAAGTCGCCTCTATATCGATATGTGGTGTGATTACACAAGAAGATATAGACCCTAGGCTACAACCTCAAGCTAGAATTCTTACCAATAGGAGTAAAAATGATGGAGTTGAGATAGAATCGAGATGGACTCGGGTTTCACCAGAGTTCTGTACGTCATGCTCAACCCCTTTTCCCATCCTCCTTACTCGACTGGCCCTCCGGACAGTCTTCTACTACCTGTATCGCCCGCTTTGATCTTGGCAGGTCCATTCATCCTCGTCGCCAGGCAAATGGTCAATCAAGGTCCAGTCTGCCCCTTTGGGCCTATTCTCTTGGTGGTGGCACTTAGGAAGGGATGAGTTGAGGCAAGACAGGCATAACCCGGGGATGGTGTCCGCAATGGCGTCGAGTTTGTTCCTGATGATCGTGTCCCACGGCAAGTCGCAAGATTCGCAGCTACACAGCACATCATTGATGCAGACGGTACTGGCCACCTTCCGCAGGAGGTCAAGCACTGTATCCAGTGACCGTCCGGGCTCCCACTCTGAACAGGTTGGCCAGAGTCTGATGTCACAGAGGGAAGAAATAAACTTCCCGGCTCTGCTGGCTTGGCCGTTGCAGATTTCGCGAAGTTCCAAAACAGAATCATCCCGGGCAGAGCAGATCACCGCGCGGCATGCTCCCCCGGCTGAACTGGGTTTGTCGAAGAGACTACCAATTGCGTCCAGGCACACAAAATGAAGGTCAAGCAACAACGCGTGGCGCAAAGAGAACAGCGAGTCTGAATGCAGCACGTCAATGACTGAGCTAGCAGAGACCATGTACAGACGGAGACTCACCCATCAATATCCCTTGCAGAATTGGATCCAGGATTTCGGCGAACTCGCTTCCCTGCATCCCCTCCGGTCCTTTCGTAAGATATTTCACGGTGGTTTTTGAGAAGATGTAGAATGCCTCCTTGTCATCAAGCAAGTATGCAGCACTAATGGCATGGGCCAACTCGTTGGGGTAAATTTCCCTCACCTGAGATGTAGCTGACGGTGAAACCAAGGTGCCATCGCGTGAGTGCACCCAAAATTGGTGCTGGTGAGCGTAGCCTCGTACATTTCCCTGAACGAATAGGGGCGGACGGCATCTTGGTGGTAATGCAAGACTTTGCACAGGGTTGCCATGGGCTCCGGTGCATCTTCTGGAAACTCCAAGACAAGGGGTTTATCCTGGCCCAGTGGAAGCTGGTCTTCTCGAGATCTGCGGGTGAGCATGCCCTCGAAGACGGGTGACGTTAGGCTTAAGATTTTGCTGGAGACCCGGATACGCATTATGACTGGAGTCGGTTTCGGACCTCCCTTCTCTTGAGTTTGGATCTGGTTCTTGAGTTCTCTGCCGACTTCGAGTATTAGATCACCTTCCGCATCGACGTCGACCATGACGACTTCAACGCTGTCTAGGGACGCCATGCCGTAACCGCGACACTCGTGATCACAGTTGAGGCAAGCAGCAACAAGAGCTAGGTAGCGTAGTTGGAAGAGGGCTATCTAGGACCGGAAGTGCGCAGTGCAAGAAGACGGAGGAGGCTGCGGAAAAGGCGCTGGAGGTTTGTAGCCGCAGTTTTAGAAATAAACAAAGAATGCAGGTGCCAGGCATAGGTCTTGTAAGGCGAGTGACTCCTTCCTTTCTCATTTCTTTTTGAAGCTGCAGTAGTAATGAAATGGCAACACTGATCTTGCTCATCTTGAGACGGAAGTGGAGAAAAGCCCACCTTTGCCATAAAGTACAGGATTCGACAGGAAGCTATGGAGGAAACAATCCCCTCGAGCAACGAGATCAGTGCGTGTGGAAGATACGAAGAGTTCTTCTCAGTGTCTCACAACACAACATGGAAACTGGTGCTCTGCTACAGCTATACCCTCTCAAGAACTTACTTCATTCGATCCATTGAGCGCCCTGCCTAGCATCGTGACTGGCAATACTGTCTTTGCTATTATCGCTTTTTGCTTTGATAAGCCCTCTCATGTCCAAATGATTTCCTTCCCGCTGTCCGAGTTGCTCTCCAGCTCTTGAATCTGCTTGCGCAAGACGTCGGCGCGGAACGCCTTGACCGCCTTCTCGATCCTGTGTTTGGCCTCCGGATCTTCGGAAATGGTCCTCTTGGCCGCCCAGACGCCGGTTAAGAAGCCGGTCTCGCCTCCCAAGAACAGACCGCCGATCCCGAAGAAGGTGTATGCCGCGATGTCGCCCAGCGGCGTAGGCTTCAGTAACGGCGTGATGTCCGGGATGGCTTCCTCTCGGCCATCTGCGAATCGAACGTGCGTCGGCCTCTCGGTCGCCTTGATGGCCTGGTACATGGCGTTGCGGTTCGCACGGATCCGGAACGCGAGCCACCCGCCCAGGGCGATGCCGGCCAGAGACCCGATCAGGGCGTGCGTGGATGCTTTGGAGGCGGCTCGTTGGAGGATGTCACGGTCCGAGTCGCGCAGACTGTGCGAGGAAGACGTTAGCATCTTATCCACACGAGCCAGACACGACAGTAAGGCTGAGGGCAAGGCTGAGGGCACGAAAGGACGGGAAGGATGCTGTAGCAGCACATCTTGCACCACTCACTCATGCTTCATATGATCTTCCGCGAGCTTGCCGAGCTCATCGCCGGCATTCTTGCGGAATGCAGCCAGGGAATCGGACGACATGTTCGTGGATCTGGGGGCTGAGATAGCGGTCACGGTGCGCAAAGGACAAAGAGACCGTTCTGGTTTGGAGAGACAAGCAGCATTTACTTGGGTACGTAGTCGGAAGTCGGAAGCCGGAAGTCAAGCAGATCAAATCTTCGACACCATGGTGTTATTGATGGCTACGTCATTCTGTAGCAGCTTGACTTCTGCCGCACTCTTTATCTGGACCTGCTACCTATTGAATACTAGTACGTACCAGGCACCTACAGGTCAGGTACGGGGTACAGTAATACTACACGGCACAAGTCTGTACCTGATCTTCTGGCGCCGGTCTAGTATCCAGAAGCTATGTATTTGAGAGGGTTTCCACATTGTGCTTCAAATGGGAAAATTGCCTGGCACCAAATATGGCACCTCGATGGGCCATTCGTCCAACACGGGGGTGCAGGTCGGCAGGCCTCGACGGGCACAGTTGTGACAAGGTTGGCCACGATCACATCACAAGCTGCTCACAAACGATAAGAAGCTGAGGAGCTGCGAAAGTGGCGAAGGTGAACGTGCACCAGACTCGGGGTACTCGTACGAGTATTATTAGCATATCCGTACTTCAAGCTCTTTCTTTTGCGATCACGACGTCCCATTGGCTAACCTTGCAGCGCCAAACTCCGATACCGCTGACTTTACATTAGACACTGGTATCCATAACAAACCATTCCAGAATTGTCTGACTCCTACTAGTGTGTCGAACGGCTTGTCTAATAGAGTCTTGCTCACGGCGCCGAGGAACGCGCCAGAAGAGTGCTCCCCTGCATGCGGTGTCCATACCTGTCTGTCTCGACCGTGGTGGTCCTTGCGAAGAGGGAGAAGAAAGAAGGACGCTGAGCGGCGAGCGAAGGGACTACTCATGCCTCGCAAAGTGGCAGGATGTCAGCGAGCATCCCTGTCATGCGCTCGTTGTCGTGTAAAGAAAATCAAGGTGAGATATATTTCATGCGGCATGGGGGGCTCTGCGCTCAGATGCCTTGGCCAGATGCGCAGGGTTGACGTGGTAGTTACAGTGTGACAGAGCCAATCCATGTTCTCAATGCGTCTCAGCCTATGCCGAGTGTACAAGTCCCAACGTGGATGGACTGCAAGACGTCCCGCGAAGTATCACGCAATTTCTGCAAGACGACATCAAAAGAATTGAGGTGAAGTTGCAAGACTCTACATCCGCCCGTCAATCCTGGCGTCCGCCGCGCGAGTCGGTGGCCAACAGTCCACCTTCACCTACGAGAGTGGTGGCACCGAGCCTCGAAGGCGATGCACTACCAGCGGCATCCTCTGCCGCATCTCAGCTCAAGGCCGATCGACCGATTGATACTGCTCGGACCCGGGCTCGGCAGTGCTCAAGCGTGCAGAAGATCATCCAGTCGATGACTCCAGAACAGGCCACAGCATGCAAGATACCCAGTAACACGATGGGCCTGACCTCTTCTCGAGTCTTTGCGTCGAGTGGCTCCAGGAATGATGGTGGTCGAGGGCCGTCTTCGGCAGCCGCCGAGGTGACCCAGGGGCTGATCAGCGTCAAGAACCTGGCCGCCATGCCACCTCGAATCGTCAGGACGCTGGTCCAGGTGTTCGTTGAGAAGATTCACTCCCTGGTAACGATGGTGTATGAACCCACTCTCTGGAACCAGGTCAGGAGAGTTCTTCGCCTTATTCACGATGACGGAGTCACTTCCATCGCCCCCGACTATGATTTTCTCATCGTGCACATTGTTCTTGCCATCTCGGCCTCGCTGGGAAGCGCCTCGAGTGGTCATGGGCCGCAGCGAATGGCGTTCTCGGAGAGCCTCTTCCAAGATGGCATCAAGCATATGTCAAATCCAGCCGTGTTCCCGTCCGAGATGTCCGAGCTTGAATCTATTTTACTCACCCTCCATTACGGAACGATCAATCCGAGGTGCGCCAGTGTGTGGATGCTCTCCGGATCTGCAATGAGACTGTGCCTGAAGCTTGGTTTGCACCGAGAATTGGAAGGGCAATCTACCTCCGCGGATCTTGCAGCGGATATGAGAAGACGCCTATTCTGGATGAGCTATTGCCTTGACAGGCACGTTTGCGCTGCTCTCCAGTACCCCATCTCCTTATCAGATGCTGCCATCAACACTGGCCATTTCTCGATCTTGGATGACAAGTGCCTCCCCACCGACTCGGCACTGTCGGGCCCTGTGACTCTTTCGAAGGCGCCCGCCCTGCACTGGCTGGAGTATCGGCAAATCCACTCAGATATGGTGGAGGTCCATTTTAGAGGCAAGTACTTCGGCGGCTCTTGGGAAAAGTGGCTGGCAGGAATGGAGGCAAAGCTTCGCACCTGGTATGGCAAGCACAGTGACACTTACCCGTGGACTGAGACTGCGTACCACAATGCCCTGACCTACCTCCACCGTCCGTCTCCTTTGACGCCGAAGCCGACTGCGAGGAGTCTCCTCATCGCTTTCGAGAATGCATGTGCCGTGGCCTCCAGCTATGGCAAAGATATTCGAGCCGGCTACTTTCGTCGCCCGTGGCTGGCCGCTCATCACACATTTGGCTCGGCGGTGATTGTTCTCTTTTGTCTGCGACACGGGTCGAAGTTCATACTCACCAGATTCACTCCCAGCGAAATATCCGACATGACGGCGTTGTTTTCACGGAACTTGCAGAGTGTTTCCTCGGAATTCTGGCCCGAGGTCTCACGCTGCCTGGAGGTCTACAACCGCTTACTGACACCTCTCATTGCGGCGATCATGTCGGACACCGACCCCGGGGTGGCATTCGGCCATGAACAGGACGAAGAGCTGGCACATCTGTTGTATCCTGGCACAACCAGATTTGAAGCGCTATCGTGGGACGATGCCGGTGGCGCTCAAACGACTCAGGACGTAGATTCGGCGCTCGTCAATGTCGATGCTTTTGATTGGGACCTTTCCAGGTTTGACGACTTCGCCTGGGACGAGACCACCTTCGATTTCTTGGACGGGTACGCTTATACACCGGACTGGACAGAGGCGTTCCTCGTTACCTGATCCTATTGGGGGATCGGCTTAACACGCTCCATGAACAGCTTGAGCCTCAAGGCCTGAGCCGCCAGCTCGGCACCTCGGTCGGGGGAGAAAAGCAGTTTTCTGCACGCCGGAGATCATACAAAGCCCTTTGCGGCTATTTTCTGAAAGATCTCCACAGAGATTTCTTTGTAGATCTCAACCATTCCGTCCATTCCTGGCCACTGCATTGCGCACCAAGTGAGCAGAGAGAGGCACGAAGCTGAAACATGGTGCAGACGTCGCCCCTCTCCCTTCAACAGATTGAGATCGAGAGGTCGCCAAGGTTGCTGCACCAGGGAGTGGCCTTCCCCGGGTCCGAGGTCTTCCTGCTTCACACGCCCATCAAGAAAACAGAAGCAACATGCGAGAAATGTCAAAGCTGCCGCATAAATCTCCTGTGCTGAGATGAACGTCACCGGGAAGTTCGATAGGGACCTAGATTTGTCCGAAAGAATCAAAGACTCATAGCAATCTATGAGTTCAACCGCGGATCTGAAGCTCTGAACAGCCATGGGGCCGACTATCCCCTGGCTGAGATTGTCAGGGTCTGTCAGCTTAGACAGCATATGGAGCAGAGAGTTCTGGAAAAGAAAGATGACAGATGCATGGTAGGCAATCGTGCAGGCCAGGCTGCTGACCGGGTCGATGGCTCCTGTCGTGGCATCCTGGCGCCATTGCTCGATCTCGTGCAGCTGCACTCGATAGTAGGGATCATCGATGGTGAGCGGCGCAGCGCGGGCCGGAAGATAGATGGTCTTGAAGATATAAGAGCGAATGCGGCTCAACGCGGCCAGCGACGAGGCCAGGTTGGTCGAAGACGGGAAATCCGTTTGCATTGGGGAGACCGAGTCAGTCGTGCTGAGATCTGGGAGTCCAATCGTGCTGATGGACTCCAAGTCATCAGAAGGTCGGCCATATTTCTCCGCGATGATGTGCTCCAGGCGGTATAATGTCCAGAAAGTGCGACTCCTTCGGGCTTCTTGATCTGGAGTCTCAAAAAAGGGGGCATCTTCCCTATGATAGCCCAGCTCAATGGCTAACCGGCAAGCCGACTGCAGCTGTAACCACAAATCTCCTTTTTGGGGGCGGAACAGCAGGTAGACAATGACCAGCAGCAGGCTCCTTAGCGAGTCATGGCTGGCTTCGGAGAGGACCTCCTTGATCAGTTTAGAGGCAAAGTTGTAGAAGAATTGTTCGTAGGCTCTCATCATCACATTGAGCCGAGAGCTGTGGGCACAGGCAATGCAGCATATCATGGCAATCTGGAAATTGGAATGTGCTTCACTCCGGGTATACGGCTGGGAGCTGAAGACTTGTTCCTGCGTAGATTCGAGCAAGATGTCGATGCCGCCATTGTCTATGCATTCAAGGTGAAAGGGCCAGAAAACCATACTCGACGTACAGTAGATATCGACCAAGCGGTGGATGAGCGCCTTGGTTGGGGTGATACTGGGCGGCTCCGTCTCGAAGTCCAAGTCGAAGTCGGCGTGGGTGGTTCTCGTTCTCGGTCCGTTGGATCCTCCTTGCCGGGTTCCGGGCTGTTGTAGTAGCAAGGGGGACTGTGGACAGACGGCTGCTAGGAGTTCAGCAGAAAGAACGGGTGCGGACGACGCTCCGAAGAACAGAAAGCCATCATCACCAGTACCGGATGCCGGCGCCGGGAAGTGCGCATCAAAGTTGAGCCTCTGGGCCAAGGGCGGTCTCTCCCACAATGAATCTTCAGGCCGTGGGGGGCTGGATGAAGCCTCTTCCTTCCGAAGCGCTGACCACCGGTCGAGCAGGTCTTTGACGTGGCTGGCAGACGTACCGAAGTTAGACAGGGCGACACCGTGGTAAAGAAACAGATAGACTGGGCTAAGCACCAACCTGCGTGGGATTGTTTCCTGGAGCACTTGGTCCTTGAACTCGCATTGATGGCTGGCCGCTTTGCACGGCTTACAGGCGGGAAGATCGGTGTCGCACTTTCTTCTGAGTCTCTTGCACCGTTCGCAGGCTGGAAGGGGGACGCGATTGTAGATCAGCCTCAACTCATCTCCACCACGCGGCTGCGGCTGCGGCTGCGGCTGTCCGTCTGGGTCTGGGGGGCAAACTAACTGGGTATCATCTCCAAAGCCAACCTGACTCGCTCGTTCACATCCATGCCTATACCTGGGCCAGCATTGCCCATGGATCCGTCGAAGGAGAGAGCAGCAGGAGGAGGAGGACGACGACGAGGACGACGAGGAGGACGAGGACGAAGAGGAGAACAAGATGAGACCGTCAAAGGTTGGGAACTGGAATGGGAAGCAGGCCTTCCTCTGCCCAAGTTCCGCCAAGGCCCATCTGGCATTTGGACAGACTTGACGTTGAGCGTTCAACGTTCAACGGCAGGGGCAGAGATCATTCTACGACCACTGCGCCTCTATGAGATTGGAATGAAGACCGTTCTATGGCCGGTGAGGGCGAGAGAGCTGATATGTGTATGATTACTTCAGTCCTTTACCTCCTATCACTGTCACAGTCACGCCATCCTTCTGTACATAGTATGTCCCCGAACTCCTAATCCTACACCTTGTCGCTCACCGTCTGCTTCTCTACATTCTCAGACAGAACATCTTCGGTAGCCACGATGCTCTGTTTGCCATTCCGCCTCTCCATGAATTGCAGGGCAATTGTCCATATCCCCAGGGCGATACTCATGCCAATCATGGCCCACATACCTCTCTAGATAGAGTGTTAGCTGATGCCGAGAGGACAGAAACAGACCATGGGGACACATGAGCTTACCGTGAATTTAGGAGCCAAATCTGCCGAGTAGAACACAATGGACCACCATGCATTGACTGCGTTGTTGCCAAGGTTCATGCATGCAAGGACAATGGCCCGCAGGGAGTCCTCCTCATATCGGCAGGCATCGTTGGCCCACGCAAAGAACGTGGCTTGACATGCGTATACCGAGCCCGCCCAGTAGTAGGCTCCGAAATGGGCGGCGATAGAGCTGTGGGGAGCCAGAATAATGGCGGATGTGACAATGCCCGTGACGGCAATCCAATAGCCGACGAGGTATCGTTTGCCGCCCAAGTAGTCGGTCAGCGTAGCCCAGAACAAAGTCGACACGATGCCGACCGCCGGAACGCCGGTTGGGTAGTTGTTCAACTGGTAGACGGTGTATTTCTTCTCCGGGTTCGCCTTCATGTAGAGGGCGAGAAGGCCGTTTGAGCTGAAACTCTCCGTCTCTCCCGCAATGATCCAAAGCATGACAAATCCATAGAATTGCCACGAGCTCAAGACTCGCTTGACAAAGGCGAGAGAGATGGGCTTCTGTTCAGGTACATCAGGCACTCTTGAAATCGCAAGTGCGCGCTCTTCGGCGCTCAGATAAGGCGCTGATGTGGTGGAAGGGGTGTCTGGGAAGAGAAGGAAGCCGTAGAGCGCCACTGGTAAGGTGATGATCCCATCCACGATAAATAACCATTTCCAGCCTGACAGACCCTGTAATCCATTCATGCTTCGATACACTCCAGACTGAATGAAACCTCCGAACATTGTACCGGCGAGACCTGAGGCGGTGAAGAGACCGCTGCGTTTGCCCAGCTCCTTTTCAGTGTACCAAGAGCCCAAGATGTAGTGGGTGCCGATGAAGGTGCTGGATTCTGCAACGCCCACAAAGAATCGAATCACCATGATATGCTCCGGTTTTTTGGCCGCCGCCGTAACCATGGTGAGGCCTGCCCAGATGACACACATGGTAGGAAAGAAGATCCTCGGCTTGATGTAGTAGAGTGCCAGGTTGCAGGGGATCATTCCGCTGGCAGAACATTAGCTCCAACATGACCAGTCTGTGGACGGGGTTCCAACGTACACAATGTAGCCACAGGTGAAGATGGTGGTGATCTTGGTCAGCTGATTCCCCTTGAAGTCCAAGTCTTCTTTCATGCCAGAGACATAGGCTTGCGTCAGATTCGAGCGATCAAGGTAGTTGAAAAAGTACATGAGACAACAGAAGGACAAGATGAAAAAGTCCACCTTGCGAACCAACTTCCTCTCTTCAGGCGACTTGTCGGACCTCAGGTAGGCCCTGAGGGAGGTTGCTCTGGCCATGGTGATGGAGTTTGCGAGCGTATACACTGTACACTGGGGGAAGGGAGAATGACCGGCCGGACCTCTTGCAGATCGAACGGGGAGGCTGCTTCTAAATACTGCAATGGGCTGGAATGGTAGAGCAAAGTACCACGGTAGGAAACCGGCTCAACCACTTTGTATGCTCTTGTCCGAGAAATGGCTTATCACATTATCAACCGGTTGCCTTCTCAGATGATAATGGCCACAATCGGGCGGTCGACTTTATCTCCTGCTTGCGGAGGGACCAGGGTTCAGGCGGGGAGATTGCAGAACGCCTCGTGGTAGGACCAAAGTTTCTGTGTTATGCTGTGCCGGGAAAAGTGTGTAAAGGCGGCAAATAAGAGTTGTGGCCGTGGCGAGCGGAGGCACGCCGAAACCCGGCGCCAACAAGCGGAAGGGTGCCCTCGGTGGCCTCCCCGCCCAGTATCTCAGTATCTATTTGTTCCAGACAGCCTCGGACAACCACACTGGACCAACGTTATCGGCTCTGGGGCGGGCAGATCAGCCAGAGAACCGAGGGCTGCCTTGCGATTGGAGAAGCTGGTCGGATACCCTGAGACCTTCTCACGCGACTGAGAGGATCGCTGTTCGCCACCACTCCGACCGGGCGGCGGGATCCAGAACCGTGCTAGTCAAGTGTCCAAGCGCAGTAGAGTGGACACTGGATGAGGCATAGTTAGTTGATGTGCAGTCCGTCCTCGTGTGACAGACTGTTGTACTCTGGAGTCTGTACTCTTCGTCGAGAGCCATATCTTTCTTTCCTACACTGCAGAAACTGTATCGTTCTCCCGTGTTAGCTCTCCCGGAAACCAAGAGACTCACAAGCACCATGGCCATCTCGCCGCCGACGGAGTGGGAAACCATCGCTGCCGCTAAGCGGGCAGCCTTGATGAAGAGCATCCCTCCGGAATGGCTGATTCCTACAGACATCTTGCCCTCACAGAAGCAGCTGGATGTCACCTCGTTCCCGGAGACGTCAGGATGGTTCACCCCCCAGGAACTCCAGATAACTTCAAGTACATCAGAAGAGATACTGGAGCGCATCAGGAACAAGACCTGGAGTGCAAAGGCCGTCACATCAGCATTCTGTAAAAGAGCCGCTGCTGCACACCAACTGGTAGGAACTCCCGGATCAGTATTAACTGTGTACTAATGTAGTACTCGTGACAGACAAACTGCTTGAGTGAGACGATGTTTCCTGAGGCTCTGGCAGCTGCAGAGGCTTTGGATGAATCGTTGGCTCGGACAGGAACGGTCGTTGGTCCTCTTCACGGTCTGCCCATCTCGATCAAGGACAACTTCAACGTGGTTGGCAAAGACTCAACCGTGGGGTTTGTGTCATGGTGCAACAAACCATTGCAGCAAAACAGCGTGCTCGTCGATCTACTGAAATCTCTCGGAGCCGTTCTCTACGTCAAAACCAATGTTCCAACCGCGATGATGATGGCTGAGACCGTTAACCACACCTTTGGCAGGTAGGCTGCTCCCGTCTCTCGTGTGTAAGTGGCACGGTTCGAACTGACGAATGCAGGACACTGAACCCTCTGCGACTTACGCTGACTCCAGGCGGAAGCTCCGGGGGAGAGTCCGCGCTGATCGCATTCCATGGGAGTCCACTAGGTGTTGGAACGGATATTGGCGGTTCCTTGCGAATTCCGGCATCAAACACTGGCATTTTCACTTTGCGACCCTCGCTTGGTCGCTTCCCAACGGCAGGCTGTACCTCGGGACTAGCTGGACAAGAGTCGGTCAATAGCGTTAACGGTATCTATGCACCTGGTTGCTGTGGGTTTGATGCTAACGGCTAGATTGTAGGACCGATGGGGCCGACCTTGTCTGATTTAAATCTGTTCGCCAAAGCAGTGGTCGATACACAACCTTGGCTCAAAGACCCGAAAGCCCTTCCCATCCCGTGGCGGGACGTGAAGTTGCCAAAGAAGCTGAAGTTTGGTGTCATCTGGAACGACCGGCAGGTGACGCCGACACCTCCTGTTCAGAGGGCGTTGAAAGCGACGGTAGAGAAGCTTCGACAAGCAGGACATGAGATTGTCGATTGGGATACAAGTAGCCACTCCACGGCCCTGGAGATTCTAGTAGGTGCAATCTCCCCGGATGAGAAACAAACATTGACCGTTGTCCTAGGGCCGTTTCTTTGTAGCGGATGGCGCCAAATCCTGCCGGAAGGCACTCGAGCCGGTCAAGGAACCTTTCTTTGCCGACATGAAGGCCTACGAAGAGGCCAGCGAAATGGGATGCTATGATCTCTGGCAGCTGCATCTGGAACGCACCAAACTATGCCAGGAATACGTCGATCGCTGGGCGGAAGCAGGTATTGATGGTCTCATCGGACCAACAACCCCCTTCAGCTCTGTCGAGCATGGAAAGTACAAGCATGTGGGGTACACTGCCATTTGGAACATCCTCGACTATTCGGCGGTCAGCTTTCCATCTGGCTTCACGGTGGACGCAGACAAGGACCGGGTCGCAGAGGACTTTTCACCACTCAGCGATGTGGACAAAGAGGTGAACGGCGAATGTGAGTTGGCCCGCGTGCCAGAACCTGTTCGATATTAGAAAATACTAATTCAGAGCTTGCAGACAACCCAAGCGCAGTCGACGGAATGCCCATCGGACTGCAGATCGTAGGGAGACGGTTGGAAGAAGAGAAGACCCTGGCGATGACGGGCGCGATTCTGGACGCCTTGAAAGCTTAGAGTGGAGGCGGGATCGGTGTCGTATTGCACCCACATAGAAGTAGGCACAGTAGACCGGACGAGGGACGAATAGTGCAATGAATGATCCCAGAGGGTGCGACCTGTGGCTGAGGTTGAGGTTGCGGCCTAGGGTTCGAGAATCCGCATCTGGCAAAGCGCGGAGTGTCCGCCGCAGGCATGTTCCCATCCCAATTCATTCCGCCTGCGGGCTATGGCTATATTTGACGGTTGTATCCACGACATCGACCAGACACCGTCATATTCGCCTTTCCCTTAGATCTCGACAGATGTAGGTATCATGGCTGACGGTCTTTACGGCGTGAAGTCGGCCTCCAAGACCAAGGCCAAAGAAATCTCGTCCTCTACGTCCCTCGCGTTCTCCACGAATCTCGCGTCACTAATCTCCAGCTCTTCCTCTGCGAAAGCCAAGGCCACCGCCGGAAGACCTCGGTCCTCAAAGGACAAATCTGATATCTTTACTGCCCACAATAAAAATGTCAAGAAACGATCTGCTGCAGACCTCGAAGATGGCCAACAGCGTCACAAGACGAAGGACGACATCGGCTCCATTGAGGCAGCAGAACTGCACAGGTCCAAGAGGAAGATGGAAGATAAGGTCCGGCTATACAACGCGATGAAGCGTGGCGAGTACATCGGTCAAGAGGGCTATGACGACCGCGCGCTGGTGGATTTCGATCGGAAGTGGGCTGAAACCCAAGTACAAGGACGGGACGAATATGACCATGGCGACGGGTCCGACTCGGAGGAAGCTGGCACAGACGAGGACGAACTTGTCGAGTATTTCGACGAGTTTGGTCGACTACGAAAAGGCACGAAAGCGCAGGCTGCCCAAGAAGAAAGGCTCAAACGCATTCGAACCAACCTTGTCGAAGAAGAGGAACGCCTGTCCGCAAGACCCTCCGTGCCTACCAACGTCATTCATGGCGACACTATCCAGTACGCGGCTTTCAATCCAGACCAAGTCATCGCTGATCGCATGGCCGATCTCGCGAAGAAGAGAGACAAATCCGCCACTCCTCCTCCAGAGACGCACTTCGATGCCAATGCTGAAGTTAGAACCAGAGGCACCGGATTCTACGCATTCAGCCAGGATGCCGAAGAAAGGAAGAAAGAAATGGACGCTTTAGAGAGGGAAAGGCAAGAGACTGAGAGAATCCGTAAGGAGAGGGAAGAGAAAAAGGAGCAAAGGAGGAAAGAGATAGAGGAGCGACGGAAGCTGATCGCCGAGCAGAGGGCCAAAGCGCAAGCAGACAAGTTCCTGGACTCACTCGATATCGAGGGTGCGTGAGAAACCTTCCTGCAGAGCCGACCGAAACTGGAAGAAAATGGCATTCCGCCGTCTTCTCACCCAAATCCGCTGCTCACCTATTGGCTCCGCTGGGACCTGGTCTTCAGAGAACAGCATTGGATCGTTTGGCGAGAGCACTCACCTGACGAGCAACGGCTACCGTGCCGTGCACCTCACTGAAGACGACTACAGGCCGTAAAACATGCCTTGACACTGTGCACGTCACAGATGGGACCACGGCCGCTCGGGGATCCCCCAAAAGACTTGGAAATCCAGTCTCAATATGTGCCTGGAAATTTGGACCGATAAGTTGATATCTTGTTGAGCCGGCCACAACATTGACATCCCATCCTCCCTGTGAGCCTCGTGGCCGGAGTTCGTGATATTTGCCGACCTCGACCTCCCATCCGCATCGGCACCCGTCGGGCCATCAGTTGCAGGAGCGGGATGTTTCGAGAGAAGCCTCACGACCACAACGTCCGCGAAGATGGGGCCTTCAGAAGGCTTCAACATTGGAGATCTCCTTGCCTCTTATTGTCATGAGTTGAGAGCCCTTAGACTGCCCGACCATCATCAGATTTTATCATGTGGATGGATGTTACGATTACCCTGTGTTCATAATATTATCCTAATGACTTGACTATGCATTTTCGATTGCTGAGATTAAACGTCATGTATGTGTAGTTCCGACCATATCCTACAGTCTTGCGATGCAACCTGATACTCCATCCCAGCAGAGAGGTCGCGCCCCAAATTCCGTACCACAACTCAATTGAATACCCTCGATCCTCAAACCATCTTTGCTTCATGGCCCTTGTCGATTGGTCTCTGTGTCATCCCGACTCGGTGTTCATATCCAGCTTCAATGTCCACCTCAGGCTCCTCGCCTTATTTGTGTTTCTCCTCCTGGTGTTGTTCCGAGTCCATCAGAAGAAGAAAGCAACAGCACCCAACAACACTGCGAGAGTGCCAAATCCCATACTGCCGCCTTCTCGAGACGCTGCACCAGTGAAGATAGCAGGCCCCTCTATCGGACTCGTACTGGTAGCTGCGGGAAAGACGCCCGTGGGAGCCACGGCTGTTGTGCCGCTTACACCACTGTCACCTCCACTAGTACTGCTAGACAGACCAGAGGTCGCAGTCGCAAGCGCAGCTGGCATCGGGACCAGGCCTACAATGCCGGGGGCTGCAGGACTGGCCCCGGCCCCAGCCCCAGTCCCGGTCCCTGCGGTGGGTTGTGCAGTGACAAATGTAACTTGTGGCACCGTAACGGCTGTGGTGATGATGGGGCCGGAGGCGCTCTGCGTGAGCGTGAACGTCACAGTGGTAACGGGCACAGCGACAGCGGATGGCGTCTGCGTTGTGATCGGCGGACGGGGGCCGCGACCATTTCCATTGGTCGTGAAAGTTGTGATTGCAGTGGCTGTGGCGGTCTCAGTTGCGGTTGCGGTTGCGGTGACTGATGGCGGCGTGGGCACCAATGTGATCGTCCTCGGGACCCCGGTACAAATGCCCGGATTCTGCGGCACGAAGTCTGCACAGATACCGGCAAGGTAAGAAAGAGCGGCGGTGATTTCATCATCGCCACCGGCCCATGCGGAAACACATGCCTGGACACTCGAAATGAAATCGGTGCTCGGGCAGAAGCAGCTCGCGTCGCTGTTGGAAGAGCACTTGGGCACAAGGCTGAGCCAGGTGTTCAGGCAGCTGGGTAGCACAGATGGGCAGGGGGCTGAGGATTCCGGGGGAGGGGGAGCATCCGAGGTAGAGGTGGAAGCTGAAGTTGGTGGTTGGGGGGTTTCTGATTCGGGTGTTGGTGTGATCTCCGTGACGGGAGGCAGCGTGGCAGATGTCAAGGTTGAGGGAGGCGGGCCATTACATCTCGTGCAAACGGTTGATGTTGATGTGATGATGATGGTCGAAATGGTGCTAGTTGTTTCCGTCACGGTCTCGGTGCCGCTTGTGTGGGTGAAAGTCAGCGGACAAGTGGTGATAGTGGACACAACGATTTCAGTAGTAACGACATCTGTCTCACTTTCAGTTGTGGTGGTCGCAGTCGTAGAAGTAGTCACTACAGGGCTTGTGGTAGCAACAGTGCCAACAGTTGTAGTGCCTAGTGTTCCTTCTGTAGGTGTGGTAGTCGTCGTCGTAGTGGCACTAGTCTGCTCTCCAGACGTGGTACTAGCGGTGGCAGTTGTCGTGGTCGTGGTCGTGCTAGGAGTCTCTTCAGACTTGCTTGTTGTCGTCGTAGTGCCGGTTGTTTGCTCGTTACTGGTAGTTGTGGTACTGCTAGTATCAGGAGGCCCTTCCGATTCAGTTGACGTTGTAGTAGTAGTCGAACCCGTTGATGAGCCTCCGCCTGGAGTGGTGGTCGTCTGAATCTGGGGAGTCGTGGTGGTGGTCTCCAGCTGAGGAGTGGTTGTTGTTGTTATAACTGCTGTAGTTGTTGTGACCGGTGTAGTGGTAGTGGTGAAGGCCGAAGGGCTGGTAGTGGTAGTGGCAGCAGTGGTAGAGGAAGCAGTAGTAGTCGACGATGAAGATGAAGAACTGCAATCAAACCCTATGGAATGTATGCCAACATCGCAATCTTGCTTTCCACTGCTAGGCGGAAGTTGCATCGAGACCGATCTGGCTCCCCCACACTGTGTGTTTTGAACCGTGGTTCCACTTGCCTGACAGGGGGCTGTGTGTTTACAGGTCGAACCATCAGGCATGGAGAAGATGAAATCGAGGTCCGTATCAAAAGAAACAGACACTTCCAAGTGGGAAATCGAGAATTTGTCATCTTGTGCACAGGAGAATGATGGGCCATTGCTGGCCGAGTTGGATACTTTGCCTTGAATGCATTTGGACTGTCACAGATCAGCGATAAATTCCTGGAGCCTGCAACACTAAAGGCTGACACCCACCTGGAAGCTGCTTCTTGTCCGGAGCGATCTCTTGTTGCTGGGCTGGAAGGAGTCCTGACAGGTGAAGCCGCTGAAGCCGAAACCGCCGAAACTGTTGAAACCGCCTGTTGGTAGACCAGACCAGTCGAACCCGCCTTGTTGGTCAGCAGAACAGTTGTTGTTGGTATTGGAAGGGTTGGGAAAATTTGGTGCATCGCCCCAGCTCGTTCCAGCAGCCTGCTGCATGAGCAAAGCGGAGACCACAAGACCGGCAATCAATGCAGGATTCATAGTGGCAATTATGAGTATGATGAACGAGAGAACTGGTCTTTGCAGCAACGAGCGACACTTGGAAAAACTCAGGTAACGAGAGACTGTAAAAAAACAAGAGAAGGAAATGGAACCCAGAGATGTCTGTGAGGATGGAGATGGAGAGAGGAACACACCCTTTGAGAGGAGACCTTGGAGGCTTTTTGTATTGGGAGCAAGATAGTTTCAGAGTGGCTTGATTGGGCAAAGACAAACTCACGATTCACGGATACACAACTAGTTGACTGGTTGTCAGACGATGTGGTCGTAGCGAGCTTGAGTTCAAGACATTCTGGAGGCAGATGGATTGGTAGCGCGCGCAATTGGTGCTAGATTTGATCTTGGTCAAGGTGGTGAATGAAGCAGTCCAAGGCAGGCTAGCGGCAGGATCTCAATATAGCAAAGGCTGAAACACCCTGCCTCTACCGAGAGAACCAAACGGGGCGACCATTGCCATGCTCCTGCCTATATGGTGCAGCTAGGAAGCTGAAACGGATCAGGAGGCTTGTCTTGGACCGAGACGAGGAGTCTGTAAGGAGAACATGGCGTGTGGACTGGGGCAAAGCTCCTCTCGTACGGCGGACCTGACATCCACAATCGCGGCAGTGTCGGACACAGAATGGTGTTCATTGCTTCGAGTAGCGACTGGAGAGCCAGGACGAGTGGTGGGCGAGGTGTGGTCGCAGGCGGGTGGTTGCCTCCTCGGCGCTTGTCGCAGAAGATTGCAAGGAAAACCTACCGATGCCATTGGCCATTACTCAGCCTCGTCAGAATTCACGCTAGCCATGTTGGGTTAGTCCTATCAGGCCAAGCAGGGCGCAAGGCTGCTCCTGATTCAAGTTCCGTCGACGGAGTACATCGCGTTCGAGAGATTGCAGCACTATCTACTCGAGTCAATGGACCATTCGACAAACAGGGAGGAAAGACAATGTCCAGTTCTCAGCTCTGCCATGAATAATGATAATATGTAGAAGGTAAATGGCTCCCAATGCACAGCATCGGGGGACACCACTGCCAGCACAGACAACATGGACTCTGAAAAGCAAAAATCCCGGAGGCAGAACGTCCCTCATCAACCTGGCCTGTCCCATATTAGATGCTCCCTCAATTCAGCTACGCGCCCGACCTGCCAATGTCTCTCTTGCCCCACAACCAATATGAAAAGGCGCCATTTTATCTGCGTAACGCCCGATTCTATGCATACACTGATCATTATATCGTAGCAGCAACTTGGAAGCATGAAAATTTGCTGGTGGTTCGCGCCTCACGAAAGATCTTTTCCTGGATATCCATTTGACGGCGGCGAGGTTTGAGCCAACACGGGGCCTTCTTTCGACCGCTCTTTGTCTCCTGTGGGCGTTGCGTTCACAAATACACCGTCACTTGCAGATGCCTGGTCCGTACTCGCTTTCGCAGGTCCGGTGTTTTCCTCTCTTCCGCTAGGGGGACTGCTCATCCCGTTAGGGTCATTCATCTCTGCCGGCATGTTGGTGTCGACTTTCTTCATCACTCTCTTGAGCGGCCGCCTCACTTTCAGCTTGTCGGTGCCACTTTCTGGTTGCCCGTTGACTTTGTCGCCTGGAGTAACTTTCGAATCGACGCTTTGATTCGCAGCATCGGTCGCCAGCCTGGTATTGTTGAGGTATTCGTCCAGCATAGCTTTGAGAGCGGTTTGTCTGACTGGCTTGGCGAGATAGTCGTTCATACCAGCTTCCAGACATTTTTCTCTGTCGCCGCGGATGGCCGACGCCGTCATGGCAATGATGAGGACTTGGCTCACCTGTTGATCAGCGTCCGCTCTGATTGCCTTGGTCGCCTCATATCCATCTAGTACAGGCATCTGAACGTCCATCAACACCAAATGGAACGGGTTTCCTTCTTTGCTCTTCGCTTTTAGAGCTTCGTAGGCTTGTTTCCCATCCTCATACGCCTCGCACTTCAGGCCAAGCTTGGTTACAAACGACATGGCAATCTTTCTGTTGATTTGATTGTCTTCGGCAATGCAGACGCGCAGCGTCTCCCTTGGAATCTTGCTCAGGTCGCAGAAACTGGTTTTTTTATGCTCTGTTTCAGGGCTGGTTGCCTGCGACCATCTCGCCATTGGATCTGGATCCTTGGCCGAAATCCTCATGTCGCCCGGAACACTGCTGTTCTTTGGTGCTTTCTGAAAAGTGAGCGTGAAGGAAACTGTTGTGCCTTGCCCCGGCGTCGACTCGATCCAGATCTTGCCACCCAGAACATTTTCAATCATAGCTTTACAGATACTCAGGCCTAGGCCGCTGCCACCATATGAGCGAGCTGTGGACGAGTCCGCTTGTGAAAAGGGCTGGAATAGTCTTGAAAGTTGCTCCCGGGTGATACCGATCCCGGTGTCAGTAACGGAACAGGTGATTTTGACCTTGTCTTTAGTCTCGGCGTTTTTGCGTGCTCTCACCGTCACCGAACCCTTGGGGGTGAATTTATAGGCGTTGCTCAACAAGTTCATAAAGATCTGGTGCAGTCGTACAGGATCGCCAAAGACAAGACCGTCATCGATTTGAAGATCCTCGACGGTCTGTAACCCGTGCTCTTGGTTGGTGTAGGCCAAGGCGCGTACAACCTCCGTGATCGTCTCCTTCAAATTCAGCGCGACGGTGAACATCTGCATTTTCCCAGCTTCAAGTTTGGAGAAGTCAAGTATGTCGTTAATAACAGTCAGTAACGTGTCTGCACAAACGCGAATGCTATCCGCAAATTGCTCTTGCTCCTTGCTCAGCAAAGTTCCTTTGAGTAGCTCAGACATGCCGATCACGCCGTTCAGGGGAGTCCGAAGTTCGTGGCTGACATTGGCAAGGAAAATCGACTTGGCTTTAGCTGCTTCTTCCTTCAACTTGACGTTATGCATCGCCTCGGCTTCAGCCTTTTTAGCTTTCGCCTCAGCTTCTCGGGCAGCTGCAAGAGCCCGTTTCTGAGATTCCACCATACTGGCGTTCGACGCGCTCACTTTGCGAACTTTCCTGTACAAAAGAGCATTGCCTAGGGAAATGGCAACCTGATTGGTGAGAAGATTGAGGACGATCATGTTACGCTGCGTGAATGCGTTTGGCCGACCTTCCAAATGGATGACTCCCATCAGATGGTCGGCTTGGATGATGGGGATGGCGATAATTGACCGCCCAGAGGGATTTCTTGCCAAGTAGGCCTCACCAACATTCGAGAAGCGGTCATCTTCGAGTACATTCTGCACGAACACGGTTTCCTTGGTGCGAAGTAAGTAATGCGTAATTTGCTGTGCCGCTTGGTCGTCAACCTCCGCAAATGGAATTCCATCCGGATAAGTTTTGACGCCTGTTTCATGATCTGCGCTTGCCGCCACACACCAGCCTTGATCCTCGGAGTCGATCACAATGGCGCAGAACTCAGCCTGTCCTCCGACGGATTCTAGAATGACCGATATCATCTTAGATAGGAGGTTATTGATCTGCAACTCAGAGCTGATAACTCGGGAGAATTCGAGAATCGAGGTTAGGTCCAGAATGTCGAGCCCCATGCCGGGTACATCTTGTGGACTCTGGGTTGTCGCGGTTGCTTTAGGTTGGAGCCACGCACTTGTATAGTCGCGCTTGCTCTGAAGCTGACGCTCCTCCTTCACCGGTAACCCATGCAAATCTTCTGTCTGTGTAGCCGCTTCCACCGTTCTCGATGTTGTGGCGGTCTTGATCAGCCATTCATGCTTATCAGAGAGCTGCTTCGCTTTACCACTTGCGTTTATCCTATTCCAAGCGGCGATGGCTTCCTGAATCATCACTCTGCCAGCTCTCTTGGCTCCACGCTCAAGAAGATATTCTGCCTGCATTTCGATGGCCAGAGCTTCTTCCAGGGCAAACCCGTGCACTTGACAGTGGTCAATTGCCATTTCCAGGTTACACATGACGTTGACATGTGAAATGTCCGCAATTGCGGCTTCAAGTATGTGAGACCAGGCAAAGTAGTTCACATCGTTGACCCTACCCCAGTCGTCGACGAATCGCTTGAGTTGCTTTGCCTCCTCGATATATGCTGCACGCTCTTCCGGGGGCTTCTCCTTTGCCAGAGCTAACAAGGACAAGCCCAAGTAGAACCGAGCCCCGCACGCAGGTCTGTTGGACCACAAATCGTCAATGGTCGTATTGAGCAAATTCCTTCCTACATCGACAGCGTACTCGTGGTAGCCCATCAAGTGATATGCCACAAGCGACATAGCTTGATAAATATCACAGGATCGCTGAGCGTTAGCGGCGTATTGCACGGTCTCCGCCATCCAGGTTTCAGTGTCATGATCGCTGTCGTTGAGCAGGGACTTGGCATCTGTAGCGACAGTCCTTCCTTGTAATGCGCGAACCACTTGCCTTGTGGCGATGAGTAGAGCTCCTCCTCTTCGGTCTTTCTCCCAGTCATCAAACTCCTCGGGCCCGTAATTGCAGAACGCCTCAACCTCTGATAGGTCTTGCCCTGCCCAGAACCTGGACAAGGCCATCACACCTATGTTGAGAAGACTTACGAACCTGTCCCCGGACGCTAGCGAGTACTCAAGCGCATTATCCAGGATCGGAAGAAGGTTCCGTACAGGCGTCTGGAAGTGGCCGATAAACAGTGTAAACAACGTCCAGCCTCTGCCCCGGGTCCAGGAATCTTCGTACATGGTGTAGAACTCGTGCGCAATATCTCCGTAAGCCAGCCCCAGCTCAATATCTTTAAATCGACCTATCGCAGCTGCACCAAGCATCGTGAAGCCCAGACCAGCTTGGACAAACACACCGCGATCCAGAACGGCATTGACATAAGCAATCACCAGTTGATACCAACGTAGGGCATCGGACCAGTAGAGAGCCCCAAGAGCTTCACTTAGAACCGTGCCCAAGGCAATCACAGTCCGGTCCTCGCTCAAGGGAATTGACAACAGTTGCTCCTTGTCGAGCTCCCGTAATCGAAACTCCAACTTTTTGAACTCGATATCGCATTCGTCCCAGGTGGGGGTAGGCAGGGGCAGTCCGAGTTCTTCTAAGCATTCTCGCTGCACAGCAAATGCTTCAAAGAATTTCCCTTGACTGCCCAAGATCCGGCCTTTCAGAATGTACGACCTCGTTTTGTCGGCCGAACAACGCGCGTTTGCATGAGTTTCCTCCAGGAGCTGCAGAGCCATTTCTTTCTCCCCTTGGATGTACATAATCTCGGCGCTGTTAACGAGGAGCTGAAGCGTCTCATCATAAAAGACGTCAGGGTTTTCCATGTTCCATTTGTCATCCTGTAGCAGCTTGAGTGCAGACTTATAGTACCAGAGAGCAGTCTGCTTCGCACCTGTCTCGATCGCCTTCTGCGCTCCACGCCAAAGCAAGTCTCGATACCGCATGCGAGTTGGAATTCTCGCCTTGAAAATGTCTGCAGACAGGCAGATGTGGCGTGCCAATGGATACAGATTGTACTTGCATTGGCTGAGATACGACATCATGGCCTGCGCGATGATAAAATGCATCTTCGTGACATTTCGGCACTCACGCATCTCGTTTGCCGCCTTCAAATATCGCGCATGCGTGAATCGAAACTCGTCATCGCATGTTCCCGGTGTCAGGATGAATGTATTGACCAGTTCCTGGAGCCCGTTGACGCAATCAGTCTCGGAGAAGTTGAAGAACTTCGCGCGGTTAGGGCAGGTCACGTCGTTGGCCTGATCCGGGCCGCTGAAATAGAAGTAGTCTCCAGTCATGATGGACTGAATCAATCTGAAGGAGAACGTCGTTCCAACCAAGGAAGCCCAAGCTAGAACCGACCGGGCCGCAGGCGATAATTCTTCGATACGCCTTACCATGTATCCATTATCCATGCTACCTTCTGAGCTGAACTCACTAAAGATCTTGTCTAGGTCAAATTGCCATCCTGACTCCTTCCAATCATACCACAAGCAGTTTCTTTGGTAGCAGGTTTGAAGAATATCTTTGACCAAGTAAGGGTTGCCTTCAGACTTTGCATGTACAACTGCGGCAAGTGGGATCACCGTTTCCACGGGCTGAGACATGGTGGCGGCGACATATTCGAACACATGTTTCTCACGTAGGTTGCCAAGCTCGATTTTGTTACTCGAATCCAGATCCAGAATCTTTGCGGCACTCTCGGAGATATTGCCATCATCGACTCTGCTCGACAGGAGCAACACAACAGGGATCTTTGCTTTGATGATATGCATCAGCAAATCGATCGACTCTTCTTCTGCAGCTTGGAGGTCGTCCAAGCAGATACAGATCAGCTTGCCTGTGGAAATAGTGCGCAAGACATCCATATAGGTATTTATCAGTCGGATTGACTTGGAGTTCGCAGGTCCTCGCAGAAAATCATTGGCGTCCCAGGCGCCGTGCATGGAGCCCTGGTTTGCCTTGGAGCCACTATCGATCGTAGGAACTTCGGTATTGACGCTCTGTGTGGCGGTGTCGTTCTTGACCAGCAACTTCTTGGACAGGACCGTCACGTCAAGTAATGTCGGCGGCAAGTCCAAGATTGAGTGTAAAACAGGCCAGAAGGGGGTCACATGAGCCCGCAGATGCTCGTGGTATGGCGTGTTGACGTCTTTTTCCGAGAAGATTTGCCTGAAAAGGCTAGCCATGACCTTGATAAGTGGCTCGAAGGGGGATGGGCGTGCTTTATCAAATCTTGCAAGGGCGAAATACCCGTAACGCCGGATAACAGGTTGGACAGCCTTGATGAGAGCCGTCTTTCCTACTCCGGCAGAGCCTAGGATAGTGATAACATCGGTCTTAGTCCTCCGCTTATATTTGTGGCTGTTCTTTCGTCTGGTCATCATTCCAGGTAATGTGTCGGGGGACTGTTGAAACCCGGTAGATAAATTGCTGTCCCGATCCGATAGCATGTCTAACGGTGTGCCTCTCGAGTCAGCAGCGCCACGACCTCGCTTGCCGTATAAATTATTTTTGTTGCCATAGGCTGGATTCAAGACATGGCCCTCCAGTCCAATGGTTGCGGAGTTGCTTCTAGAATCCCTGAAACCGAAAGAGCTGGATGAATCAGAGCCTTCCGCCGCCTCCAACCCCTCTGGGCGAGTATCCGAGATGGAGGAGTTCGAGGCAGCACTCAGCAGACCGGGCTGAGATGGCGAATTTCGTGTGCCGGCCAAACTCTGGCGCCTGTAGGCCTTCTCGATAATCTTGGTGATTTTTTCCATCTCTGCATGTCGGCCAAACTGTTTGGTAGGCAAGAGGAAGAAAGATGAAACATCGCGCTGCCCGACCTTATAATTCCTGATCTTGTCCTCTTCACCCTCGCCCAGGAATTTCTGGATCTGCACTAAGTCGTACTTCAGTCCGCTCACGGAGTGATACCGCTCATCCATCTGCTTTTGCGTCATTTTGGCGATGATCTTAGAGATTGCATCAGGGATGTCCATGCGAATGGCAGTGACCAGAGACAAGCGGTGCCCCAGCACGCGTTGAACAATGTCAATAGGCGTTTCCGCGTCAAATGCTGGCTGGCCCGTAAGCAAAGTCCAGAAGAGGATGCCTAAGCTGTAGATGTCGGTCCGACTGTCGGGGTCTGCTGCTAATCGTCCCGTTTGCTCGGGTGCGATAAACTGCAGTTTATTCTTCACTCCAAGCTCTCGGCTGACTGTGGCCCAACCCTCACTAGAGAGTAGATTTTCAAACGCACGAGGCCCATTTCCATGATTTAGTAATTTGACAGAGTCGGTTTCCCGGTTCCAGTGAAAGCTGTCAGCGCGGATTTCGCCGTGGATACAGTTGGCGCCGTGATGCAACAGCTCAAGCGCCTCCGACGCACCTATCGCAAAGTCCAGAAATGCTTGGAGGGGGACTCGTTCCCCGGGTGTGCCGTCGGTGCCCATTCTACTGATCTGCAGTCCATAGAACGCGGGACCAAAATCCAAGATCTCTCGCATATAGTTTCTGCCAGGGGCCTCATAGATACACACAACCATAGGATGTGCGTCGTTCGGCGTGGCCGGAAGTTTGAACATCTCGATGGGTTTGAGGGTGTGATCGCACTCGGGATCCAAGTCTTTCATGATTGTTTGGTTGTAATGAAACTCTCTTTCCAACCGCAGCACGTGGGTGCTGATACGGGCCAGGACGGGCAGCCATATTGGGTCAGGTTCATCTCTGGACGACAAAATCTCGCTATCTGTGGAAGTACCACTGACGCTGTTCCAGTGGTGATGCCTTAGGGAAGGACGGTGAGGATCGAGTTTGGGAGAACTTCTGGTCGAACTGGACTGTCCAGATAAGCTGTTCAAGGTGCTCGAGGTACGGGTATTGACAGCGTCTGGATTGTGTAGTAGGCCGTAGACGTGCCTGTTGAATGCCACAGGTTAGATTCAGACACTCCACTATCTCAGCTATAAGATTGAGTCTCACCAGTGATCATAAGTGGAGTGAAACGGCGCAAACTGAATTATCATCAGCAAGTTCCTTGCATACGTTCTTATCCAAGTCTTACTGAGCGATCCCAGGTGTAGTGAGGTATCTGTGAGAGGCGTTCAAAAAGTCTGGCCGGCGGGAGTGGGAGATCGTCCCCCAGGATATCTTCCATCTTCTCTTTTCAGAGCACTCTGTCTCTGTGGGTTCATCTCATGGTGTGGGTGTGAGGATTGATATCTGGAGGTCGAGATTCCCAGACACTTGCGACGGCGAGAGGTGTTCGTCTTAAAGGAGGAGCGGAGGTTGAGGGAATAGGGCGACCAAGGCTAGAGTGCGCAGCATGTTGCAGCAAGGTGATGATTAAGCGTTAGATAGGCTGCGATCTCCGCCGGTGGTGGGCAGTGGGCAGTGGGCAGTGGGCACTAGTAATAAGCAGGAGTTTGGTACAGTAATAGGGATAAGCTTTGTGAGTAGGACGGGAAGGGACGAATATGGCTTAGGGCTGCGTCACACCACCAACAAAATCTCATACCAACTCAGTTCCTGCGGGCTGCGCAGGTAGCTCGACATCCGGCCGTGTGCTACTCCGTATTGTACGGAGTACATGAGTTGAACATGGCCAAATCCGGGTCTTTGGTTTCTATCTTTACCCCCGCTGCACGGGGGCTTAGGAGGCCGACACAGTGGTTGCAGCCCGACTAATACTGAAAACAGCGTTACACATATTGCCCTCAGTTGGGATAATCATGAGTCTTCATTAATTAGAATCAAGTCAATTTAGGTTCTCTTCTATTTTGAAGCCTCCAAACGCGATACTAAGCTTGCTGCTGCTACGAACAGACTCCAGACTCCAGTCTCCGCAGCCACCTTCCCCACCTCACCGTCACCATATTAGACATCGTGATTATAAAGTTGGTGCCACATTGTGCCAGAAAAGGATTCACGCGTACGTCCATTTTCATTCAGTTTGGTGTTTGCCATATGGCTTCCCCGCCACGCATAGGGTGATGTTCTGGGTCACATCCGGAAGTCAGATCTTCCCTGGCTCGTAAAGATGCGGAGCATGATAACATCGTGCCATCAATAGTACCTCACTCAGCCTATCTGTATGTGAAGTATTGTACTCCTGCGGCGAGGATTGTGATCCCAATCAAGAACTGGTGGCATTTGCCATGACGAACGGGTCCCGCTCCATTGCTTGTGGTTGGCGGCGTGATCTCAGGACCACTGGTTGCGGAGGCTGTGATGGAGCCGATACCGCTCCCATGGAAGGTGCTCCCAATCCCATTTGTCATGCTTCCTCCAATACTATAAGTGTTGGTGCTACTCACGGCCGGGGAAGCAGTCGGGGTCGGAGGCAACAGCGGCAATGGCAGCGATGTGTACGTCGCTGGGCCGCCGACTTGGCTTGCGGGTATCGCTGAGCCAACTCCACTGCTCGTAAACTGCGTTGGCATGAGCAACGTTGAAGTATTAGGCTCCTCGCCTGGGTCCTGCTGGTAGATATTGCCCGTCTGTCCGCTGACTAGCTGATAATTGCCTGTGATCAGGTTTGCATGGTCCCCAGCAGGAGTTGTGTAGTTGCCGGAAGTAATTGAACCGTAGGAGCCATCGGGTAGGTAGTAGTTTGTAGTGAAGCGATCCTGGAACCGATTCTGTTAGCCGAGACCCGTCCTGCAGGTGTGGAATTGGCTACCCAGCAGACAGGGAGGTTGTAGCTAAGCACAAGCAGGCACTGGGTATTCTGTGCACCTGTCGCCAGTCAGTTCTGGGCGGAAAGAGGCCTCGGTCGACAACATACAGCAAAGTGTGCCAGTTGCATCTCTGCGCTCGTGAGCCACTGCACCACCACCTCTATTTTCCTTGGTTCGTGGCCGTGACGGACTAGTGTCCACAGTTTGGAGCAGGCTGACATAGAGCCTCGCAAGACCTGGCCCGAGTACGGGAACATCCCGAACAGATGACCCTTTGGGTGAGCAGAAGTTGTAGCTTGGGGCACACGATTGACGGGGATTCAAATCAGTCGCGCAGGCATAGAGAACAAACAGTAAGAGCACAGACGGAAGCGAGAGAGGCCAAGGAAACATCTTTCCCCGAGTTGTTGGGTTTCTTACCAGCACTCTTCAAACCCTTAATCGAACAGGACGAGTCGTATTGCAGGGAGAGTATGGAGGAGACTCCCGTAATCTGCTGCAGACTGAGTATGCCCATGGAAGATGCACTGAATCGGTCATAGTAGAAAGAATTCTGCAGCATTGGATCTTGCCGCAGGAGGCAGCAGCAAAGCTACATGCAAGGAAAGAGCGATACGAGCGCACTTTGGCCACTCCTCGTTAGTAGTAGGATGCTGCCAGTGTGGCAGTTGTGTCTTCTTCCCTGCCTTCTGGTTCTGCTTGTTCTCTTCACCTCTCCTCTAGGTACACTGTTGTCTTGTTGTTCTCTTCTTCTCACCCAATTTCCTCCTCCTGGCATGTCATTGACTGCTGATCCCCGGGGTTTCGTTGTGATCGACGTTGTTGTTTCCATTCAGTCATGGCCTTCAAGTCCATGCTTCTAGCCATCTGCGACAGAAATCAACCCACGTCAAGGACGCCGATCTTTTCTCAACAACCATTGGGCACAGGGTTGCGAACGAATTTGTCAAAACATTGCAGACAGAATGAAGAAAATTGAAATCTCGGAGTGATGGGGCGCAGAGACCAGCTGCCAAGGATGTCAGCCACTGTCCGGCAGTTTCACAAACATCATCTTTCGAAAGCTGGAGGCCCAAAGTGCCTCCACGATCGGCATACCGAGATTGTTGTCACATCCATGAGCGTTCCTAGTGACTTCTCCGTCTGCTCGGGGAGATTCTATGATCACGACAGACTCAGCGCAGGTTGCGTATGTACGGAGTACGGTGTACGCCTGACCGCCTTATTTGAATCTTCACTGGTAGCATTTGACGCCCCCGCAAAGTACTGTGTACTAGTCCTGGTTTGTCCAAAACGTGGCCAATGCTTTGAATCAGAGCGAGTGCCAGACAAGACCCGACTCTTGCGGAGTCCAGGAGTCCAGGAGTCCAGGAGAAGTTGTCATCACCGCTTTGTATTGATGCCGACATTGACCATCATCAGTACCGGTATTCTTGTCAGCATCTACCCTTTCCTCCAGCTATGAGAATTGGCTTGTCTGGCCTACTGGTATGGAGTAGAAAGGTTTCGAAATGCCAAGGTCCAGAACGCCACGCTCGTATTCGGTAGCAGCCGTTGCCCAGATCTGGGACAATATCAAAGCCTCCAGCCTTGCGCCGCCCTTCGGCCCTCACTCTGTTTACCCCTGGGCCCCTGGGCCCCCATACTTTGAGAGGGTCCACTACTCCACTCCTGTCTATGATCCTGACCCAAAAAGACGGCTCTTGCAGATCCATCCATATTGGGGATCCCCAAGATTAAGCCACCAACGACATTAACCCGGAATCACAAGGATCGTCGTTACCAATTCCCCGAGATGGATACCCTTTCAAATAGTTGCTGCTAGGAATGATGCCATCTTACCAAAGTTCTAAGGCCAATGCGACAACATCAAGATGCTAGTCAAAGTAGGTCGAAGTGTGATTGTGAACAGGACACTGACTCGACTCTCAAGAGTCTTTGGCGCAGCCGAGAGACCATCTGTTACGTATTTAAAGCCTCAGCCTGCCCGCTGAGTTCGTTCTCTTTTCATCACCTTCGTTTTCAAAACTTCAAGAGAGCTAACCCGAGTCATTCATTATATTCTCTCTGCCATTCACTCACCGGACATACCGAAGCACTATTCAATCAACCAAAGCACCATGCGTCCCTCAGCCATCTTCACCGCGCTCCTCTTCACAGCCTCTGCGCTTGCTATCCCCCTCAATGGTAGGCTTCTGATATTTGCCTCCGCGTCTGACCCAAGCTAAAATTACTCCCATAGCTGCACCAGGTGGCAAAGCCCTCGAACCTGTCAAGCGCGAGGCGGCGCCGATCGGCAATGCGGTCGCTGAGAAGCGTCAACTGCTTGACTTGTCCGACATAGTAGACGACCTTCTTGCCACGTTGACCAGCCTGTTGCCCACCATTACCAGCACTGTCAGTGGCCTGGAGACCGAGGTTGGCAAGCTGGTCACTGACGCCGAGTCGGATGTTGGAGCCACCCTGAGCTCGGTCGAATCGACTGTCCAAGACCTCCTCAATCAATTGAACGGTGTCGTTGGTGACGTCAACGTCGGTGGGACATTGAACGGCGTCTCATCCGACTTGACCGCGACCATCAGTGAAGTCCAGAGCCTTCTCAGCAGTCTTGAGGGACTTGCTGGAAGCGTCAATGTCAGCGCCAGCGTGGATCTTAGTGGCGTCACCAGTGTGGTCCAAGAGCTTCTGAACACCCTCACTGGCCTGACCGGCTTGACAAAATAAGCAGTATTCTGTGCACAGTCTGCGTGGTGCATCCAGAGGACATGCGGCAGGACCCAACATCAAGAAGCCAGAATGCCATTTAGCGCTCCAAGACGCTCCATTATTTTGCCGTTCTGGATAGACCGGCTCACGCTTGGTGGACTTTGGAAACATGGATGAGGACCGGCTACCACGTTGAGCAGTGAGGAGAAATACAAGGGGCTGGAGGAATGGATGAGTCTCGGGAGGTTGACTGCATACGTACGTGGATGTCTTAACATTGAAGTTTCTCTGCGCCGCAGGGGCAGATAGAATCCTTTTAATCAAACACATGTATCTTTCGGTTGAAAGGAAGTCGTGAATGGCGAATCAATCAGTACTTGTGCTCCTCGGCTCTGCTAGTCTGCTCTGTTACCGTAGAAGTTTCAAGTCTAGTGTGTACTTCCCGTGCTCCTCCTGGCAAAGATAGAGCGTTAGATATGAGAACGACGCAGCTTCAGTGTCTCCTCACCAGGGTCCTGCAAATGGATGGGAAGAGTAAAGTAGAAGGCACACACCGCCTGTGCCGGGTGTGGTCATCTTCAACTTCATTTGGTTATATTTGAACGTCCTAAACACTAGGGAGACGGCGGTCTGAAGAGTGGTTGGTGGTAGGATAGTATTGCATAGCCCGTTGCGTATAATTAAATAATATAAAATCGGAGAACACTAACTATACACGGCGTACATAACAACCACTTCTATACTGGTCACACCTCAATCGTCACGTAATGTCGATGTCACACCGAGGGTGCGAGAATTACTCTTTGCAGCAAGGAGAAGGGAATGTAAAAGAACCGAGTTTGTCCTTTGCATTGAAAACAGTGCAGTCTGCGGATTCTAGTCATCGCAGTGCCAGGACTTGAAGTATGAGATAGCCACGAATTTTTCATTTTGTCAGCGCTACTCTAGTCATAGGCACAAGTTCTCCAGACCAGCACCAGTTCAACTGTATCTCAGGCCTCAGCAGTGTTGTTAAGTTCGGTCTTTCTTCCCACACCTACAGAGCGCTGCGCCGATCATGGCTTTGTGGTCTTGTCCAAGCCTGGCATTCCCTGTTTCCACTTGCATGCCGCCAGCCTTCCTTACGTGAAGCTCAACAAGACCTTCACATCCACGAGACTTCAAGCAGGTTTCCACTGCGATATTGGTCGGACAACGTGTGTTGACAATGCCTACCATGGCTGCTTGTTGAGCGTATCGTGCTGATTGACTTCATCCGCCCAGTCACCGCCATCTTCGCCCATGTCGTCGCTAGAACCGCCAGCTGCCGCAGCGCCTCGTCCCTCGTTGGAGCCCGCAGCGTGGCCTTCGTTGTCCGGATGATCAAACACTGTGCTCTTGTCCACAGGGAGGGCTGGAGATGCTGTACCTGCACCAACGTCGACGCCAGAGTCAAAGCCAGAGGAACCCTCAAGATTTGCGTCCCAGCCGCGAGTGGCCTGATCTGCACCTGTACTTGAAGTCTGTTGAGCCGCAAATGCGTCACCAGCGTCCCAATTTCCACCTCCAGCAGCCGTAGTCGAAGCATCATCATCCCAGCCACCACCTCCACCGCCAGAAGCGAATTCATCGTTTTCAATGCCGTCGGCCGCTGCGTTTTCTGCCGCTCTACCGTTCTTCTTCAATTCCCATTTCTTGCGAATTTCCTGCTCGTTTCGCTCACACCATGCATGTAAGTCCTGATCGAGCTTTGGGATTTCCTGCCTCAATACGTCGAGAAACATCATGTCGTCAGGAGTCTCATCATCGTCAAGCTTTCGCGTCCACCATGCCCAGAAAATGCTGGCCGCAGCGACTTCGCGGACCGAGTCACCACTCGCCTTCAAGCTTGGCGACTTGTAGAACCACTCAACTTCCTCCCAGCTCATGAGGACCTTGCGTGCAATCCCATGCATACGCTTCGTCAAGCCCTCGACAAGGTCGCGCGCAGGAATGGCCAAGTAGGTTGCGGAGATGATGACGTTGGCATAAGTGGTGAAGAGGTTGGGTGCGTCGTCGCCGAGCTGTGATGGTGATGTAGGTCAGTCACGCCAAAGTAGCCCCGGGTTCTGCTTCGTTGTCTTGCAGACGGTAGATGGTGGGAAAAACGTACATCTTTGTACTTGACGATGCTTCCCTCCGAGACACACTGCTTGATCCATGCTAAAACTTCGGTCAAGCCAGTCAAATCACCTCCGGTCACGGTGAAGGATTTGGCGCCACTGTTGTCCATGAGTTCGCGTCGGATACGGTCGCAGAATACGATGGCCGCATCTTGAGGAAATTTGCCGTCGAGGAGTTGCAATGGTGCAGTCTTGGCGGGCTTGTAGAAGATGGAGATGGTAGGTTCGGCCTTGATGCTGTGATACCGTGTCAGCTCAATACTAATGAAGGCTCTCCAGAAATGATCAACGGCTTACGTAGCGAGCTTTCCAGGAGGGATGCGAGGACCACGATCTTCACGTGGTTCGGGAGGAGTGTTGTCTTCCATGATGAAGATAGGGCGAATTGCTCACAGAGATAGGATGGAGAGGAGCAAATGAGGGAACGAGGAGAAGACGAAAGTGTTGGAACCTGATATGGCTCGATTTTGACAAGACACAAGAGGGAGGTGCTGTAGGATAAGAATTTGGAAGAGCACAAAGGACGGAAAAGCAATGTGCCTGAGGAGGGTTGATTGTGGACAAGAAAACAATGAGGCGCGGTCACAGACAGCAAAATGCCGCAGGAAGCAGACGGCAATAACTTTTGCAACTGCAGCCAGCAGCCGAGCCTGGAGATGGCAAGTATGAGCGATGCAATCTCATTATGCCTGTCTCGGCTGGCCAGCTGCCCTGGAAAGCCGTCTCCCTCATGGCGCACGCAGCATTCAAGCGAAGCAAGCACTTGCAATATTTCATAAACTCCATTGCGAATCTCAGTGAGCCTGTGGCTGTTGGCAGCCTTGCACCTCTTCTCACCCTGGATACCTACGTATTGCATGTCTGCGCGCCAACCTGCAGTTGTTGCAACTGGCACACAACTCACAAAGTATAACCCATGCGTGGCATGTAGATAAACCATATCGATTCGAGGAAAAGCACCATACCGGTCTGGATCCAAGGCCACCCTTCCAAGCGACTCCTCCAGCCTGGGGGACAGCGAAAATCATCTGCGCCTTGCTCTCATCTGCTCATTACAAAACACAAGGTATCATCAATCCTCTATTTCTTTCCGCTCTTCTTGATCCCCTGTTGGCCGGCGTTCAGAGGCCCTTTGCCCTTTGCCTTTTCCGCCAGTTCTTTTCGTGCTTTGGCATCTGCGCAAACGAGTCAGTGGACGCTGCGGTCAACAGGCTCGATGAGGATCAGCCATACCTGCGGCTTGCTTGGCCTTGAAAGCAATTTCGTCATCGTCCATCTCCTTCTTCTCCTTCTTTGGTGCCTTGAGTGGCTTGACTTTGCCGCCTGTCAAGAGTTAGGGTCGCCTGAGCATAAGATTTCGTTGCGCGCACACACCTTCACGGCTTTGGCCACCCATCGTGATTTGCGGTGCTTCGGATATGAAAAGGAAGGAAGTTGAATCTGAGAAATCGGCCCTGCCTATCCTCTGTCTAAGTGGTCGTGAGAGGTACAAACAGTATCGAATCTTGTATGTTCAAGTTTGATGCACTGAGGTGACTTCGGCCCATGTTCGACAGCGTAGGTACTAGTTGTATCCGCACCTCTTGACCACGTGATAGATAGGCTGGTTTGAATGAACTACCTTAGGGGAGGCTATCAAGCTAGCGTCACCACTACGTGGGATTTAGCACAGGCTATCGCGCAATTCGTTGGCATTACGCAAGTTCGGGACTTTTTAGTGCTCTTCGCTCCGATAACGTTCAAACTATGTCTATTGGCCACTGCTTTTCGCTCTGCTTCTTGGCCGCAATTGTTCTGCGCAGCCTGGAGTCGGAAGGCTTGACCTCATCCCATGACGGCCAATCCAAGCCTGTTGGTCTATCGTTCTTTGCAATTTCCCCTCAGAGCATTCTCTATTGCCCTGCTGCGTTTTGTATTTAGCCAAGGCGCCACTATCCTGAGCATTACCTGGATGCTTTGTCGGAGGGTCTGAGGGGGATACGGCGGGACGGCACCGGTCGGGCTCTACAGCTGCAATTTTCCCATCTCAGAGTTCGTGGCTAACCGCTTGATTCGACTGAAGGCTAGGTTTCAGTCCCGGCCTCCAAGTGCACATCACCACTATGGCTTCGATATCCCCGAGCCAGTCTGAGGGCGAAATCCTCAGCTCAGACTCGGAAACGAAGGCAAAGAACATACCTTCTATCCACAATAACAGCAAGATTGACCGTCATACCAGACCCAACTCTTCATCGCACATCGCATCTAGATCGCACCGATCGCGTTCGAGATCCCCTTATCGGGCTCATAGAGCTGAGAACCGTCCACGAGAGAACAATCCGTACAGAGGAAGGTCGATCAATGATGCGCGCACGTTTAGTGTCAGATACGAGTCTGACCGCTACGCGCATCGCCGGAATGCCTCTTACGAAGAGCGCGGTGCCAAACGATCTCGAACATACTCTCGGAGCCGCAGCAGAAGTCGATCGCCGTATAGGCATTATCGGCCTGGAGATGATGGGGGGGAGAGGGGAGACAATGCAACTGACAGGACTGAGACCGGTGAGAAGCACTCGGGTCGACAACGAGGACTAGATACGGTCGCAGATACAGCACCGTCGCAGACTTTGAAATCCGTTCGTTTCGACTCGAGCTCTAACATGGCCAGCTCCAGCGAGTCGGCATCTCGCCCACGGAATGACCAGCGCAGGGATCGATCGTTGGGCGATACACCGTCGGAGAACACGATTGACGGTATCGAGGAGCACAAACCAATGGACGAAGAAGCCCTCATTGAAGAACGTCGGAAGCGTCGTGAGGCGATTAAAAACAAATTCCGCGGCCAAGCTCCACCTCTGCTCGTTCAAGCACTTCATCTAGGAGTGGATTCAACTCACGCCAGCTCTACACCGGACACTGACATGTCAACTCCCTACCGATCTGGTAAGTCTTGCGCAATCCGCTCCCAGGACCTCATGCTGACGCTTGCAGAATCGCCCACGATCTCGTCGCCTCGGACTCCGAGAGAGGTCTCTGCCCTGCAGTCTCCCACCGAAGTCAACTTTGAAGCTGATACGGATCTGACTAACTCTGGAAGAGGTTCTCCCGCCGAGGATGGCCCGTCAGCTGCGGACTATGACCCCACTGTAGACATGGAAGATGAAAGAGCGCGCCATGATAAACGTTTATTTAAGGAAGATGATCGATCTCTGGAACAATCCGAACAACATGTGGTTGAACAAACCAGCGAGCCATCGGCGCCTCTAATGAAGCAGTCCACTGATTTCGACATGTTCGCCGAAGAAGATGATGATGATATGTTCGCGGAAGCTCCAGCGAAGCCCAAAGAAGGGACAAAAGCCGCTCAAGCTCTGGACGTCAATCTGATGGACAATTGGGATGATCATGACGGGTATTACATTACAATGCTCGGTGAGCTGATTCAGGACCGGTATCATGTCACCCAAAATCTTGGCAGGGGAATGTTCTCGTCCGTTGTCCGAGCTACGGACAGGCGTACGGGTAAGCCAGTTGCGATCAAGATTGTTCGCAACAACGAGACCATGCGCAAGGCAGGTATCAGAGAAATTGACATCCTCAAGGACATTGCTGCCAACGACCCCGAAGACAAGAAGCATATCATTCGTCTGGAGGGCTCGTTCGATCACAAAGGCCACTTATGCATGGTCTTCGAAAACCTTTCAATGAATCTTCGAGAAGTGCTCAAAAAATTCGGCAGGGATGTAGGAATCAACCTCAAAGCCATCCGAGCTTATGCCCAACAGCTCTTCCTCGGACTCAGTCTATTGAGAAAGTGTCAGTACATTCATGCTGACCTCAAGCCTGACAATATTCTCATCAATGAATCAAGAAGTGCCGTCAAGATCTGCGATTTAGGGTCGGCATCACCAATCGCGGAGAATGCCACAGCACCCTATCTTGTGTCTCGATTCTACAGAGCTCCCGAAGTCATTCTCGGTGTCCCCTACGACTACGGAATTGATACGTGGTCGATTGGATGTACGCTTTTCGAACTTTATACTGGCAAGATCTTGTTCACAGGGCGCAACAATAACGGCATGCTTCGTGCAATTATGGAATGTCGGGGGAAATTTCCGCACAAACTCCTAAGACGGGGTGCCCTGGCATACGAGTACTTTGACGACTTGCTCAACTTCCGTTCTGAAGAGACGGACAAAGTCACTGGTCGGACATTGATCAAGATGATTGATATCAAGGCCAAACCGGTCAGGGACCTGAGATCTAGGTTACTTCCAAAGGATAAGCGGATGAACGAGCAAGAGCGGAAAGAGATAGAGTCATTTGTTGATCTATTGGACAAGTGCCTTGATTTGCGGCCGGAGAAGAGGATCACACCTAATGACGCGTTGAAACATCCTTTTATCACAAGGACGAAGACATAGGCAGTCCGGCTCTTGATGATTTCACATGGGTGAGCTCGGCTAAGAGGATACATGAGCACTTTATAAACATATTTCTATGACCTACCAGTCGTGTATTTAGACGGTTTCCTTTGAAATCTTGATATTGCAGAGTGCACACCCGCCTCGGTGTCCTGGGCGCCACTGCTTCTTTCGCTCCCACACGGACACCGCGAAAGATTGTCCAAGAGTGTCTGACCATCCAAATCGGTTAACATGTCCAGAGAGACATCCGTGCCCTCAACAGAGACAAGCCGATCGGACAAGACGACACTCCGCGGAGCTTGATTATGCAGTTGCGCAATGTCCCCGAGGCCAAGAAGCAGCAGGACCAGATATTCAAACAAATTGGAAAAGGGCATAAACAGTGCATCTGCGTCAAGTCTAAACGGCCATGGGATGAAGTGAACTTGGTCTTGGATCGAGAATAGAAAGAAAAGGGCAGAACTTGATCCTGGGTGGCAAGGTTGCCATAGACAGGGTTGAGTCTGAACAGCTCCCGAACAACCTGGTTACATGAGCATAAGGTAGTTTTCCAGATCGAAACGTTGACTGCTCCTTAACGTGTATAATCGTATTTTTTGAATCCCGAAGGAAACGTTGTTTTACATAAATTCTTGGTAGATCCTTTGTATAAGACACGACGGCTTCTGAGGCCAACGGGGCGAGTTCCAGGCACACAAGCGGGTTTGGTCACTTGCTTGTTCAGCGATAGCCGGCCGATCACCTCATGTGTGTGTTGCACCAGGCATTGATCTGAACTTGGGTGCTCTTGTAGGTCAGCCAGGCTTGTTTTGTTTCCGTTTTGTGCTAGGCTAATGGCAGGAGACTTGGAAGCTAGCCCCTGACGTGTCAGGCGGCACATTCGGCCAGAGACTCCGTCAATGGTAGAGCCACGACCGGTACTGACGAGCCTGGGGAATCCAGACCATGGCCGCTCTACTCCAGGGGCCCTAGGGGGGCCAGGGAGGAGTGTGACCTTGTCGGTAAATTGCCGGGGTTTCTCAATCAAGATCCATACCGCCATTGGCGACAGCGACCAGCTGGGGATTGTTCAAGCGGTTGTAGTCTGCCCAATTCTCTAATATGTTCTGCTGGGCCGGTTCAGCCTGGGCGGCTTCTGGTCCTGGCGTTCTCTCCGCTCGCAAAACTTCTTCACCTTCGAAGATGATAGGTTGTGCTTTCAGATTTCGAAGACATGTTTCCCAGGACCGGCCCACCAACTTCCCCTCAAGCAAACTTTCGCCGAATAAGAAATATCCTTCCTGAGCCTCAACAAGATATGCATTGAGTCCAGAGCTTTTCAGTATGATTTGCGCACCGTGGATATGTCGGGCAAAATGGTTGTCCAGATATCTGGCCCAGCCTCTAGCAGCGGCTTGAATCGAGTCGTCTTCCGCGGCCATTTTGGTCCAGCCAATGCCCAGTGCTAAGGTGACTTCGTCGAACCCTTGTCGGTCCACGGCCGTTTTAGGCGGGCTGGCCGGCGCAGAGGCCGCAGAAAAATCGATCGGGAGGCGCATCGAATTTGGAGTCAGACGCACAGATTTGCGACTGGAAGGCATTTCAGGTCTAAGCTGGGTCGCCACGGCCTCATCTTCGCTAGCCTTCTCCTGGGACTTTTCCTCATACCATGTCCCCGTTTGACTTTCCGCTGAGACGGACATGCCCATCATTGGATTGATGAGGGTCATGCCTGCGCCGTAGATCGGTTCTTCCTCGGGAACTGGCGCAGGGGGTCTGGCAGGGGCAAAGTAAGAGCCGTCCACCTCTGGGTCCAAGTGTGAATCATCACGCCATCTCTTCTTCGACGGGTTGGTAGTGACTGGGGTAGTACTGTCGACTGGAGTCCACGTAGTTGAGTGATTAGGGTACGAGGTTGGAGAGGGTTCATCTTGCTCCATAGCTTTGGGGGTGTCGGAGGGAGTCGGTAGTTGAGTCTGTTCGAACGGCGCAAAAGACATGTTGACAGTTGTATGAATATATGGCCTCAGTAATCACGTTGTGCAGACTGTCCAGTCAGAACCTGTAAAGATGCTGGTAAGGTAAAGAACCGAAGCGAAGAGAGTAGATCTATGAGAATGCGTGAGTAGGGAAGAGACGAGTCAAGAGAGGGTCGGCCGGGTCTAAGCATATATATCAATATGGAGCGACGGTGGGAGCAAAGAGAGAAGGGAAGGGATAGGAGAAAGAGGAAATAGATAGCTGTCGAGCGTGCGCTGAGACAGGCGAGGACACATGCTGCGGGAAAGCTGAGAGACGATGCTGCATGGCAAGTGGCAGATGGATGATGGTCCTTGTACAAAAACAGACTCCGGGGGATACGTCGATGAGGGTCTGCGCGGCACGGCGGCTTCACGGCAACGCATAGAATTCGGCATGCCCTTTTCGAGCTATTTCCACTAAATACGACATAAGAGCGACTAGTGCCTAGGCCTAGACGTAGCCTGGAGTGATAGGTAGGTGCAGGGCTCCTTAAGACTGTCTTCGGGCACCCTAGGCACCTACTAGGGATGCCTAGATGGGCGGGATTGCCAGGAACACAGCATCATTAGGCCGGGTCATTGGAGCGAACGTCTGGTCTGACCGGGTGAGCTGCATATCACGTATCGGCGACAGCCTATGGAGCTGGAGGCTTTGACTACAGAACCCACAGTTGTCAGTGAGAAAAGACAAAACCAGGGTCTTAGCGGCCCAATAAAACTGCCAAGGGCTCTATTTTGCACAGACCCAGAGCCCTAGCCTTTAGGGCTTAGCAGGTAGGTGGCAGGCACCAAGGCAGGCTTGACATAATATGGGGCAAGCCTAGACTACATGAATCACAAGCCCCAGTGCAACCTAGGCGTTGTCTAACAGTCGCTGAGTCGCCTGAGGTCACCTACTACCGCCAATTTGGCTCGCCTATTCCAATCGCTGGCTGTACCCTTGCCACCATTGCCAAAGTCCCGTATTACCCTACCTAATGCACGTGATTTGTAGAAAACGTTCACACCCGGCACACACCTTCTTATCAGCGGTATGATACTAGTCACTCCCCTCGTCGGCTTGTCTATAACTGTGTGCATTTGATTCTCCAGTAGCTTCTAGCCTGTACTTGCATACCCAAACACCTGAAAAGCCCCGAAGATACCATCTATCATACAGTTCATGTTGTTTGTTTTGTGCTCCGCACGAATTGCACACCCCTCAACATTCAGCCATCACTATTAGTCGGGCGCACCCCATGATGTTTGATGATTCCGATTTCGGTCTCTATTTCCAGGATGGCAAGACATCTTGCCCGAGCTTCGTTCATCCATCTTCGCGGGCAGTATGTCATGCTCTGTTCTCCCTCCAAAAATGTGACACTGTTATGTTGCCATGCCGGTGCTAAGCATGTCTTTCAAGTTCTTCGTTTGGGACGGCGCATATGTCGGAGCTAATCCACCGAGGAGCAGGAAAACGGTGATCACGACCAGTCCGAACGCCAAAGCCTTCCGCATTGCTGGTCGCTGCACTCCGAATTCAGACCAGGATCGGCCGGCTTGAGAAACGTATTGCTTGAGCTGCTCTGCTCCAAGCTTGTAGTATAATAACCCACCAAGAGCGATCGAATAACCGAAGAACTGGGTCTTGCTGACGGGGGAGCCCCAGATCATCATAGACGCGCCGACCAGGAGAATGTCTTTGAGAATACCGCAGAGTGTGAGAACCAATGATGATGTTTTGCCAATCTGTGACCGGGAGAGTCAGTCGCAAGGCGAAACAACGGATTTGCATGGCGAAAACCTACCAAGAAGACAACCGAGACGTTCAGCATGAATGCAACCATAGCGTTGGCAATCAGCAGGAAGATGCCAACATCGTAGACCGTGTTCATGCTCATGTTGGGTACCTCAAGAAACAGTGCTGTTATTCCGTTCATGACAGCACACACAGGCGCAAAGTAGTAGAGGGAGACCAACGGGTCCATCTTGTACTCGGCAGAGCTGAGCAGGCGTTGGACGAGTACCAACCGCGTCGCCTCAAAGGTAATGCCACCCGCTTGGTATAGGAACCCGGTCAGGTCGAATTCGATCTCTCCATACGATGCGATGACAACACCAATCACGATAAAGGAGACATTGCCCAATGTCTTCAGGCTCGGAGGCGCAACTCCCATGGCCCAGGTAGTGAGGAGAACCGCGACCGGCATTGTAGCCTTCCAAACTTGTTAGCAATATGGTTCGTCTGTTGTGATTGGCGTACTCACCTTCAACATCTGAATAAAGGATACGCTCAGGTACAGGTATGCTTTGTTTCCACAAATCAAGCTCAGGCTGAAAAAGAAGCCGATGGGGAGAATTGCGCGGAGATAGACTCGTCCAGTCATTTTGACATTTTTGCGTCCGTCAAGAAGAGATGTAGTCCTTGCTAGAACTTGGGTCATGAACGTCGCAAATATCATGTGCCTAATGATATGTATCAGTCTCGAGTGCAGCAGATGTAAGGTCCATTGCCAACGCACCATGCTGTTAGGGTGATGGGGAATTCTGGCATCTGAGGTCAGCACATATAGAGCAAGGTCCGGTGTAGAGACGTACTAAATCCAAGTGTATCCAGCAGCCATTTGTTGAACAATATGACACCACCACTGAAGCCGATCCATGTCCTGCCAAACGTATCAGTCACAAATGCGTTGTCCCACGCTGTGTGGGAGAGAGGGCACGTACACCACATAAAATGCTGGATGAAGTGAAGGCGCAGGCGGTGGTTGTTTCTCAGCCACTGGGATATTAGTTGTAGGTAATAGTGTTGCTGGCTCTGCGGCTCTTGTCTGTTCACCCGACAAGCGGGCTTTCTTCTCGCCGTCCGCCATGGCGTGGAAGGGTTGTGGGCTGCGGACGAGGAAGTCCTGAAAGGAAAAAGGCCGCGGTGACCTGGTGAAGGACTGTGGCTGCAACAGGTTGGCGAAACCTCAAGCAAACATGAGGCGAGCAACGGCTGACGGGTGAGTGAGATCGAGGCAATGCTCTGCAGTAGAAGAGACGCGACAAAGAACAAGATGGCAAATGGCGATGGCGATGGCGTTGCCAAGTTGGGGGTTGCGATGCTTGAACGCAAGCTGTGTCGAGGAGAGAGCCTGGGCGGAAACAAAGGCGCGGGAAAGGTGAAGAGGGACCGGCACAGAAAAGGAGAGCGTGGCCCTATGGTTGAACAGTTTAGACGATCAGAGCCCACCTAAGCGGAAACTCTGCCGGAGTCTAACCAATTTTGTCCAATCAGAGCGTGTATAACTAGCTCTATAGCGGTAGGTAGCGTGTGGCTTCAAATCTTTCGCCTGAAGCACCCATCAGATCTCCGCCCCTGGCCATTCAAAGGACACGCGTCCTTGATGTTGCTAGTTAAGTATTGATATACGTCTAACACTCCCGACCGGCGGGTCATTATTACTCTCATCCCGGTGACAGCTTTGGATGTGGGTTTGGACCAGCAATTGTACTTGATTCTCACACTGACTTCTCCGATCTGTACAGTACAACATACTGATATACGGAGTACCATTGACAAGGCTGCTAGACGGAAGTCCGAAGCATGTGAAGCACTCTCTGTGTTGCACGACATCAACCCTTGTCTATAGAGATTCTGCATAAGGATCAGTCACCTAGTGTCACACAGGTCCAATTTGATCGTCCTTGACATGTAGCAAGAACGGGAAGCGGCGTGGTGGCTAAGTTGCATTGTCTCTACCGCTCACAAAACCTGGGCCAACCTTAACTGCGGCCCCTGAACGGCACGGCGTCGCATTTCCACATGGGATTAAGTTATCGATAGTGTCTGAGCAACTTGCATCCCTTGTGCCACACTGCACTCGTCACCGCTAATGATGTCCAAGATGCCAGCTACCGAATGCTGGGGGCGGTGGTTCGGGAGAAAAAGAACCCTGGAGTCAACACTGGAATAGTAATAGTATGAGTCCTCGTAGTACGTGCTAGTAGAGGTGCCCCCTGCCAAGAAACCCCTAATCGCTTCGTCCGATAAGGCCCATTAACCAGTGTCATGGCAAACTTTAAGAGTGGAGAGAGAGACCTTACAGCCGCAACATCGCAACATCTGTCTCTTTCGTAATACCGCAATATCGGCACGTTGGGGTCTCCTCTCTTGACAATTGTGTCTGTACTCCGTACGCTCTCTAGATATCTCGCGTTCCGCTTTTTGCTAGATCACCGCACATTCATTTGACTTGGTCAAGCAAGACTTCACTGACACCATGTCCGAAATGTATGCCCCCAACCGAACATTCGTCGCCATTGTCCTGACTTGATTGCAATCCAGATCAGTTGATGTACTAGTCATTGGTGCAGGGCCGACCGGCCTAGGCGCTGCGAAAAGACTGAATCAGATTGTATGTCACCGTCTTGATGGTGCGGCCTTCTGCTGACCGCGAACAGGATGGACCATCGTGGTTGATTGTTGATTCGAACGAGACTCCTGGCGGCCTTGCCTCAACAGATGTGACCAAAGAAGGCTTCGTACGTGGATCACCCTTCATATACCTACCGCACACTGACATGCGATTAGCTTTACGATGTCGGCGGCCACGTCATCTTCTCTCACTACAAGTACTTCGACGACTGCATCGACGAAGCCTTGCCCAAAGAAGATGATTGGTATACGCACCAGAGAATATCCTACGTGCGCGTTAAGGGTCTATGGGTTCCATACCCGCTTCAGAACAACATCTCCATGCTGCCCAAAGATGAACAAGTCAAGTGCATAGAGGGTCTGATCGATGCTACATTGGAAGCAAGAGTTGCAAAGACCAAACCCAAGAATTTTGACGAATGGATTGTACGCATGATGGGCACTGGGATTGCGGATATCTTCATGCGACCATATAATTTCAAGGTCTGGGCCGTCCCAACCACAAAGGTGATACCAGTCTACCCTGTCCGGTCTTCCAATCATCGCTAACAGCCTAATAGATGCAATGCGAGTGGCAAGGAGAGCGCGTGGCCGCTCCTGATGTCAAGGCTGTCACGAGAAACGTGATTCTCCAAAAGACAGCCGGCAACTGGGGTCCTAATGCCACATTCCGATTTCCAGCTCGAGATGGTACAGGTGGCATCTGGATTGCCGTGGCCAACACCCTGCCTGCCGAGAAGAAGCGTTTCGGAAAGAAGGGCACAGTGAAGAAGGTCAATGCCGACAAAAAGCAGGTGCTGTTGGCAGATGGCACTACGGTGCACTATGAAAGACTGATCAGCACGATGGCTGTCGACTTCTTGGCAGAGGCTATGGAAGATGAGAAACTGATCACTCTCTCCAAGGGCCTTTTCTACAGTAGCACCCATGTCATCGGTGTCGGCATCCGTGGGACCCGCCCTGAACGGATTGGGGACAAATGCTGGCTCTATTTTCCGGAGGATGACTGCCCCTTCTACCGCGCAACCATCTTCTCGAACTATTCTCCCTACAACCAGCCTGCACAAGATGTCAAGCTGCCTACGCTGCAACTTGCTAATGGGTCTCGACGGCAGAGTGTGCAGGCCAAAGAAGGACCGTATTGGTCGATTATGCTGGAGGTTTCCGAGTCGAGCATGAAGCCTGTCGACCAGGATAATCTTCTCAAGGACTGTATGCAAGGACTGGTCAACACCGAAATGCTGAAACCTGAAGACGAAATCGTGTCCACATACCACCGCCGCTTTGACCATGGTTATCCCACCCCAACGTTGGAGCGCGAAGGAGTCTTGAAGCAGCTACTACCTGCTCTAGAGGAGAAGGGTATCTACAGTCGAGGACGATTTGGCTCCTGGAGGTATGAGGTCGGCAATCAAGACCATTCGTTCATGTTGGGAGTGGAAGCCGCGGATAACATTGTCAACGGCGCTGTTGAGCTGACCTTGAACTATCCCGACTTTGTCAATGGTCGACGAAACACCGAACGGAGATTGGTGGAGGGAGCGCAATTGTTTGGCAAAAAGACGAAATCTGAAAAGGGCTCGAATGGTAATGTGGTCGTTGGACGGCGTATGACCGGCGGAAAGGCAGAGCTGGGAGGCCGGCTGGAGACCAGCAACAAGGACGCCCTGAATGCCACAGGCGGGACCGCAACGGCAGGCAAGGATGGCAACTCGCGGATCTTGAACCGAAACTGGTGAGGCTCGCCCAACGCCACAGCCATGTCGCGATTGGGGTTTCGGAGGTCTGCAATGAACATACTCCTGTGGCGCGGCGGGGCGACTGAATGATGGAATAGTACTAATAGAAACCCTGTAGAACGGTACACACGAGGCATTTGGCAACATCCATAATGGTTGAATGGGATCTTGAGGCCGGTAGAACTAGATTCGTGAATAGCAAAAGCAACATAGCAGAGAAAGCAAGTTCAGTGCCCGTCGTCCTTGTCCTGGGTGATTCTGCTGCTGTCTAGGGAGAAGTGGGGAACTTGCATCCCTCTTCCTGCAGTCTAGTTTGTGAAGCTATTACGAGTACGTACTCCCACATCCGTCGGTTCGACCCATTTTTGCATCATCAACCTGGCCTGTTGGATTCCGGTCTCCACGGCGAGGGTTTGTCGATTGCATTGACCTCGAAATGCGGGGGACGGGGGAGGGGGAGGACTGCACGAAAATTGGCCATGGTCAGGTGGCAGAGGGGAGACTGCGTGGTGTGCTTGTTGGAACCCGCTAGGCCAATTCTGTATTTCTTTCTGCTACTAGTATTACGATGACCTGGCCGCAGGACGGTGGTGGTGATTGACGGATTCAGGACAAGTAAGAAAGAGGCCAGACGGTCATGATGCATCCTAGACTGACAGCGAGGACGGCGAGGACGGCAGGGACGGGCCACGTGAGATATCGAAGTTTTCCTTCTGCTCCTCCCGTTCCCGCACGGCGTTTCTCACAGAACAGGTTTCACTGTCGGCACACTTCATCTTGAGACAAGATGCGGCGGAGGTGGAAGTGGAACTGCACAAATTGCTCACTGGAAGCTCTGGATGATGCCAAATGACAACAGCACCAACAGCAGCTTGGATCAGAACCGCAGGAGGATCACATTATCACGTCATGCTGTGGGAAGTGGTGGTGTTTGGTTCCTGCATTCCGCGAGTCCGCGAATTACGACGAGGGAGAAAGCGGTGACGGCTTTGCAGCAGGAGAACTAGCCGAATCGGCTCCAGCCAGGTGGGCATTGGGATTTAGCAGGCCCAACAGGCCCCTTTGGGGGCTCGTTCTCGGGCTGAGGCCCGCCTAGTACGCAGTAGTGAGTGTTGGAGACACCGCATCATAGGTACGGAGTTCTAGGTACGTAGTAGGTAGGTAGGTAGCCACCGAGCCACCGCCTATTCTTGTCCCGTGCCTGGAACCAGAGCCTGCGCCTCGCCCTGTTCCAGTTTTCCTCGTACTCTGATGCATGGAAGAAATAAACAGCGCAAGACTCTTGCTGTGTTCCCTCAGACGCATTTCCTCTCCTTCCTTTGTCTTCCACCACCCATACAACATATCCCAACAACTGTCGCTTTATCTGTTACAATATCCCCTTTCTCTTTGTAATTGTCCCCCCATTTCGCTTTCCCACGGTACGTATCTTCCTCAGCCGCCTGTCTGGCTCTTATCAAAAAGACTGCCGATCTTCATCCCACCACTTGGTATTTTTGGCTAAAGCGGTGAACACCTTGAGATTGCGTTCCCATCACCTTCTGAATACCTTTCTTATTTGGTCTTTGGCTGACCTGGAAACTTCTAGTCGACATCAAGCATTCGTTTGCCCATCATGTCGGCTCAAGTTGCTCCCACCGTCCCGCCTCGTCCGACTCGAGCCCAACAAGCTGCAACTTACGGTGCCAACAAGCTGCCTGAAGTCCCCCCACGACCTATCAACAAGCGACTCGAGCGGTCCGTATCTCCTGGCCACTTCCCTCGCTCTCCTCTAAACGAGCCTTGGAATGGCAACTTCTCTCGTCAGAAGGCCAACGATCAAACCGAGGCAATGCCGCGTCGGCCTAGTGTCCAACATCTCCCTTCCCTCGGACAAGAAGGTATGGAATATGGCGAGATAATGGAACAGACAGCCGCGCAGCCTCCGGCTTCGGCTCCCGCTACGGATTCCGCTACTCAGACAAGAAATATCGCCCACGACCTCAAGTTGTACGCTCCGAAGCCGTCCTTACCCAAATCTAGTGCTGCGGCACAGATTCAGGCCGTCACCAGAACAGATTCCCAACAGGCAGCCCAACACGGCATTGGAAAGCCGTCCACTCCGGCTCAGGACGAAGGTGACATTCTGGGGCGTGTGAGGACTCGCACTAGTTTTTCGAGACCAAATTCTACACTAGGCAGCGAACGTCGCTCATCTATATACGGAGAGGAATCTGGACCCGCGGAAATAGGCATCCGAGTCCCTATCAATCCATTACTGGGTGATGTTCAGGCACCTACACCTGGCATGACTCCGTCCCATACCGGGGATAACGGTGCCTACAGAAAACTCCACTCGCGTTCAAAAAGCAGAGAGGTTTCTGCTCCTCCCGGCAGCTACGGCCTTCACGGCCACGGTGTGATTCCCCAGGACAAGTTTGAAAAAGATTGGTACGCCAGGCATCCTGAGGCAGCTCAACATGAAGAAACTACCGGCCACGGCGTCTACGAAAGCATTGGGAGTGGCCGGGGCAGTTTTGCGATGAGTTCCGACGATTTGAACAAGATAGTGCGCGAGACCGCTATCCGGGGAGCTGGATACGGTAAGCACAAATCCTTGCGTTAGGCCACTGCTTTACTGACCCTCACAGGTACGTCAGGAACTACCTACTCCTATCCAGACGAGCAGATCGGTTATGCTGCATCAGAGGTGTTCGTTTCGAGGTCCCAGATGAACACCCCCAACAGCCTTGCCAAGACGGTGACCAACAGTTCTCAGCCCGTTGTGGAGTCTCCCTTGAGAAAGGCCAGTTTCCCGGCTGATGGCACAGTTCCAGCCGAGGTCCGCCGAGGGAGACTCTCTGTGTCTGGTACATCTGATGATCATGATGCTCTCGAAAGTGAAGCAGAGCAGGAAGTCCAGATCCAACCTGCCCGTCGCTTCAACAAGCTCACGGGTGGTGAGGAGACTCTCAACGAAACGCAAGAGGCGCTACCGTACGTTTCGCACCCAACGGGAGAGGATGGCTATGTTAGTGAGCATGGCTACACTGTCCCTATCTTGGCGGCGGACGAAGTTGCCAAAGTTGTGGGCATTGAACATTTGCAACCAGCTGTCTCTCCCAGAGCAGAACGCCGTGGTAGTGAACTCGAACTGGACTATCGCAGCGGCGATGCAACCCCATCAAGCAGACCATCTAGCATACACGGGCCGCAATCTACTTCTCAGTCAGCTTATCGCTCTGTTCCGTATCTTGATGAACGCGACAGCATGCATACTCCGTTGGAAGATGTTGAGGAGTATGAACCGCTCTTCCCCGAAGATGACGACGACAAGAAGAAACCCCTTAGCCATGCTGAGCGATTCAAGCAAAGGCCTAATACGCTAAGACAACGATTTCCAAGTCAAGATATTTGGGAAGATACTCCTAGCAGCGCCCTTCATTCTGCCACGGTCTCAACGCCAGATCTCCCTTCCCAACCAGAAGAAGCTGCCACGAAGACCTTCGAACACCCCGACGAGGAAGCAGCACGCAAACAAGAACCCACCGAAGCGGAACGAAGAAAACTCATCCCAAATCAGGAGAGACTCGCCAAATCAAAGTTTGCTCCACACCTCCGAGATGACATGCCAACCAGGCCAGGGGCGGTACCTCGATTCCCTAGTTCCGACATCTGGGAAGATATCCCGGACAGTCACCATCTTGTTACCGTGGTCAGCGCTCTACCGGCTGATGACGAAGGCGAGAGTCCAACTGAGGTACCGATCAAGCCAGCTGTACCTCCCCGTCCTGCAGACAAGAGCAGACTGGGCGAAGATGCTTCTTCAGCTCAAGTTGCCCCGAATGTTCCAGTACGGCCTCAAAAAGCCACCCATGCCCTACCAACGGGCACATCCACCTCGCCGACTGAGCTGAAGAAGGTCCCGAGTATACCTGACAGACCGAAGCCTCAAATTCCAGTTCGTCCTGCCAAGAAAACAACGGGAGATGCGCGAGATTCTGCCGGCTTGACTGAACAGGAGAAGGTGTCCCCTCCTATCATCAAAACGAAGCCACAGATCCCGGCAAGACCTGGCCAAGGTAGTAAAATTGCTGGCTTGAGGGGCAACTTCCTGAACGACCTCAACCAGAAGTTGGGCTTGGGTCCTCCGAAGGAGAAAGAGCCTCTGCCTGTTTCCGAAGAAGCAAAACCTTTGGAGGATGCCCGGAAGGGAAGAGCCCGAGGCCCGCAAAGAAGAGCACCGGCCAAATCTTCGGCAGCGGCCGCTACTACCCCGCAATTCTCAATATTCACACCACGTGCGCTGTGGACAATCGACGATACCGACGAGATCAATGTATCATCTGACCAGCCTTCCGTTCCCGAAGCTACGTCAAAGATCGAAGATGCTCCTACCACTACCGAGCTCTCTGGTGAGCAAATAGGACAGACCGAGAATCCCACCGCAGTCGATGCGCCCGTCCCTTCGACTGGTGATTCCACGGGTCACGCCGAGAGCAACGAGGAGCACACAGGAGATGAGTCAGTAGTACATACCAGTGGCATCGTCACAAAGACGGTTGATGAATCGTCGGAACCTCCGCTTGAGACACCGTCACAAGAAAAGTCCAATCCATTGAGCCACAAGCCGTCTGAAGAGGACGCCTCTGGACTTTCTCAAAATACCACGGCAAGCGCTGCTGAAGCTTCGGGACCGGAACTCGAAAAAGAGGTACCAGACCCCAATACCGACGCCATTCCAGCGAGTAAACAAACGACGGCGGGGACCGACGCAGGGACCGTGCCTCTAGAGAAAAGCCCCGCTGAGGAACCTCGCGCAGTGAAGCAGACCGAAGGTGAGCCGGGCAAGGCCAGTACCGAGGAAGTGTAGAATCCCTGAGCATCTGGGTAGTGGCTACACTAGACGGGAAATGAGACAATAAGATGTACGATGCACCTGGGAAGGGGGTATAGTTGTGATTTACTGATTGGCTATGATCGATTGATAGTTATAAAGCTATTCTCTAGGATCGATCGCTGAACAACCTGCACGATTGGGCCCAAGTCATGGAAATTCTTGCTTGGGGATCCCTGGGTTAGGCCTTCTACTTGAACATGTCGTCAAAGTCTATAGCCTTAGGACGGGTTCTACGGCCTTGAGGTACAGTCGCTGCCTGGGCAAGCGGTGGTGCCTCTGATGCTGGTAGTGAAGGCCTGCTCTCTTCCCTTGAAGGGGCAGGCACTGGTTCTGACGCCTCTGCGTTATTGTCGGCCGGCTCAGGCTGCTCAGGTGGTGGTGGTGGAGGGACCTCAGGCATCTGGTGGTGACCTGAGTCGATGCCACCGTCGAGCACGTCCGCCTCTTCGTCGCTACTGTCGAGCATAGGCACGCCGTCCAGATTGGTCTCCGTGAGATTGTCGTCTTCATCATCGTCCTCGTCAGCCATGGGTGTCCCGTCCACGCCCATTTCCACGTCTCCATCCTCGTCTTTCCGCTTCCCATGCTCTCGCACATGTGTACCAGTGATGGATTCGTCAAGCATTGTCTGGGCGAGGTCCGTGTCGACGGTCCTCCAACGACTCGCAGCCTTCTCCTTGTCCTTCTCGCGTAACCTCTCCACCTTCTCTTCTGCTTCTTTCATCTGCTTTTCTCCGAGCTCCTTCTCGGTGAGGGGCGGATTGAGGAACTCATCAACAAACGCCTCGTGGGTCTGCCCAGCAAAAACGCACCATCCCTCCCACAGACTAAGGATGCTCTGTATACTTCGCCGCCATTTTTCCGCCTTGAGCTTTCCCCAGTTAAGGTCCCGTGGGGCGCGACCGAGGATTGAAAACACATTCTGCAGACGTAGTTGAGTCTCGAAGAGTGAGCGGTAGCGCCACGCATGTCGGACACCTGCGGAAGCAGAAGACGAGAGGACGTCGCTGATCACATAGAGGCCTACGAGCGAGGCCGGCGTGGTGTCTCCGGGCGAGTCTTTGGTCTTTTCGGTCTCGTCACCTTCGTTCGCGTCCTCTTTAAACCTGTCCTCGTCAGAACCCGGAGTTTGACTTCTCTTGTTCACGTTGTAGCAGAATGGCTTGATCACGTTGCGTGTGACGAGGGTAACGACTTCCTCTGCGCCAGCGCCAGCATGTTCGATTGCGAAGCCTGTCACCTGAGCCACGTCGCCTTTGCGTAACTTGGCGTTGGACTCCGGCAGTCGAGTCAGGAGATGGACGAGTTTCGTCTTTGCTAGGGGATTCAGATACCCGATCCCATCGGTATCAGGTGCAGAATCTGCTGCTGTTGGGCCTAACTTCTGATGGTCACGATATCGCGTCGCCAAGCCACCCCCATCGTCTATGTCCTCTTCGTCGGACGAGTTATAATCGTCATCACTAACGAGATCCTCGACCTTCGTTACGTATTCAAATTTGAGGTTATCGTCAGGAGGAATCCAGACACTCTGGCCTTCAAAGAGTATGTCTCCCTGTTGCCGTGAGCCGTAGGCGACTGGGTGGCGACCCTTGCGCGTTTTGAAATTTGTCAAGATCTCCCACAGTCGCCAGCGATAGTAGACACCGCCAGCAGAACGAGAGTCCCATAGCCAAGCCCACTGCTCGCCTCGCTGGATCTCTGGCCTCGACATCAGGAGGGCTTCAAATTCGGGCCCGAAGGTTAACAGAGCCTCTACGGTTTTATGGATCAGCCGGAGTTGTTTGAGATCACTGGGAGCTTGAACTGCAACTTGGGTGGGAGGAACGTTGGTGGGTCTCGCTCCATAGGGAGTTGAGGAGGTGTATGATGCAGGTGGCGCAAAACGACCTGGACCTTGACCAGGCGGAGGAGCTCGAGAGAGTGAGGTATGCTGCGGGATAGCCCTTGCGCCAAAAGGAAGATTGTTAAAGTTGGCTGAAGGCGTGTTATTGCTCAAGGAGCTGGATCCCGTCAATGCTGCGGAAGACAAATGGCGGGATATCGACAGATTAAATCCAAAACCGAGGTACTTATTCTGGAGGTGCGAAACCGTCGTATCAATGTCTGTGGCTGGTGTTTCCGCAGCAAGGGTGACGATTGCGGAGACGGACTTTCGATCGCTGCTTGGGCCTGGAGCAGCAGGAAGGATACGCACATTGTTGATGGTCAACGGTGATGAAGTGAAAAGAGATTTGATGACAGCGGCCGAAGTTCCAGGCGGAAGAGATGAGAGATGCAATGTTGGCTTTGCCGCCGCCTTCAAATCATCCACGTCTCTGGCTTCCTCGTCGAGATCAAAGGCACCCGAATTCAGTCGGCTGTTCCTGTTCTCGTCGTGATCGTAGGAAAACATCTTATCCTTTCGATCTCGATCTCGCCCTGAAGCATAGTCATCGTAGTGTCTCTTCTTGCCATAACTATGGACGGGACCTAGGCTTCCTGGGCCGCTCTTCAGACCAGTGCTTATGAAATGCCTCTTCCCTGGTCCAGGACCGTAGTTGTTACCGTGCCCAGGGCCCCCGGCTCCTCCTGTATGGCCAGCCTTCCGCGAGGGAAAACTGGAGGGTGCTCCTTCATCGTCGAAGCTCTTGACAAAATCTTCGAGTACGGCCGCCGTTTCTGCCTGTTCCCGAGCCTTTTTGGCTTCTGCCTCTTCTTTCTGGCGCTCAAAGACGGACTTCTTCACAGGGGCGGTAAGTTTGGCCGCGAAGTCGGCGTGTTGAGAGGTCATGGTGAATGGCGAGGAGGAGGATGGGGAGGATTGGAAAGCATGTCCCCTGTGCGGCAACAAGGTGTCCGGTTACGTGTAAACCGTACAATGAGTAGAGACAGAGTTCAATGCGACTGGGGGAAACGCTCCCGTAATCGATGTGGTCTGCGTTCCAGGCTGGTTGACACACTCGCTGAAGGTGCCGTGTTGGTGCCGTGGACTCCAACTGCCATAGAGCCAAACTGCCGCTGCTTTAAGGTCTAACCACACCACCTGCCCAGGGCTACGGGAATTCTATAAATCACACAGAATCGATGCCAAACTGAATGCGTACTCCAAACATAGAATTGCTAGTTGATGTCCTCACGCAGCATGATGGAGATCCAATAGGCTACGGGCTCGTCAATGCTCCGCCAGCATCATTCGAAGGACTAGTACTCCGTACAAATCCAAACCACTTCCTTAAATGCGAACCGAACGTGTTTTTATCGTAACGGACCGAATCTCAGGACGTCGTCGACCATGACTTGGCTGGCACCAAGATAATTGACCGGGCTGCAGAGCTCTTTCAACCTGTCCTTGGCAACATGCTCTGTCACATCACGCCGTCTGCTCAGAACATCAAAAAGAGCTCGATCCGTCTCTATCGACTCCTTACATGCCTCATAGACAAGGTCATGGGCCTGTTGACGACCTAGGAAAGGGGCCAGGCCCATCATGACGGCTTCCCCCACAATAAGGCCTCTTGTGGAACAAAGGTTGCGCATCATGGAGTCTGTACTGACAACAAGGCCACTCATAGCAAAGTTCGTCTGATGCAAGGCTCCCACAGCTAGTACGAAGGCTTCGGGCACAGCCACCCATTCCAAATGCCAGGGACCAGAGGCTCTCTCAAAATCGGCCACCATGGCGTCCAAGACGAGACTTGCATTTGCGCGGAGCAACTTTGAGGCCGCCAAGATAACTTCACTGGAAATAGGGTTGCGCTTCTGGGGCATCGTCGAGGAGGCACCTCGGTGTGGGACGAACGGTTCAGACACTTCACTCAACTCGGTCGACGACATGAGGATCAGGTCGTAGGCAATCTTGCCCAACGAGCCACCCACCAATGCAAGGAAATTGACAATTTCCGCGATGTTGTCGCGAGCAACATGCCAGGTGATGCTTGGGTTCGCGAGCCCCAACTCCCGTGCAAGCTGCTCTCTCACCAACAGGCCCTTGCCGTCCGAGCCTAGAGAGGCCAGCGTGCCAGCTGCCCCCCCAAATTGGACTAGCATGCAGCGTTTATGAATCTCCTGGAGACGCTCTGAATGTCTGAGAATACTAGACAAGTAGACGGCGCACTTGTAACCGAACGTGCAGGGCAAAGCATGCTGTAGATGGGTGCGTCCTGCCATGGGCGTATCGCGGTATTTCTCTGCCAGAGAGCGGAGCGTGAGGCACAACTCGCTGAGTTGCCGCTGGACGATCTGCAAACCGTCGCGCATCTGAAGCATGGCGGCATTGTCCTGGATATCCTGTGTCGTAGCACCCCAGTGAATGTACTTGGCCATCTCCGCCGGCACTTGCTCGACCAGCTGGCGGACAAGTGGGAGCACTGGATAGCCTACAATCTCGCTCTCCCGGGCCAGCCGGTCGAAGCTGGATTAAGTCTGAGCGGTTGTCTGTAATCATGCTCCGGCCCTTCACTTACTCCATTTCCGCTGACGTCAAAGATGTGGTGATGGCTTCGCCAGCTTCAGTTGGAATCACCCCTACAGCCGACTGTGCCCGAGCTAACGCGGCCTCCACTTTGATCATTCGACGAACATAGGCGGCATCCGAGAAGACAGCTCGGATCTCTTGCGTACCAAAAAGGTTCCGGAATACCCGGGAGTCCAGAGCGGAGATTGACATGCTGTGCAGAATATCCCCTCCTGAGAAACCTCTCTTTTGATTGCAAGAGAGGGAGTGCTAAAGCATTGCCAGATAGTTCTTGTACTTGTATTGCTGGTGCGGGGAGGCATGACGAGGCTGAACTTGAGCCGAGGCAGCCTTGTGCGGGGGAGCAGAGGAGCAGAGGGGCAGCAGCGGTTGGAGAGAGTGTACTCGGCAGTAACTGAAAAACTGTATCACGTGACGCACCCCTGGCCTCTATCGCCCAGGATAAGTGTTCGAAATCGGTGACAATTCAGTAGAAACGCATCCGAGACTACTGCTGGGAGGGATTCAAGGAAATGCAGTCTCTTGCCCACTGTGATCTTGTTGACCGACTTTTTGGCTTCAACTGACCAACTTCCCTCTGGTCGTTCGTGGGGCTTGGCGCCGAGAACGGGCCAGACTGAGGCCTCAATAATAGTGAATTAGTAGGAGCCTTAGCCGTGGTTATTTATTATTATTGACCAGGCCACAACCTGCGGCAACTGCGCCCCATGCTCCTTCCCGCCTGCTGCCGGTGACCGAGAAAAGAAGTGCAAATTCTGTGGCACTTTTTCGCGACAAATTTCAGCACCTCAACCCTCCAGCCTCACCGCGAGTCTCTGGTCTTCTTCACCTCTCCCTCCAATCATCTCTCACATCGTCAACTCTTTTGGGCCGTCTCATAAACTTCCCAACAAGCATCGGAAAGCCATCCTGCTGTCAAGTCTGACTGTGCGCCCTCTCGAGCTGGTCCTAGCCGTCGATATTCACAATCACCACCCTCTCACCATTCTCTGTCTGCCGGCTGACTCATAGTCCCCAAATCCACCATTGCACCGCCTCATCCCAGTACAAGCCAGTCACTGCCTGGTTCGGCTACGTGGTGGAAGATGCAGTCCAGGCAGCACACGAAGTCTATGCAACCCTCCTGCTGAGCTCCCATCACACACATCCCTGAGAAGCGGATTCTTAGGCTTCGAAACAACTTTTAACATGCCTCCAAAAGCGCCTCCACCCAGGCCTCGTGCTGGCCAACACCGGAGGCCCGCCTACCGGGGCCGTATCGAGGGTCTAGGAAGCCCAGCGCCCAGCTCTTTACGCGCGACCACACCTACGTTTATGCGAGCATCCACACCAGTCTTGACCCGAAAGCCCGGTGCAAAGACCATGAAATGTTCCAATCCTACCTGTCCAAGCCCCCACATCGTCGAAAGCGAACAAGGCCTCATCTGCGACACTTGCGGTGCTGTCGCTCAGGAGGAATCAGGCCTCGTCTCCGAACAAGGATTCGGTGAGACAGAGTCCGGCCGTATTACCGCGTTGGGTGTCCATGTCGGCGAGTCTCAGACTCATCAGCGAACCTACGCCGCTGGAGGTGCCTTGGGAAATGCTGGCCGCGAGCCCACTATCAACCGCGATCGATCCGAAGCACATGCTCGAACTATCATGCTGTCATACCAGTCTCTTCTTGGTGTTAGACTCGCCGAGGTAGAGGCCGGTATGCAGATCTTTAAGCTGGCTTGGGGCAACTCCTTTGTCCAGGGCAGAACCATCGATAGCGTTGCTGTGGTCTGCCTGTATTTGGCATGTAGGCGCAAACACGAGCAAATCCGGAATGAACGCCGGCCCATGTACAGTCTCATGTTAATCGACTTTGCGGAGAAGTTGAATATTGATGTCTTTGCCCTGGGAAAAATGTACTCGGACTTGATCCGCAGACTCTACATGCAGCCTGATGGAAGTATTCAGGGCGATGTTAGCGCGGATCTTTTGGCAATGGGACCAGAAGTTTTGGTCAGTCGGTTCGTTGATGAACTCGAATTTGACAGAGAACATCGGGATAAGATCAAGATGGATGCAATCAGGATTGTTCAACGAATGAAACGAGACTGGATGTCGACTGGACGGCGGCCCTCAGGCGTTTGTGGCGCAGCAGTCATTCTTGCAGCCCGGATGAACAATTACCGTCGCACGACTAGGGAGGTAGTTTTGACGGCCAAAGTCACCGAGATCACCATCAACAAACGCCTTGAAGAATTCCACGATACTGCCAGCAGTCAACTCTCGATCAAGCAATTCAGGGATAACGACATCCTCGACGCTCTGACTCCCGCAGACCCACCTTCATACCAACGAGCACATAATCCCAAGGGAAAGAAGAAGAGAGGTCGACCGAGAAAGCACCCCCTGCCGGAAACTGCTGCTGAGATAGAGGGAGATACCAGCGCACCTGAACCGGCCGGTCCTGAAGAAGCGGACAACGACCAACCTTCGGCCAAACGCGTTCGACTTGATGCCGACGGCTACAAAATCCCAGAAATTCCTGTAAGAAAAACACCACTCGACGCCTCTTCTACTCTCGATAGCTCGGAGGAACCTCATTCGCCTGCCGACGAGGAGTCCTCAGACCTTTCGCAGGAGGGTAGGCGAGCCCCAGAAGCTCGAAACTGGAAGGCGCCTCCTGTGTCTGCAGCTGAACTCGCCATCGAAACAGAAATCGAACATGATGTCCTTGAGGCACTGAGAGACAATCCAAACATTGTCACAGGCCAACAACATGATCGGTCGAGCACATCCGCTCTTATTTCAGAGCCAGAATTATCAAGAGACGACGACCTCGCCGCCATCATCCCTATGACTCCGCCTGGCAAAAACAAAACCCCCGGTCCAGCCGTCGACACGAGCGATGGGAACCTTGGCTATGTCTCGCTATCACCCACCATTCGCCCGGATGAATTCGACTCGGATGAAGACGTCTCGAGTTGTCTGCTCAGTGAAGAGGAATCCCGTATTAAAGAGCGAGTCTGGGTCAGTATGAACGCGGACTGGTTGCGCCAGGATCACGTGAAGCGGATCAAGCGCGAGCTTAGAGAAGCGGAAATGCGAGCACAGGGCCTTGATCCAGCCAAAGAGGCGCTGAAGCAAGCCCAAGCAAGGGGAAAGAGAAAGGATGGGACGAAAAAGCCAGGACGGAGAGGCGATGTAAGCTATTTGAATGAGCGTGACGGAGAGCGCGACAGGGCTGGCGAAGGAGTCGAGGCCGGCGCTGAATCGACCGCTGCAGAACGAGAAAGAAGTGCGGCGGAGTCGGTACGCAAAATGTTCAAGACCCGTGGCGTGTATTCGAGGCGTGTGAATTACGACGTCCTTGACTCGATCTACGGCCTGACTGGTGGTGATAGCCCATCGGATGGGAGCCGCAGCCGCAGCCAGAGTGTCGCGAGCATGGCCCCAGGTCTGGAGCAAGGAGCCAGGGAAGGCAGTGTAGCCAGCACTGTCGCTTCCAACGCAGAAGACGCAGGTATCGGGGTGGGCATCTTCCGCGGCAATGGCGGACGAGATGGAACGCGGCTGCGAAGTAAGGCCTCTGTCGCGGCCGAGAGACGTGAGAGGAAACGCAAAGTTGAGCGTACGAGTCGAGAAAAGGACGCAGATGATGCTCAGGGCGATAGGTCCATGTCGAGAAGCCGGAGTCCGACAACAGCCCTTCCTGACACTGGTGCAGCGAGAGGACAGTCGGCTGGAGACAGTCCTGATGTCCGGCACGGGTCCGAGGCAGCCCCGGAGCAGCATCAACTTGTAACTCCTGAATCGACACAGACCCAAGAGCTACCCTCAGTGTTGTCGTCAAGTACAGCTCCCGTTCCAAGCTCGACGTTGCATGAAACAGCCCCAGAACAATCAGATGGAGCTGGGCACGACGAAGGCATCGGGACAGTCCCCGGTACAACGCCTCGAGGCAATGACGACGAATCCATCAGTCTTTCTCGCCCCCGGGAACCTGAGAACGAGGAGTATTACGACGAAAATGACGACGATGAAAACGAAGATGATGAGGACAGTGATGATGATGGAGAAGACGAGGACGAAGAAGGGGCAGATGTTGAGGCCGCGTTTGAAGGCAGATATTCCGGCGAAGGATGGTGAAGATGCGGCCCGTGATCGGATTCTTGGACTTGGGAACGGGTGAACGCCGCCCTCGTTTGGAAAGAGGGATTTGGGCCACTGAAGATGCGGAGGAGCATAGTCAATGCAGCATTTCCATTTGATTACCGTGCAATTTCCGAGGAGCTACTGAATAAGTTCGTTGGCTTTGTCTTTCGATACAGGATCCGAGCCAGATAGACCCGATCCAACCACATTCACGGGTCCGTCACAAAAAGAGATGAAGAGTACCTTGTCCTCTATCAATTGGGCCTTGGGGGAGCCCTGGCTATACAGATCAATGATAGAGATGAGACTGGGGAATGCTCCTACGTTTGACAGTCCCGATCTCATAGGCTCAACTTATGGACCTTCAGTGAAGCCTATTCTATCGGGCACACACATACACAGTGATGGAATGGTGGGCGGTTGTGGCCGACCGGTCTCGCTCCTCGTATCTTGTTCCTCCGGCTGACCGAGTGACTGACTCGGATTCCCGTTGTTTTCCCTTCCAATGCTGGACCTTCCCTGCCGTAGGCCATGGTGCCACAGCCACACGAAAGAATTCCCCTGCAGAGTGGCAATCTACTCGAGTCGTGTCCGCGGGGCTATTGGTTGTTCTCGCTCCGGCTGCAAGTAGCGGACAGTGACCGGATCGAGAAATCCAAAGCAAACGAACCAGAGCACAGCGTTAGCTCTGCGCCGTGCAGTGTTCTTGTAGTTTGATGGCCTGGCTTTTCGGCAACCCAGCTCGGCGGCTTGCGTGTCATGAAGCCGGCGCCTTGTCAGTACAAGTAGAAAGCATGTATGACAGGCATAGACACTGTTTTATGAAACTTCAACGTTGAACCACGTCCGGTGTCATTGCCACGGGGCCTAAGGCTGAACAGGCCACCGCAGTTTCTGCACCTATTATGGATGACATTTGTCCACCAATGTCAAGCAGTCATGTATCGTCCTCCTCTTTTTCCTCCTCAATGCTGCGACTGCTCAGCGTTTGCCTGTGACGGGGGCCTGAGGTCCCGGCATTGGCGGCACGCATCTGTGACCTGGCGTCTCGCTCGTCCCTGCTCTGGCGGGGAGCATCAGCCGGCGATCCAGTGCCAGTAACCATACCGGCCAAACTCAGACTTCGATTCCTGTCTCGCAAGCTGGGAGCCCGCGGTCTCCTTTCTCCTCTGGCTCGTCCGCCCCAAATGGGCACTTCGTGCCAGACTATTCGGCCGACGTAGTATAGGAGGTCATAGAGGATCGCTATGATCCAGGGTGCGATGTTGATGATCGCGAGGACGAGCTGCAGAATGTGCGGGAAAGGGCCCACTGTAAGCCACAGGTCGTAGGAGATCCGACCACATGTAGATAGGAGTGGCGGCAGAAAGCATGTGAAAAGGTTGGAGGAGTGGGTGACAGATCAGGAGGAAAGGAAACTTACAAAGGCTCGAATAATCCACGTTTCGTATGTTGTCAAATGTGACGGAAGAATCGAATACCATGCCATCGTCTCGAGCGAGAGAATGGACAGTATGCCGTTGGGTGCCCGTCAGAAACCAGGCCTGACAGATCCTCGACAGCACGCAGGTGTAGGTGCAGTTGCGGGAATCACGGCTTCAATGATTGCGCATCTTGCGGATGGATGCAATGGTCGGCAATGGCGTGGCTCGCATCCTTCACCCTTCACGATAATCGGTAATCGGTAGGGCTCACACGGTGGAAAGAGAAACTGCAACTGAGGACATGGACATATGTAACCAAGACAAAAAAACACATGCTGGAGGAGGGCCGCAGTCCCCGCGGTCAACCTCGCTACCTACCTAGGTAATTAATTAGGTACGTACTCACGCCAGTGTTTAATAAGCCGCAGACGGCACCGGTCTCGCGCAGTCTTTAGCTGAGCCTAAGGCCGACGTCATGTGGTGTCGCTCACGTGCTTACTGACCTGGCCTCATGTCAAGCAACCATCCACTCAGCTATGTGCCAGACAACGGTCCCCATCCAAGCATTGAATGTGTCTCGTTTGAAATGATGCATTGATGGGGTCATCTACCTAAGTCCTACGAGAACTCATTGTAAATGTAAATCCCGGAAACAAAGTGAAGCCGCCCTCTCTAAATGCGCGACAAAAACGATAAAACGATTGAATGACTTTCCTTCCGCTAAACACACCCACCTTTTCTACTTTGTCACAAGCATCTTCCTTTTCTTGCAAAACATTTGAATCCAGCAAGATCACGTTAGAAAACACGCCGCCATTTGCAGCCACCTCCGACATAAAGAGTAAAAAGCGGACAACCGGATCTTCGAGTCAACGCCGGTTGTTTGGCCCATAATGCGTACAAGGCTCACCTGGAGCTGGTGGCCTACCGTATGACGTAGCGACCATGTCTCATGTCGTCGTCTCTCATCAAGTCATGATCCTGCGCCTCTTCGCAGGCGTTGATGCCTCAGGGGTTTCCGGATGATTGGGAGCCCGCATGCGCTGCACCGGCGTTACACCTTTGTAGTGGGATGAAGTATACGGAGATGCATGAGCTTTCCGCTTGCGTCGAGGTGCAGGGGTTGCAAACGGTGAGCTGAAGAGGTCCATCTCCCGGAACGAGGGCGTGTTGTTAAGGGCGGCAAACGCTGGGTCTGCGTTACGCCGGAAGGCCGTCACATTGTTGTTGTTGAGATAAGCAAATTCGTTGTTCACATTGCCCAGGCCCGAAAGTTCGCGGCTGGGCGGCATATAGAGCGGCGAGGTCGGGGCCTCACTGTCGTCCGTGTCCTCATCAAACTTGATCACGTCGGTGAGGTTGATGACGTCCTCGCCAATATCTTCATCTGGTTGAAAATTTTCTTCCAACTCGTCTGGGTCAATCGCGAAGTCCCCAAACAAAAGATTGCTGGAAGGATAAAAGGCTTCCAAGGGACCAATGGCCTGGCCAAGGTTTGAAGGATCACTGATGGCAGAATTGAGACTGGCCAGCATGATATCTGCGTTTTGGGGGCCAATGAGGTCGCCGGCCTCACGTTCGCCAGTGTCGCTCTCGTCGATGAGTTCAGCAAAGCCTACGTCAGGACTAGAGGTCTGAGATGCTCCATAACGACGAGCAAATTCTTCCCCAAGCAAATGAGGATTTGTCATGAGAATAATCTTGCCAGAAGGGTCCAGAATTCCAGATGTCTTCGTTCCTTCATCAATGAAGATACCACGACGTGGACCTCGGCGACGAGGGGACTTCTTGACTGGCGGGGTGACCGACGGTGACGATTCTCTCGGTACCTGGGTGGTAGTCGGTGTACTTTGTAGAGCCTCTTCAGGCAGACAATCGTCGGTCAGATCAGCTGCAACGTGTTAGTCTCCAGGGATATGGGTAGATTAAGACACGACCTACAATCATCGAGATCCTCGACCAGCCCCCGGGAACGTTTGTCGGAAGTAGGAGTAGAGAATCCGAGCTCGGGAAGCGCCGAGGGAAGCAATGGTCGGGTCATAGTAGGAGATTCTGACAAGGGTAAGAAGACCGAGCGATCACTCTCTACCGCAAAATGAACACGTCTTGAAGGAGCAGCTTCAGTCCCGCTGTCGCTACCCTGAGAGGAGGGAAAACGGTAGATGGTAGCATCACTGTCGTCACCGAAGCCATAGGCAGAGAGTCCGTCAATCTGGTTGAGCAAGAAGTCCGCATCGCTGTTGTCTTCTTCCGAAAGCATGGCCAGAAGTTCTTGTTCCTCAATGCGACTATCATCCAACTCGTCCTCGGAGTCGCTGATATCGTCCACCGCCTGGTACACCTCATCATTGTCATCATCCAGCTCTGCAAAGATCTGGCTCTCGAAAAGTTTCCTGTTCTCTTCTGGAGAGATGTTGGGGTTATCACCCTCGTCCTCGTACAAATGTTCGTAGTCACCAAACATACTGTCCGTACTGCCAGCAATCGAGAAACCACCCCTAGAAGCCGACCGGATATTGCGCCCCGCCCCGTTCAAGGTTTGAGAACGAGACGGGGCTGCAACTGCTGGCAGTTCATCTTCATCATCCGAGTCGTCATCGCTGTCTTCTCCCGAGGCATCATCTGCGGTGTCCGACCCAAACGAGGACGAGCTCTCCTCCTCCGAGGTGCTGTCGGCTCTTCTGCGGCTGGCAATAACTTTGCTGGTAGCTGGGCGCTGTTTACGGAATGGTTTGTTTTTCTTGCCATTGGGCAACTGGTATGTATCATTCGGGTGTTCTTTCGACTTTGAGAATTTTGGCGCGGAGCCCAGCATAGGCTGGCGTCCACGAGAAGTGCGAGTGTAAAGTCGTGACATGGTAATGTAATAAGATACAAGGCTGAAGTAATTTATCGAATAGTAGATGGGCGGCTGGTAGAGGTATGTCGTGGGAAGGAGGAGTGAAAGAGCGGGCGGATGGTCAGCCTAGAGAGGGGGAAGTCGTCCACGGCACCTTCAGTCGCTGAGGACGAATAGGTGCTTGTTAGGGTTTTGAAAAGTGCAATTCCGAGGCGGGTAGTGAGGAGCTCCTATGCGGTAGAGCCTCGAAAGAGTAGATATCGAATCGAGGAATTGCTTGGGCTGCAAGAGAGAAGAGGTCGAGAGGCCCCGAAAGGGAGCCTCTCGAGCCGTCTAGAATGCAGCGAAGGCCATGAGCAAATGAGATCCTCGAACGATATGTATACAGGTGTGTGTATTGGAGCTCTAAGCCTGGGTTATTGCACTGCGTTAAGATGGTGGATGGGTTGGTTGTAGGAGGAAGAGAAAAGAGAGAGGAGAGCAGAAAAAGGCCGTGATACAGGTGAATTATTACTGCTGCAGCTGCAGTCTCCGTCCTGCAGTCTAGTGAGTGGTCTGCCTGCAATGACGCCTCCCCACTTTACACCGCCTTTCTCATCAGACCCTTCTACAGAGTACACCGTACAATTCTCGCCCTATATTAGCTACGTATGCCCTTGTTACTGGTGCACTAGCACACAGCGACTCACAACTCGACTGCGGCCACGACTCATTGTCGACAATTGACTCATTCTGGTCACATTGCCGCTGTTCTCCCTCCATCATGCTGCCAGACCGAGACCGAAAAAAAATTCCTTGAAGCGGAACCCCTCACGTGCCTTGCAGATGGCCCGCCAATCAGAGAGGCCGCCCGCCAAATCTGAGTCAATCTCAAACCGAGCCCCTCGTGGATCCTTTCGTTGCGGCATCAATGTTGCTACGTCAGCCCAAGGCCATTATTACTACTAGCCGCTTGAATGTCATCTTAGTGACTCCGTAGTCACCTCCCCATCTGTCTGGCTTTGAATTGTCATTGATACAACCCGAAAGGGAGCAGCTCGAAGAAAAAAGAGGCATACAAGTTTGGTTCATCAATGGGTCGAACAGGTCGCCGGCATTCATACGCTCAATCAAGATAACGAAAAAAAGGGCACTGTAAGCTGCCTGTAGGGAAAAAAGAGCACGGCGATACAAAGTAGACAACCCCACACTCCTGCGCTGTTCCTCTCTGATTCGGGTTAGCCAGTCGTTTCTCATCGCTCATCCCTCGTTCTTTCGTACAGTTTCAAGATCCGATCGAGATCGATGCAGCTGCTCAAGGGACCGTAGTTGGCGGAACAATGACCGGGTCCGCTGATTTTCCCGCTGCGGCCCCCTTGATGGCATCGGCTTCATCAATCCCAGCTTTCACCTCTTCCATCGATGCTCCCTTTTCTGCCGTGGTTGTGGGAACTTCCTGAAGATGCTGAGCCTTGTATTCCGCATCGAGCTGGCCCACTTCCTCTTCGGTAAGCTGTCGCTCTTTTTCCAGTCTAACTTCTCTGCCACGTTTGTGACAGTACCAGAAGACGAACAGCAGTACTAAGAAATACATCAGTCATATCTCAAAAGAATGAGTCATAGAGGGTAGAACTCACCGAAAAGAGCGAGGGACCATAACACATTTGCTCCCATAAAGGCTGGAAAGCGGGCTCGCAAGTAGTTGATGATAGATCTTAGCAGGCCGGCGATGGCTGCAGGCTTTCCCGTCAGCTCCTTCAATGAAGGCGTCTTGATTCCCAACTTGGAGGCTGCTGCGGCCGCCTTTCCCGCAGTCTCCATGTTTACGCCACTTTTCTGCGCTCTCTCTGCCGCCGCAGCCATGATTTCAGGAGCGAATCCTTTGGTCATGGTTTCGGGCAACTTCTCAATCAGTTTCTGTAGGAAGCTCGGCAGCGAGTTGAAGGTCTTCTGTAGTTGTCTGTCCCCGTTTGTTAAGAGTGACTCGAGATCATCATATGCCGTCGGCCCGCCTTGGACCAAATCTTTGAAAACCTGATTGAACTGCTGCAGGAGGTCTTGGGTTTCCTCACCGATTGAGAAAACCCTGTTATTGACAGCAGCCAGATTCAGTCGCTCAAGCACAATAGTCATGTCTTCTTCCTCCCGCTTGAGCTCTTTCACATCATCGCTGTCATCCGCATCGGCTTTCTTAAGGCTTTGAGCAATGCTATCCAGTCCCGCCGCAGTAGCCTCATGCTTCTGCTGCGTTGCCTCTCGACTGTCCCGTCTCAGCCAGCTCCAGGTGGTGTTTGATTTAGATCTGCTCCCTTTCGCCTCTGACTTGTCGTGGTCCAGGACTACTGTGGACGCTTCCGTGAGTTCATCGGGCGTCTGAGGTAGCGGGATATTCTGGGCGCCGTCCATGAGCGCAATCTGGGCGTCATTGACTTGCGCCTCCAGGTAAGTCCGCGCTGGGAGCGGAGGTGGATTCTCCTGAGACGTGATGCGATTGAGGAATTGTTCATCTTCTTCAGAAAGGACTGGAATGTCAGCCTTGCGTGATGTGGCTATGTGCGCCTTTGCCTTGATGTAATTGATGTATTGCATGGCCATGGCGGCAATCTGACAGGGAGTTAGTTGTAGTCGTTCTACAGTAGGGCCCGGCTATGGCTTTTGCGTCGTAGAAAGGATGATTGAATGTAAGAGTCAAGAACAGTATCGTCTTAACAATATGGATGAGATAGTGTCCAAGATACGACTGTAGAACCAGGTGTTGGTCTTGCGGAGGGAAGTGACTGCTGCGCCACACAACGTCATAATGTTGAGGCACGCCAACACACCCCTGCACTCTATATCCGTTACGTCTCTCGTGATAGAAGGAACCAGCCTGAAAGGACGAATGACCAGAGGCAGTTGTTAGCATATGACACCCACACTGGAGAATAGCTGGGGACGAGAATATGCATAGCCCGTAGAAATGTTCCTTCAATGCCAACCATCCTGCAGCCACTGTTAACCAAGTCATTCTAGTAGAAGAGGATTTGGAAGGCATCGTCGTCGCTGAGTTTAGCGATGATGACCGTTCAAGGGCAAATGAGGTTTGTCGTGAAACAACTACCTTACGCTCTCTGGTACCCAGTGACCATAACGCAGTGAGCGTTGTGCAAGTGTCTTCACTAGACTTCACCGCCCTCGCGCATGTTTACGCGTCTTCCTATTCATCACTCGCCTTTCTCTCACAACATAATCTCCGGGTTTATCCAAAACTCATCGCGTTTACTTCTGAGTTGAATGTCATTTTTCACCAAGATCTGTTCAGACAAAGCTCCTAGATAAAGGTTCAAACTAGACATGGCTCTTCATGCTGACTGCCTGGTCTTGCCGTCGCAGGAGATAGGATCAGAACGATTCTATCAGCGTAAGACTGGTGCTCCGTCAGCTGTTCACCACCAGAGCGACGTTCCCCTTCCCTATTTTGCACATCAACAACTCGACCCTAGGTACTTTCCAGAAGGTAAGCCAACCCAAAGCTGTGTTGGTCATGCGACCGCAGCCAACCAAACTCTGATGTATATAGAGATTGGCCTACCTGTTGGGGGCCCAAAATCGCCAGGTGAAGGAGGAGATCAGGCATGGGAAGATGATGACAGTGATGCGGCGGCGGATGTCGAGTCTGACGCAGACAATGACTTATTCCTGGAGGTAAGTGAATCTTCAGAGGCTGGGTTCGTCGAGCCTTCAATGTTAACTAGACTGATAGAACACGACCAAACCCAAACCTCGTCGCAAGTCTAAACCCGCTGCCAAACTTGCTGAGGCTGCAGATGTCAAGCACTTGAAGATGCCTGGAGGCCGTCCAGCTGTTGCAAAGAAGGTCACAGCTGATCTGGATTCTGACGATGAGATAATCGTTCGCATGAAGGAGGCTCACTTCTTGGAACGAGATATCGCACAGGCCCTCATCGATCAAGGTCGTACAGCGTACAATCCAAAGACAATTGGAACTCGCTGGAGACGTCTGAAAATGGCATTGCAGAAGAGACAGGACGAATTGCTGGATGCAGACCTGACTGACTGGCACGACGGCGATGTAGGTAGCGGTGACCGGTGGCACAAAGAGTAACAACTGACAATCATAGGACGATGTTTTAGTTCAAGCGGTTCTCAAGGCGGACAAGGAGACCAAGAAGGCGATCGAAGATGCAGAAGCAAGAAAGTGGCGCATCGTGGCCGACAGAATGAAAACCGTCAAGGTTAGTTCCCGGTCTCACGGTTGATGGCATTGTTGCTGACCATGTTGGGATACAGCCCGTTCTCAACTTCTCGCACAAGGCTTGCCGTGAGAGGTATGAGGCACTGATGAATGGCACCGCCAAACCAACTCCTGAGTCCATTCCGAATCCGACCCCCGACATTGTCGAACGCATTCAGTCACGAAAGGACAAAGAGCGCAAGATCGCCCAAGACCACCACATGGGCACAAATGAGAAGGAGAATGTGCAGGCCAATGGGTGGACTTCGAGGAGGCGCACTTATTTCTAGATCGACGAGTCGCGCTCGTTATTAGGATATCCCTTCATTCATCTGGCGCCGACGTCCGCACGCAAGGATCAGAACGGACGACTTGGCAGGAATATCCAGATTACGACGACTGCTACGGTTTTGATTGCCCTGGTTGAGAGGCCTGCGTAACTGCTGGCGCCTGACTGGAAGGGTGCATCCGCTCTGGTTGGAGGTTGAGCGCAATTGAGCCTTTGACACCTAGGGCATAGAGGACCGGCAGTATCATGTGAGGGTACAATCAGACGAAGAGCTTTTCTGCGACACTGGATGAGGCAGCGCAGAGAGTCATGAGCAAGCAAGCGGCTATTAGTACTACGGAGCACGTACTTAATTCTGCTAAACACGCGTCTCAACGCGTGCGAACTAGTAGTATGCGGATGACAATATTAATAGCGGTCAGCTGACCTGTGTCAACAATGATGTTGCTCGCATGACGTTCAACACTCGACATTCGACAACAGATGTTTCTCCCTCGATAGCACAGGACAGTATTCCGTACTAGCACTCGTCTGCAGTCTGTCCTGACTCCGCCTCCTTGCCCTGGCTACTACTCGACTCATTAACCAATAATGCAATGCAATCTAAAGCATGAGTGCCTGGAGATAGGCACAGCCAAATCCATTCTGATTCGACCACGCATCCTCGTCGCCATGGCTGCCTTCGCCAAGGCCCCTCCAGCCGCCTTGCGCAACGATATATCTTCCGTGCAATCGTTCATCTCTTCCTCTTCTTCTTCTTCTCCTTTCTTCACGCACCAGAGCAGGCAAAGCTAACGCGCGTTCGGCCATCTTTGTTCGCAGAGACCCGAACCGTCAAGTTCTCTCGTGTGATTTCCAATCGGCTGTTGGCTTCTTCTTTGATGAGGCTGGCAGGCGAGGAAGTCATTCAGAGGACTTCGCAGCTCCCACATCACATGAGTACCTCTCGTGAATCAAGCGTCACTCTCCTCGCAAACCTATCACGCTCTCTACTACTCCCATAGGTTCTTCAGCCGCTCTTTCGGTCTTCCTTCCTTCGCTCGTTCGTCGATCGTGTACTTTGACAACTAATCCATGCGCTCCTTCGACGCGATGTTCAAGCGATCTTTCAACACCAGGGATGGTCGCGTCGTCAAGTTGAAGACCACAAAAACTACATATCCCGAACATGTGAAGAGGAAGATGCAGGACACTGTGGACGGCGATTCGTCGGTGGCGAGGTAAGCAGCCACGGTCCGACTCCTATGTGATTGTACTGACCATCGTAGTACACTGACGAGTCCCATTGCCACTCTTGTGGTGGGTCGTGAACAGCGCTTGTTCGCTGCGCACGAGGACGTCCTCTGTCATTCACCCTACTTTGCCGCCGCCCTGAAGGGCAAGTTCCTGGAAAGCGGTTCGAAGAGGATGGAACTGCCTGATGAAGAACCCGAAATCCTGTCTTGCGTCCTCGAGTTTCTCTACAAGGGCGACTATTATCCCCGTTTGATGCACAACAAGCGCCGAGATACCTGGGATCTGGAGGACGCACAGGATCTGAAAACCGGTGGTCGCGGAAACAGCGCATCGACAATGTATCTCTCCGGTGTCAGCGGTGATATCTTGAGGGATACCGTTGTGTACTGTGCTGCCGAGAAGTACGGTCTGGAGGAGTTGAAGCGATTGTCTCTCCGGAAGCAAGGACTTCAATCCGGAATCCAGGTCGACGTGATCTTGCGGTCTGCTCGGTACGCATATCAGCACACGCCCGACACAGAATCACGCCTCCGCGCTCATTACCTAGCTCTGATCATTCGAAGTCGCAAGACTTTTAAGAGGAGCGGAACCATGCAGATGGAAATGGAGAATGGGGGCAAATTGTTTTTCGACCTGTTTGTGGCCATGTGCAACCACATGGATGACATTGTCGAGATCAGGTAAGAGCAGATGTGCTTGCGTCAAGTTGACCCGCAGTCTTATGAACAGTGCTCACCTTCCACTCTCTACAGCAATAGCCGCTCTCCCAAGGTCATCTAAGAGGCTGCCACTTGTTGCAACGGGGCGACGATCTGGCGATATGATGTGAGATGGGGCAGATTGTCTACCAGACAGTTGGATAACAACAGCGAGTCTTTGGAATCGTCAGCTGCTTTGATTGCAGTAACACTCCACTTCATCCTCGAGGTTGGCCGACGAATTACTGGTTTATCGCAAACCCTACTCTTTCTAATGACCCTTTGGCGCAATCGGCTTTCCACTCATTCATTACTTCTCTCTGGGAGGGAAGAACAGGAAATGATCAAAACACACAGTATGCGGCTACATTCGCAACTCTTTTGTATTGATTGCTTTCTCGACTCTTGGTCGACATCTGCCCATATGGCGAAGCTATTTCATTTCGATCCTGTTGGGTCGAAATCGAAGCCTCTTAATGAGTCAGAATAGGAAATGAGAGATCCGGCCACCTCATAACGTGCAGCTTTTCCTTGATCTTAACGTGTCGTCTCTCTGTCTCCTGTCTCTCCGATGTGACCTACCAGTGAAATGAGGCATGTGAACGACATTGACTGATTAGTCCCACATCGTACGATCTTCTCATCCGCCTTCTTACTTCACCTTCAAAATCCATCGAGAGGAGACATCTATCTTTCTCAAGCAAGCTCTTAGTTTCAACCTTTGTTTGATCTTGCCTCCTGCTTTTTCATCCATTCTTGGACTTCATAACGGTCGCCCCTACAATCTCGCACTCACACTCAGTCGCGCGACGCTCCGACAACCTTCCTCCCCGGCGCTTGACTATCTTACGCAACCCACTAACAATGGTACTCTCTGAGAGAGGATGGAATGCTTCTGAGCGCAAACGCCGGTTTGAGGAAGACCTAATGTTTGTTTCAGACGAGTCGACCAAGAACGAAACTCCGGAGCGTCAACTCTTTAACCCTGATCGTCCACCACGCCTGTTACCACGGAAAAGAAGGCAGACGCTGGTGAGCGTACCATCAACTTCATCGACTCCGACACGGTCGTTTGCTTCACCCTCGTTTGCTTCACCCTCGTTTGCTTCACCCTCGTTTGCTTCACCCTCGTTCGGATCACCACGACGCAAGGTAGCACCCAAAGTCAAGACGGAAGAGGAAGTGACAGCCCACGCATGTCTGCAAGAAAGACCGATGGCAGAGCGAGTCAAAATCTATGTTGGGCCCAAGAATAGGGTGTTTACGGTGGGATTACAAGACCTGGACAAGTCAACGGTGCTAAAATCACTGATGAACCAAGATACAACGGAGGGTGCGTACATCATGCATCCGGAGCTAACAAAGATCAATGCGGATCATTTCCAGTCTGTCTTCCAATACCTCCTCATGGATGAATATGTGCCGGCCATCACAAGCAACCCAGACGGTCCCGACAGGCTTCCCAAGCAGCTCGACGGGCTGACGACAGCGGAGGACTATCAAACGGAGGCACTGAGGGCCGGCCGTGTATACGTGATCGCCAAAGGACTTGGAATGGCAAGCTTGCAGGATTTGATCCTACGGAAGATCACGGAGGCCCAGTACCAGCCATATGGGATCAAGTGCCACCTTGACCTAGCCATGGTTGTTTTCTCAAGACCGGAAAAGAGTGAATTGCTGAAGGGCAAGATCAACATGAGCCCGGGTGAGGATGCGCTGGAGGATTGGCTGGTGGAGTCACTGAAGGACCGGTTGCAAGCGATGCTCATCCACCACGCGAGGCTGTTTTTCCAGGTTGCGAACCACGGCGCCTGCGCCAAAAGGGGCTTCGGGACCAGAATATTCAGGCGCAAGGTGGAAGATTGGGAAGAACTTGGAGGGGAAGTGGTGGCCATCGAAGACGACGAGTGAGAGACAGCTTGGCACGGTTGGGCACAGGGTCACCCTGGGGGTTGGGATCTTAGCGCAGGCGATTTATCTCTTGGACTGACAAGGCTGATGTGGACATTCATCGGGAGATGCTTTCTCCGTACATCTGGCTCTTTTACGGAGCTGGACACATACGATCTGCAGCATTGCAGCCAGGAAGTTAGGAGACCTGACCGCAGTATTAGGTCATCGATCTCGGCTTCAAAATCTACGTACCTGGCTGGTGCGGGTAGGCTGGTGCGGGTAGGCTGGCAAGCTGTACTCTGTAGAGTTAGTTTTCCTATGACGCTTGAAGTTGGGGTCACCAGGGTTAACAGTGGCATCTCGGCATCGCTGCCTTTCCATCGGATTTTCTTTCAACCTCGGTTCAAACTCCCGTCGTTTGCTTCCCCATTCTGTGATGACAAGGTGAGGGCTTGGTTGACTTTACTCTCCTACAATGCTTGTGCCATCCCTCCAATCATTAAGCCTCCTAGTGGGCCAGCAGATGCGGCACGGCACAATGGGCGAGTCAGAAACGATTGACATCGACACATCCGCTGTGCAACACTTGAGTTTCGGACATACTCGAGTCACTCAGGCGCACCATGACCCCTCTTTTGCAACATGAGTTGTGTGTAATGACAGGGCAGCACCGGTGGGTTTGATTGTTCTACCTTCTGAGCCTCTCCTCTTTGACTTTTTCTTTCGCCCAGTATCCCATCCTTTGAAGTTGCCTTGTGGCTCTAGATTTGTGACCATGAGTGAACCGGCTCCAACCTTCGATATCCCCAAGGAGTGCTGGGGTGGAGTTGTGGTATGTGACGGCAAGGGCTGAGAGCAGGGCCAGAATGCGTCTGACCAGATCCAACAGAAAAATGAAGGCCCTGACTTCTACGTGGAGGTCGAGAAAGTCCCTGTACCGGAAATCGGTATGGACCTATTCCACAACCTTGGACAAGACACGGACCGCTGACAAAGGTGGCCGGCTTGCAGGACCCCAAGATGTATTGATCAAGCTCAACGCGACAGGCATCTGCCTGAGCGACATTCACTTCATGCTGGCCGACTGGAATCTACCTAAAATGTCCGAACTGGGAACCAAGTGTGCAGGTCATGAGGGCGCTGGTGTCATTGTCAAGGTTGGCGAAGCAGTCAAGACCCTCAAGGTTGGCCAGCGGGCCGGCTTCAAACCCATTCAAAACGTCTGCCATACGTGCGAGTATTGCAAGACCGGCCGGGAGACGTATTGTCTGAAGGCCGTTTTTACCGGAGCTTTCTGTGATGGTACTTACGGTCTCGCCACGCACCCGTTGTATCTTGGTTGACTCTCACAGGTTCCTATAAACAATACGTCGTCTCTCCCGAGAATTATACTACTGTAAGTGGTGTCGTTGCGCTGCTCAAGAGAATTGTTCGGCTGACAACTTTGCTCATAGCTAATTCCTGATGTGGGTTTTCATGATGCAGCAACTGGAGCAGCGAGGCATTGACTATTTCACAGGGAGTGTCTGACCACGTTGCTGGCCCAGTCATGTGCTCTGCTTCTACCATCTACTCGTCCATCAAGGAGTCGGGCCTCCAGCCAGGCCAATGGGCTGTCTTTCCCGGCGGCGGCGGCGGTGTCGGTATTCAAGGTGTGCAGTTGGCCGCTGCTATGGGCATTCGACCAATTGTGGTAGACACGGGCGAGGAGAGGCGGAAACTTGCCTTGGGCCTGGGCGCCGAACACTTTGTGGAATTCAAGAACGGCGACCCGGTCAAGGAAGTGGTGGAGCTGACGGGAGGAGGAGCCCACGGAGTATTCGTGACTGCTGTCCAGTCCTACCCCATTGCACTAGGCTACCTCGGTGCTCGTGCAGGAGCTCAAATCATGTGGTGAGCAGAGATGTGCTCTCAGGCTTGTCGAGGCTGCGATGCACGCAGTTTGACTAACTTGACAACAGTATTGGACTCCCTCCGCGTGGCAAATACCACATCGACTTGGATCCCACTCCTCTCATTTTCCGAAATCAGTCCATCAAGGGAACCTTGGTTGCCAGCCTGGCGGATATTGATGCGACTTTGGACTTCGCCAAACGAGGTAGGTGTCGCTGTCTATCAAGAGGCGCAAAGGTGCAGCCTAACTGGTGCAGGCAAACTTCGTCTAGAACCGACGGTGGTGGGGCTGAGCCAGTTCAACGAAGCGGTGCAGAAGCTCAAGAATGGACAAGTGGCAGGGTACGTCTTCGTCTTCGCTCTTGGTTTACAGGAGCACAAGGATAATGGCTAACTGGATCAGGCGTATGGTGGTCGACTTCAACTTGCCGTAACAGACAAGGGAAGGAGGGCATATGGCATACCCTCTTCGGGGAGTCAGAGAGAAGGCGAGGATGCCAATCAAGGAGGGCGATGCGAGTGTGTAGGAAGCCATACATGCAGCCCAATCTGTGCGATGGTGAAGAGTGGTAGTCGCTGTACAAGTGGCAGGCTTAGGCTTGGAAGGCCCCTGCAGTAGCTGGTGCCAATCAAGAGCAGCTAAGCACCATCTCGCCTGGTGCGCCGCATGCTGCCGAAAATAGACGGGCTGCAGGACGCGGTTGGTGCCAATTGCAGCCTCCATTACGCGCCGACCTCATGGCCGCATCATTTTGCCTTCTCTCCCGCTCTCTTGCTCACACGCTTTCTTTCTCTTTCTCATCATCTCCCTTGTCTCTGCGCCGTGCTCCCTGCAGTCTTGTGTCGATCCACCCTCTCCAGCTGTTCCTGTCCCATTGGCTCGCCTTCGCTAATCCTCATCCACGGCGCTTTGGAAGATGTGATAGATCTCATGTACCTCCGTCACTTTCTATCTTAGGCCGCTAGACGCCTGCCATGGCCAGCTCTGCTTGCGCCGTTCACCCGGGTTGGCCTGCTGCGCGGCCTGGAGAGGAAGAGAGATGAGAGGGGGGAGGGGAGTGGAGGAAAAGGACAGGAGAGAGCAAACAAGTCGCCTCTTAATTCGTTATCCCCGGATCTGTCGCCTGCTGGGCCATCATGTTCATTGATTTCCTGGCCTCATTCCATCTCTCTTGATCTTTCCGTCTTTCTCTTCTGCTGTCCTTTAGCTGGTCTATCGTTGACATTTTGTTTTGGAGTCTACTGGTCGCCGTTTTGTCGCTGTGCGTTCACTACGTTATCCCCTGCCTGCAACTTTCCTATCTTCACGGTTCCTGGCGCAGCAGGACTGCTCCTTTCCCTCCACTTACTACTCGGGATCCCTCTACTACCACCGGCTCGACTTGATTCTCAAACATGGCGACCAACATGCATGGCTTTTCGCTTTTTCCGAGCACTGTTCCCAAGATTGCGATGCCGAACCCCCACAAGAAAGCCCCGAGCATGCATCGGATCAGCTTGATTACATCGCCGGAGAGCACTCTGACGGCAAATGGGGAATCGACCGTCATAAAGATGGAGGATAAACAGTCGCCGGTTCCTTGCCTACCAAGCCATCCGAATGAGACCAAAGATGGTACGCTTTCACCTGAAAATATCGGCCGAGCGGTGACCACGATGTCTCCCATTGATGGCAGAACCCCTACGCAGCTGCCACACGGCCGAGCCCCCAGTCCAGCTGCAGGCACTCGGCCTCTCATCCATACCGCAAGATATTCTCCGTCGATTTACCAGTCCCCAGTTCCCTCCCATTCGTCTCCCGAAGCTTCATTCTCGACGGGATCTGCTTTTGCAGCCACTCTTGTCCCAACCGCCCCTTCAACAGCCGTCGGAAAACCGGTTAATAACAAAACGCCCGTAGACCCTTCTCCGATTGTGCCTATTCGCTCCATGTTTCCGACTTACGATCCTTCACTACCTTTGCAGCAGCAGGCATATGTCCCTCAACCACCGCTCCCCGCAAGGCTTTCGGGACTGCCAGGTTTTCGGCCCATCCCCAGAGACAACTATCGCAGTAGCTTGTCGGTGCCATTCGCAATACCCACTCCAAGGACGGCGCCGGCAAGTGTTCTCAGTTTCCCATCGGACGCTATGAGCGTGAATATTGGACCGCGGATATCCACGCAACGGGAGCTGGAGAAGCTGTGGGAGGCGTCTCACGGGGCCGAACCGGGCTTCGCGATTAGACCTTTTGATCTTGAGATGGCGCGGTATGTTACTTATTTGCATTTCCGATGGCATTGCCATGTGATTCTCCAAGCGCTGACGATCTGTGAGCAGCACTGAAGAAGCTACGTTCGTCTTTGGATCTCATCCCTCGCTTCCTTTCTATACGCTGCAGACGTACGACTCCAACGAAATCGCCATTTCCAAGACCTGCCCTCGAAACCCGGCTTCTACACAAGACGTGGTCCTTTGTCCGCTGGAGCCGGCCCCCCGAAGACAGTCGCCCAACGATGGGCTGGTGGCCTTCATCTTCCCCAAACTCGCCGCTATGATGGCAATCAACCAATCTGCCTCCCTCGCTCGCGAACATAACCTAGCCCCTACAGATCGTGACGACATCGAAGCCCAAGCTGTCCGCCGTGCCGCGAAGCAGGAGGCCTGTCGTCTGTACTTCAACGTTCAGGAGGGATTCTACGAGCTAGAGCACCCTGCGATTGGCCGTGACGCTATGGGAGGAGATTTTGCCATCAAATCCCCTGTCTCGCCTCCTCCAACCACCGTCCGCTCTCGGATGGGGCAACCTGTACTACATATCACCATTTCCACAGACAGCCCGCTCCCAACCATCCAGCTCATTGACCCGAATGTCGCTCATCGATCGAAGGCAACGACACCGATGACCTCTGCGGGTACTGGTCTTCGCCATCTCTCCACCATTCCCCAGCCTGAGACAACGTCACCTTCGCAACACCCACCCCTGGCAACGCTTGATCTGACCTCACAACTTTTGCACGTTGATGCCAATGCCATTCTGGAACTCATGCCCTCACTCTTCAGCATCGACTGCATTGTCTCGGCGATCATGGCTGTCGCTATCAGCGATGCCACGACCAATCCCGCAATGGGTTCAATGGAGATTTGGAAACCGCGGCCGGTACCGGCATCACGTCTGGGGGTAGGTGGCAGGGGTTTGCGCGACGGCATACGCGCGGGCAGCATCAAGAGTTACGCAGGTAGTGTTTTCTATGCGACGATTGCGGAGAGGGAGGAAGCAGAGGAGGAGGCGAAGCTTATGCGAGAGGCGCACGACAGAGACATCCGGGGGTCTTCATCGAAAGGAAAAGGCTCGCGGACGTGGTTTGGCTTCCGGAAACAAGGCGCGAGCGAGTCGGACGAGAGCAAGAAAAGGTCCAAGACGAAGAAGATAGTCGTGTCCGAATTTGACCTCGAGAAACTGGGTCACTATCAGTCTGGCGATCGCGAGGGCGACGAACTACCTGCTGTCACCCGCTCCGCCCTGAGCATGCTCGTCGTGGGTCTCAAGTTGCTGGTATGGGTCTTGACCATGATCGCCCAGGTTCTTGCCTGGGTGCTGGTCAATGTGTCGCGGGTTGTTACTAGCGACAAATTCTAGACCTCAGACTAGAGAGCACGACGACGGAGGTTTCGTTTTGCCTGGCATGTTACCAGAGACAATAATACGTGGACGGCGGTATATAGAAATCCAGTTGCAGGCGGGTAAACAGGTACATAGGCCGCAGGTCAAGTGTCAAGCACAGTATCGGGCTTGGGCCTACTTTTTCATTCATATATGTCCGCCTCTTATTTCCAGTCTAGGTTCTAAGACTTGTGGTGTCAGGACTAATTAAATCTTTGTTGTGAATAGCGCTCGCCGACTTTACTATATTCACTTGAGCACTCTGAAATACTGCCTCACCTCCATTCAATCAGCCTTCGTTCTATTGTAACCCGCTTTGGGCATACTATTGTTCTCCTCCCTCCTGACCATCACCACTTCAGCCTGCTACGAAATGGCTGCATCAACTCCCATCCCACTGATGCGCCGCACAGATCATCTTCGTCCTTTCAGTCACTCCTTCACGGCCGTCTCAGTTATCACGCGTTCGAATCTTGCGGTCTTGACCTCAACCATCTCTCGCAGTTGGACCAAAATAACAGTTCAGCAAATAGTGCGCACGGCCGAAGTTGGATATTCTAATGAACATGACCAACATGGAACAGGCCTTTGAGCCACCCCAAGACGATGGATCAGGATCTGACAGTGATGAATCCTTCACATCATCTTCAGACATGTCAGAAGCCATAGGCACCGAAGAACAACTCCTTGATGAGCACGAGTCTTGTTTGTACACGCTTACTCTCGATGCCGAGACACTTATTGCAGCGCAACCTAGGGCTACTCAGCTCCATCTCACGACTCAGACTAGAAAGCTTTTCAAGGACTACAAGCAGCATGGTTCAATGGCTCGGCTCCAGGTCGGAGTCGAGAAGCTTCTGGCTGCAGATCCTGACGAGGAGAACATACGGTTTCAATGGCCAAAAGATGACAAGGCTTCAGGGAGGCAAGGGCCAAACTCTGGCCGACCCGCTCATTACGGCCATGCTTGGATGATCAACTACACCGAAGATGACGACGAGTACAAAACGTATGGCAGAATACCATGTCCATCTGACACAGTCAACAACCCACTCTTCCCAGATTTGAAGCCACACCTCCATCCACTGCGGATTGTTGACCCAGAGTCGATCCCTTACGTTACCACCCTTCCCTGGAATCCGCTGGCAACCACTCTCACCTGGCCAGCCAATCTCCAGTGGCCGAGAGGGCTGCTCGGCAAGATCAACACGATCCTGAGCATTGTCGACTATGAATCTCGCGTCCGGCTTTTCCATCATGTGTCGAGATATGGGCCATCGCCAGTCTTTCGAGCCGGTATTGCACAGCACGTCCGGAGCCATTATTCGACCATTTTCCAGACTGCAGAGCAACACTATCTAAGTCTCACACCCGAAACCCGGTCGTTTTTGCGCTCGGTGTACGAATCCAAGAAGTATTTGAACCGCGCCGAACGAAGGTTATTGGCGCAAGTTTGCAGAATCGCTGAAGGATCCATCGACGTATTTTGGGAAGACCTCAATGACTCGAGGAGGGGGTTTGCTGCCATGAAGGTGTTTGTCATGGCTCGGGAGCTCGAAAAGTCGCAAGAAGCAAAAAAGCTGGAGCTGGAGAGACAGGAGACAGTCCCGTAGCGGCAGCAGCTAGATAAGGCCATGACCGCTCACACTCGGTTACCCACTCGAAAATCGCAGCTTGCAGAAGACAAAGGACTGTTGTCAGAAATCCAAGGATTGGATGCAAACTCCTTCCTGTTCGTTTAGCGATAGCCTGACTCCCTGCAAACGATAGATATTATGCCTATGGTATATTGAACAACTAATCCAGTGTAGAGGACCTGTATTTAGATTTCTTTTCGCCATTCCACCTGCAGCCTTTTCCAGTGTCTTCCATACCATGCCTGCCTCGACAGTGTCTAGGACGTGTCATGCACAACCATAAGAATTCGCAACGAAATGGGTCAGTTCTAGATTATTACCAACTCTGTCAAATAGAGACGCCTTATCTCGGTCCTTGCCGCCCCCAATTTCTCCTCACAACCAAGCAACGGCACCGGCAACAGCCATCAGAGCAGCCACAAAACCCTGCCCGGACTTGCCATTCACCGCCACAGCCGCGCCCGTGTAAGCGACGGGACTTGTGCCAGAACCCGTCGTAGTGGCTGTCAGGGTCGCGCTGCAGACTGAAGTCAAGATGGCCGTGGTATTGTTTGTGGGGGGAGTTGACGTCGAGACCGACAGCGTCGGGCTGGAGTCGGGAATGCTGGTCATGGAGGTCAAAGTCACTGGGACGGTGGTGGTCGACGCCGCGTACGAGTCGTTGTCAGTGTCGGTGCCAGTGGGCGTGGATGTGGCCGCGGTGGTTGCAGGGCTGGACTCCTGCGAGGCGCTGGATGTCGTTCCTGAACCCGCCGCGAGGGACGGCCCACAGATTGTGCGGCCAAATTCGATCGCGGCTGTACAGGAGTTAGTCTGAAGTCGCTTCATATCCTGTTTACTGCCAGCCGGCGGGAAGGAAAGCGGGCCGCTGGATTCAGATATCATACTCACCTGAAACATCAGCTGCGGAGCAAGATTGCGTGATCGTGTTGGTGATGGCGTTGATGAATGCCGTGGAGCCGCAGATGCACGATGTGTCGGTCAAAGGACAGCCAGCAGATCCCAGGGCTGCGCTGGCTGCATCTTGCTGCAAGAGAAGTCGATGTCAGCTTGGACCTGCATCTGCAGCCTATGCTTTGTTTCGTCAACACTTACAGCGCAAGCCGGCAGTCCGCTCAGCGTGCCTGTGCTGACCTGCGGGCTGGCAAGCGCCAGGGCTGAGAGGAGCAGAGACAGGGCTAGGCCGGTTCCATGCATGCTGTTCTGTTGACTCGAGTTCGCCTCTTTCGTGTTGCTCGTGAGGTGCTGAGTAGAAACCGACAGAGCCTGCGAAGGAAGTTGGGTGCTATGTTGGGTCAAGGAAGGGTAGGTGGTCAAGTGAAGATGATTGCAGCCGTGACAAAGGAAAGAGAGGAACAAAGAGATCATTTATGGATAGATGCAGTCAAGCAGGACCCCCATGTGCAAAAACATTGCCAAATGCGGACGGCGGCCAGGGAAACAGCATTGAGAGATGGAATGTGGGCCCTGGACGCTGCAGCATTCCTCGTTCATGTTGTTGGGAATGTGTTTGCCATCCGGGATCTGATACACATGGCACACCGCGGCATACCCATCCGCCTCAAGCTGATTCAAACATGGGTTTATATCTCTTCTTCTGACGCAACGCAAACCTGGATGGGGCATGCCGAGGGCATCTGTACCGAGGGGCTGAAAGACCACTAGTTATCGTGGACACGTGTAGCGAGCGATCGTGTGAGGGATCTCGTGCAGATTATGGGGCTCACAGTGTCGACAAAATACAGAGCTCGTTCCTCGACAACAGGATGTTCAGCATCTGGGTGTTTGGCAAGGCTGGCTCGAGGCTCACATAATTTAATTATAGGTAACATAGGTACGCAGTCGAGGCTCATGGGTAAAACCGGAAAACAATGGCGACATCGGCTGTTGTCTTATCTTGGCATGTCATCTAATCGATCAGATAAGATTTCCACCCCCGCCCTCCTTCTTCGTCCTCGTCACCCTCCTGCAGGCGTCCTTCCTTCGTGTAACCACTGCGGTTGAGGCCATGGACGAAGTACCATCTGCTGAGTTCCTCCATATCCTTCGTCTCTCACTGAAGTCGTCCACCGACCTCCTCAGAACACTCGAAGTCCCTCCTCAAGCGCCGTCCCCGGGCCATGTCCGCGAGATCATCGAGGCCATTCTCTGGCATCGGAAGTTCGTCTTGACCTATTATGGTGTCATTGCACTTCTCGTTGCGCTTTCAGGTGGCTACGGACTGTACAAGAGATCGGCTCGGTGGGCCCGGCATAGACAAAGAAGAAATGAGGCTGTTCCGGATACGCCGTCATCATCAAGTAGTACATTGGGAGGTACCGTAACACCTCCCCAGAAGGACAGCGCTGCGGAAACAACACCTCTACTTTCCCAGCATGGTTTTTCTACCCGAGAACGTCCTGCTCCGCTGAGCAGGCTGCGAAGTCTTCTCATGTACCAGCCTCGGCCGACTCGAGCCCTGACCTCGCAACGAAACGTTTTACCAGACAACGGAACCACCCTGATCGTTGTTTTCTTTTTTGGCCTTAACCTGTTCTACCTTCTCTACCGAGTACCGTTATCCGAGACAGGTGTTTTTATTCTTGCTGATCGAGCGGGTCTCCTCTTCGTCGTCGATTTGCCTGTCCTCTACTTGCTCGCAGCGAAAACCAACCAACCCATCAAAGCCTTGACAGGATGGTCCTACGAAGGGTTGAATATATTCCATCGACGACTGGGAGAGTGGATGATAGGTTTTGCCATCATACACATGCTTGGGATGTTTGCCACCTGGTACGCCCTCTTACGACCTATTGGATATACCCTCTTGCGTTATCTTACCGCCCGAGTCGTGTTTCTGGGCATTGCGGCGATTCTTTCTTACTTCATTATATTCTTTACAAGCATCGGCTGGTTCCGACACCTATACTACGAAGTGTTCTTGGGTTTGCACATAATCTTTCAGGTGGCCGCTCTGGGGTTTTTGTTTTTCCATTACCCAACCGCAACGCCGTACGTGATCGCCACATTTGCGATTTGGGCGGTCGATAGACTCTTGTGGCGGATTTCCCTGTCAAGCCGAAGAGTCATGGCTACTTTGGAAGTGGCTCCAGATGAGCAGACTATTCTGGTTCATTGCGAGATAGACATACAGAAGAAGATCTTCGGCATGGGCGCACACCTTCACCATGGCTGGCTTCCTGGACAGCACGTCTTTCTCACCATTCCATCCATGGGCTTCAAATATCGCTTCCAGACGCACCCGTTTACAATCGCATCGCCCGCCCCCCCAAGAAACCCGACTGTTAAATCCTGGCCGCTTCAACTGGTCATACGGTCGATTGATGGCTTCTCTCATGATTTACTCAAGTTCGCCCGCCATCACCACCATTGCGACGTCATCCTCGATGGGCCTCATGGGGGAGTCGAAGCGCTAGAAGCTGCCCATTACGCCGAACGCGTCTGCTTCGTAGCTGGAGGAAGTGGCATTGCTGTCACATATCCCCTTGCTTGGGATGTACGGGTTAAACTTGAGCTGCAAGCGGATGCCTTGGTTCGCACGAGGGCTGTATACGAGGGAGGTGCGGAAACAGTCCCAGCAGTTACGGATCGTGGTTCATTGGCTCAACCCTCTGCGTACACCCATTTCTGGGTGCGACAAGACCCGCGTCACAGGAAATGGATTACCATGTTTCCTCGGGCCGACACTGTCAAGGGCGATCACGGCGAGGACAAGTACATGGAGAATCTCACCAAAGAGGATGGCTACGAAGATGTAGCATCCATTGTCACACACACTTTTGATACGAGGAGATCGGGTCCTGAAGGAGGAAGGCCGGACATGCAGACTGAAATCTGGAACTGGGTGACAGCTGTTCCGACGCATAGATCCTCTTCCTCCAGCACACTGTGTGGCCAGTCCCCGGACTCAGTCATGACACGCCCTGGCTCCTCCTTGTCATCATCCAATCTACGAGCCGCGAGTGAATTTGACAAGCAGCCGCGTGACGAGAAGTTATGCATTGTTGTTTCCGGGCCTGATGGATTAGTCAGGGACGTCAGAAACGTCGCAGCGCGGCTGATCCGTGAAGGCTGGAATCTGGAAGTCTGGGTGGAGAAGTTTGGATGGTAAGATTTTGGCTACATCGGTATCTGTTGGGCTCTGTGGGATGTCCTGACTGGCTTATATCGAGAGAGATGTGATGCATGATAGATGACGAAGTAGTGTGATATGTTTACCTATATTTCACTTCAAATAGAGGAGAAGGAGAGGAAACAGAGACAGAAACACAACATCGAATGATGATGATAGGATGTTATAGCTTCTGAACGCGGTCAGGTCGACCCCGGACCCACTGCCAGAGAGTGAAGCCTTAGCCTCAACCTGCTGGCCGCTGCCTACAGGTGGAAGCATCGAATCAAACCCCAGATGCACTATGTGCGTCTCTGTATCGAGGGATAACTATAATGGCAGTACGTGATGTTCGCACCATCCTCACGCTTCACCATGTGATTGTGTCCCTTGACATCCAGTGCTTTTGCTTGTGACGATCGGAATCCCCGCCCTCCATGATGGTCTACCGAGTCAGGCGCCCAGAAAACATATGACAGAAGGCGAGGCCCTGGTCTGAAAAGGGAGACGGGGGCTCGATTCGAGCTGAAGAGTTTGAGATTGCATTGCAGTGAGTTGTAAGTGTAGGGGCCATAGAATCCTCGGTTCGTGGCATATCAAAAGGTCCACACACACCATATGATTGCGTTCTGCTGCCTAATCACCTTCACTCTCACTTTCACTCTCGGTTTAACTCTTGGCTGTGTTGGTTGGGCTGCTTGGACTGACATCTTGGTGCAGGCGTCAACTCGAGGAATTTGCAGCCGGACTTATCGCTGGTGAGATTGGTTGCGGGAGATTTGGGCTTGGATTGTGGCCCGACATCTTGTGCTTGTGTACAAGTCTCGGTGTTGGCGCACACTACTAGGAGCGGTCCGCGTTCGTCAGGGATAAGACGGAGGAACGCCATTGCGAATGAGAGCAGGGCGGTTTCGGGTCGTGGGTTGTTGAGATTAAGGCTGAGCTCGGATTGGAGGTGGCCTTGATGTCTCGGAGGAGGATGGATAGCTAATTGTTAGTGTTTGTCGCCGCTTCGAAACCGAAAGGGGAAATGTTGGTCCAAGACGGAGAAGTTTGGCAAGTTGCAGAAAGAAAGAAGAGAAGAAAAAGAACCAGTCAAGGAAGAGTCAACCAGGTAGACATGGAAGCAGGACAGTGAATTGTTGCGCGGTAGAATGACAGAAAGCAGTGTGGTGATCTGGTGTATCTTCTCTAAAGCACTTCGATCGAGTGATTCAATCCACCACGACCGCCTTCCTCTCATTTTCTTTGTCATTCTTTTTCTCAGTTGACTCGGGCGTCCTCCGTCCTGTCCTGAATGGACACAGACATGGCGCAAGACCGAGTTTTTTGCACCAGTGATCGAGCCCATATTTTTTCGGGTCGTGTCTACCGGCAGTCATTCGGTATTTATCACATCAAGAAGGCCGCAGCGATGCCACCGGCAAACATGCTCGCAACCGTGACAAAGCTACTCACACTCATGGTTGCCATGCCGCTGATGCCGTGTCCACTGGTACACCCGCCGGCCAGTCTGGCACCGAAGATCATGGCAAATCCACCGGCGATAGCGGCCGGGGTGCTGACTTGGGAGCCGGTATCCAGCGTTATGGGTACATATTGAGAGATCAGCCTGGCCCCTGCAATGACGCCGCCGGCGAAGAGCACATTTGACAACCCGGGACCAGGAGTCCGGTCGAGGAGGGCCCAGAAGTATCTGCCGATGTCTTGGTATCCGCTGGAGACACCCAGGGTTTTGCGGGTGAACAGCACGGAGGTCGCTTGGGCGATGCCAATGAGAAGGCCCCCGATAACGGGATTGAGCCAGTATTGCCGTGTGGGGGCGAGGTACGTCGCTGCTGTGATCATGACCAGGCAGAGTAGTTCGTAGATGGCGACAATCGAGGCCGTGGAAAGTCCAAGCTGGTCTTGCAGCGTGTACTTGGACGGGTTGGAGGAGGAGGATGTTGTTGCTTGCGACCGCTTGAGACTCTGGCCGACTTTGGCAAACACGATGCCTGCAAGGACGCCTCCCACGGCGACGTTCCATGCAGATTTGATCCCCAGAGCAATTTGCACCAGCACCGTCCCGGGACACGCACCGGTCAGCGTCATGCCAATGCCCTGGAGCAACCCTCCGACAATATTGGCGTCGTATCTCATGAACCAGCCGTAGGAGGCGTCAGTCCGATGTGGGAGTTTGGCATAGCCTGATCGATTGGCGCCGACAACGATGAGCGCGCTGCACGCGCTGGCTGCAAGAAAGGATTTGAGCATGTGGAAATTCGACAGTCCCATCTGCCCGCCGATGACCGAGGGCGAGTAGACGCCAGATGCGGTCAGCGCAGATCCGAAGATGGCGCCTGAGGCTACGCTGAGGATCAGCGACGACGACATGTTGGGCTGGACGCGGGATGAACAACTGAAGATGTAGCAACGGACGTTGATGTTGAGCGTGACAAGAACGACATGCGTGGTACCTGGTAGTTTTCGACCCAGAGCAACTGAGATGTTGGCGGGGTATGTAAAGACCTTAGACGGGGTCCCAGGGCTTAGGGGCTTAGGTAGTAAGGTAATTAATAATGGTCCACCCCTAGCTTTCGCCTGGACATAGTTGCTTCTAAGGCTCAAGCTTCCACTGGACAGCTTCTGGCGACCAGTACTAGGCTCACTGGACACCACTTGGAATTGTAGCTGTCTCCCCACAACTCCCCTGCCTCATATGGGCGAATCGCCACGGATTAGGGGACCTTGCATGATCACGATCACGAACCGACGGGCGAAGCGAAACCTGATGACTAGGCCGCATTGAGTCAGCCATGTCCATGCGTCAAGTCTAGATAAGGCACGTCGTAATCGATGTATGCTGTATGCATCTCACCTGTCTTGTCCATCCCGAACCTTTCAATGCAGCGTAGTTCCACGATGGCCTCAAAAGCGAAGCTCAATGTCCACAATTTTCCTCGGCCGCCCTTGTTGGAGCAAACTCCCAGACACTTGGTCATCAAGTGGAACGGCCAGACGTTGGCTGACACCAGATCCTCGTATTGGGCCCTCGAGACTACACATCCGCCAAGTAGGTATACAGGCAGGAAGGAGACGACAGGCTTCTTGTCGGACCAGGCTGCCTCGTTTGTCTCGTGCTATGGGCGGAAACGTATCAATGTGGTCTTGAGACTTACCATGTCCCAGCTTACTACCTGCCTCGATCCTCCATCTCCGACCTTTTCAAACTCGGCCAGGTTCCAAATAAGACATCGCTGTGCGAGTGGAAAGGCCGCGCAACATACTGGGATGTCCAAAACACGTCCACGGGCGACACTGTCAAGAGTAAGGTCTGGAGCTATGAAGAGCCGACACCTGCCTTCACAGAGATCAAGGGCTATGTATCTTTCTACGCCACTGGGGTGCCTTGGGAGTGCTTCGTGGACGACGAGAAAGTAAGCCCACAAGAGGGTAAAAATCCCCAGTACAAGACACCTTGCCTCCTTTTCCTGCTAACCCTTTGCTCCAGGCGACTATTATGGGGGATGGGTAACGAGCGAACTCGAGGGGCCCATGAAAGGAGGGCCTGGAACCTGGGGCTGGTAGTCCTTGTTGACAACAACATTCAATATTATATGCTCACAGTGTCTCTGTAAACTGCCTCTTGCTGAACGGATTGCTTCTTTCGTACTGAACCACGACAGACTAATCCTTCTCTGGTGGCACGCAAGAACATGTTTGAACTGGGGGCAGATCCCATAGGTGGGGGGTGGGTGATCGTGGGTTGGTAGGACAGTAGGGCGTATGGAGGCAAGTCTGGAGGATCGCCAGGATGCGCTGAGCTCGAATGTGGTCAGCTCTGGCCTCGTCGAACACTGTTGTCACCATTGTGGACCAAAGTGCTGACTTCATTCCGCAAGGACAACTGGGTTCGCAGGGTTGTCGCTGCATGCAAGCTACCTAGGTACCTAGTACTCGTAGGTGGACAGCAGATCTGGCCTGAGAGGTCCCACAGATTGACGGTTGCGAGAGGTCCAGGTCCAGGTCCAGGTCCATCCTGTCCTGCAGCTGCAATCAATTGATGCTGGACGAGTTACGGAGTACGGAGGATCGTGGTTGCAGTCGGCAGTCAGGCTTCTACAGGCACTAGTATTTCGATTTGGAGCTGCGGGCGGATTGCCTCCGCATCTGGCTGCTTTGTGGACAGCAACTGCACTGCTTGATTGGACACAGCTAGACGCTGCTCCGACGTTTATCCGGTCAGCGGAGTGCTACTGTTCCATACTCAGTACTGCTATTAGTGTTCTCGTATACTTTAGGTACCTATATGCCTTGCATCTCCCAAGTGCCTTCAGGAAGGGTGTCCAAGGTGCAATGTTTGGTAACGGTGGTTATGTCGCAGAACTAACACCTTCACGCCCAGACTAGCAAAATTCGGGGTATAAAAACCCTGAAGAGCCTGCCGGAGCCTTTGCAACATATTTGAAAGCCAACCAGTCCACACCACTGACACTGTCTTGTTCTTAATTTGTCGTGTCGTCGTCATGGCCGAGTCCATTCCTATGACAGTCGTCGACCTCTCCTCGGGCTGGTCTTTCAAGCAGGCTGACCAGGTTGACGAGAGCTCTTGGCTGCCGGTGAAGAAGGTGCCATCTACTGTCCACCAGGATCTGATTGATAATGATCTGTACGTAAGCTCGATCGTAACATTGGTTGGAACTAATCTGAATGCTACGCCAGATTACAAGATCCATTTATTGGGTTCAATGAGATCAAGGCGGAATGGGTAGGGCTGAAGTCATGGATCTATCGCACCAAGATCGCAAACCCTCCAGCGCCAGACGGAGCGAGAGTGGTTTTGGCCTTCGACGGCTTAGATACGTTCGCTCATGTCAGACTGGATGGGTTGACTATCCTCAAGTCTGACAATATGTTCCTGCCTTATCGTGTTGATGTTACTGGTGCCATCAAATCGGGCACTGACCACGACTTGGAGATTGAGTTCGATTCTGCCTTTCTCAAAGCTCGAGAAATCAAGAACCAGTACCCCGAGCACAAGTTTGTTTGCTTCAACGGAGATCCAGCTCGTCTGGCCGTAAGAAAGGCACAATATCACTGGGGTTGGGACTGGGGCCCCGCGTTGATGTGTGCTGGGATATGGAAACCGGTTCGCCTTGAAATTTACTCCTGGAGGATAGCGGATGTGCGGATAGATATCAACATTTCAGCCGACCAGACAGTCGCGACAATTCACACCACTGCCAACATCGAGGGAGCCGAGAGTGATAGCGATCATTCCTCTGTGCTGGCTAGATTCGACGTGAGTATTGGAGAAAAGATCATTGCTACCAACGTCGCCCAATGTGAGTCCAATGGATGGGCGGCCAGCCAACTGCGGGTCTCCAACCCCGAACGTTGGATGCCGAACGGGTATGGACAGCAGCCCCTTTACAACGTCCGGGTGACTATCACGGTCGATGGAATCGACCTGCACACCGAGACCAGACGAGTCGGTCTGCGGAAAGTGGAGCTCGTTCAAGAACCTGATTCTCACGGTAAGTCCTTCTATTTCCGGGTCAACGGCGTCGACATTTTCTGCGGCGGCTCCTGTTGGATACCCGCGGATAGCTTCTTGACCAACATCACCCCGGAGAAGTACCGGGCCTGGATTGAATTGATGGTGCCTGCAAACCAAAAGATGATCAGGTATGTACATTGTACGGAGTAATGTGAAGCACGCGTTTCATCTGCTTGGGTGCCCGCGGTCCCGGTGGGAACTCAGGCTAATGCAGGAGCACAGAGTCTGGGGAGGCGGCATCTACGAACATGACGCGTTCTACAATGCGTGCGACGAACTGGGAATCCTGGTCTGGCAGGACTTCATGTTCGGCTGCGGCAATTACCCTTGTTTCCCATCCATCCTAAGGTCGATCCAGGCGGAGGCTGTGGCTAATGTCCGGCGAATTCGCCACCACCCCTGTCTTGCCATTTTCGCCGGGAACAATGAGGACTACCAGGTGGCCGAGTCGGCCCATTTAACCTATGACTACGAGGACAAAAATGAGCAACACTGGCTGCAGTCTGATTTCCCGGCACGGTACATCTACGAGTCGCTGTTGCCCAAGGTCTGCGCAGCCGAGGCCCCCTCGGTTGCCTACCATCCCGGATCCCCATGGGGCGACGGCAAGATCAGCTCGGATCCCACCGTCGGAGACCTGCACCAGTGGAATGTGTGGCATGGGACGCAGGAGAAGTATCAAATCTTCGATTCCCTGGGTGGGCGTTTCAACTCGGAATTTGGAATGGAAGCATTCCCTCACCTGGACACAATCCGGTGGTTTGTGGAGAAGGAAGAGGACCTCTTCCCGCAAAGTCACGTACTTGACTTCCACAACAAAGCCGACGGGCACGAGCGACGGATCGCAACATACTTGGTAGAAAACGTGAGGACGGCGACGAAGCTCGAGACCTACATTCACTTGACTCAGCTCATCCAGTGTGAGGCTCTGATGTTTGGCTACCGGGGATGGCGCCGGCAGTGGGGCAATGAGAGACAGTGTGGCGGTGCCTTGGTATGGCAGCTGAACGACTGCTGGCCAGTTACCAGCTGGTCGATCGTCGACTACTTTCTGCGGAGGAAACCTGCATACTATGCCATGGCGCGGGCGCTAGCCCCTGTGGCGGTAGGTATTCGTCGGGCTCACCACGACTGGAGTGTGACTCATGCCCGCGAGCCCCGGACGCAGGATTGGGAGCTATGGGTGGTGAGTTCCCGGCTGACAGAGATCACGGCTGATGTAGAGGTGAGGTTTGTATCAGTCCGGACGGGACTGGAGATTAAGGACAGCATTGTGAAGAAAGGTGTCTGGGTTAGAGCGAACGGCACCACCAATGTCCTTGAAGGATGTGTTGATAACATCCGCGAAGAGCCCCATGTTTTGGCAGCGCGGATTTGGGTCGGTGGGGAGCTGGTAGGCCGCGACACGGATTGGCCACAACCTCTGAAATACCTCCCTTTTCCGGGTCGCAAGGTCAAGGTCGAGGTGGTGGGGAACGAAATGCATGTATCTGCAGAAAGGCCGGTGAAGTGTTTAGTGTTTGAAGAACGCGAAGGGTGCCACCTAAGTGACAGCGCGATTGATGTGGTGCCCAATGACAAGCAAGTCATTCGGGTTCGAGGGCTGGCGGCCGGATCACCTGCATTGCGCTGGACATACCTGGGCGCTGGAGAGCAGTAGTGTAGGGCAGAGGCCGCAGCCACTAACCATTGATGTGAGTTAGTATCACGCCCCTTGACGCTTTAATCGTGTCAGGGCGAGTTTGGGGGCACGAGCCGAGAGAAGGGAGGAACTGAATGATTTGGGAGCAATTCGGAAGGTCAGGCGGATGTTGATGTGTGAGAGCGCTGTCCTGGCACACAACATGAGAGAAAGTTGGCTGGAGAGGGTTGGAGATCCTCTACCACTAGATTGTCGGATGGGGTGACAGGAGTTGTTCGAGGTGGTCGACGGGTAAAAGCATCTTGACCACATCCCATCCTGGATGATGATCCTGCAGAGAATACATAGTCTGCAATGGGGACTTTAGTCAGATCATGACACTTGAATAAGAGAGGCCCACCGAGGTGAACAGGGGGTGTGCTTGAAGACTGAAGTCATCCTTTGCTGAATGAGAGAAAATCCGCTCTAGGTTGCGGATCCGATGTACGTCGGCAGATAGAGAGCCGGCCCGCTACCAACAAGGGTCTTTCAGTCTTTCTAGCCTAGGCTGCATGTTGACTGGACCTGCTGATCAAAAACCGGAGAATTCAGGTTTGATGTTGGATGTTTGATTTGTGGTTCTGGTATTTTCCCCTTGGGCGCCTAAAACGACCCAATTAAGGTTTTCTCTTGCATAGGAAGCGAAGCCCAAAGGGTCAAGACCGGGGTAGTGAGGATCGATGTGTACGGAGGACTCTGGAGTCTGTAGACTCTGAATAGAGGAGAGTGGTTGGGATGGGATTGCAGGGACCCACGGTGCTTGTTGTGTCTTTTTGGGCCCACGGTGGCATGTTCGACTCGAGAGGATGAGGGATGGCCACACCTTGGCAGACTGGACTACCAAGGACCAAGGATGGAATGCTTGATACAGTCATTCAGTAGTAGCAGTACGGAATACTCCGTAGAGGCGAGGAGATTTAATTGCAGACGGGGTGGCATGAGGAGGGTGATGAAGTGCTGTAGATAAGTGAGTAGGGTAATATTGTAATCAGAAATGAAGGGAGAGGGAACTGGCTCGTAGCTGCGCGCAGCCACAAACATCAGGGCACTGACTTAGGTAGGTAGGTACTGTACGTACATGTCTCTCGCAGTCTGTAGGCTCCTTAGGCCTAGAGCATCGATCAGGCCGAGTCAGGCTTCTGGTGCCTGGGGAAATCCGAGACCGCCATTTGCCATCAGCTCAAGTATTACTGTATCCGTACTACCACTCCTGTACCCCTACTACTGTTAGTACCTGCGGTATGTACGAATATCCTTGAACAGATTCCTGCATCAGCCTGCCAGGCTGCATCTTCGGCCCCAAGGCCTCTATTTATCCTTGAACCATGAATCCACCCACCGCACCGCACCGCCTCTTCTGCCTTTTCCTCTGCTAAAATGCTGCCGTCCAGCCATTTCTCCCTCTTCCGTCCCTCCGTCCCAATCCCCCCCGGTCGAGAGCCCATGTCGCTCACCAAGACCTCTCGGAATCTGTATTCCTCCACCTCTGATGGCCCGCCGGGTTTGGTCTGGTCGCTGCACTAGTACATCATCTACTGTACTGGCAGACCACCGGAGACGATTGTCGATGTACCGACCAGGCCTCGAGTTCGTCCTGCCCGCGGCCGACTAGGGTGGATCTTCCCGGGTTCTACCTTGAATGTCGAAGAGACTTGTCTCATAACCTGTCCATCATACACCCCCGATGTACGGATACAAACCTTGCCTTTGGTCATCATGAAGGAATTCATTCCAGTTCAGGGTAGGCTAAAATCTTTTTTATGAACATCCCCGTTTCTCCTCGCTTTTTCTCTTTCTCGTACACTCGTTGATTCAATTGCTCGAGAGTCAGAATCGGCCGCCAACTGGGTCGGCCTTCGAATCGCATATTGCCCTCACATCTGCTCTCTCTACAGGTGTCGGGTTTCCCCTGTGACGTCAAATCACGACTTCGGAACTCTGCACAGCCTTTTCCCAGATCTGACGCGTGACTACAACTGTCCGACTATCTAGCCTATCTTACAAACGGGCAGAGCTGTCTGACCAAACCCGTTCAGGATGTTCCACACCTTTGAAACAGCTCAGTATACCACCCCCGAGCAGACAGATTCCAACGCAAGTCCCGTCACCAAAAGGAGGACCTCCACTGTCAGAGCTTGCGAGCCTTGCCGGCGGCGCAAAATCCGATGCAATGGTGAGTATCCTTGTGAGACTTGCCAGTGGTATAGGAAGGCCACCTCTTGTCACTATACCGAGCCCAGACAGCGACAGGTGCCCTCTAGGAGGTAAGCGGCCAGATAACCTAACGCTGGACCCTACCCGTTACCTGACCCTCGAGTAGATCAGTTGAGAAGATCTCCCACACCCTTCAGGAGTATCGGGCTATCCTTCAGAGGCTCTTCCCAGAAGCCCACCCGGAGCAACTCAAAGATCTTCCACGTGAAAAACTTATTGAGCTCGTCTCAAAGAGCTGCGCCTTCCATCCTCCCTCTCCTCGCACCCCTAGTGTGGAAGAAAAGTCGCCTACGGTCGATCCTGATGCGGTGAGCCTGGAACGATTCCAACCAATGCCTGAAGAGCATGATGATGAGTTCATCCACACGCCTGATGCTGTGAAGGGATTTACAGATGAGGTCAACTTGTTATCTGTGTGTTATAAGCAGAAAACTTCCTATCTCGGCATCTCCTCCATCGTCGCCGTCTTGCGAGTTATTGCCTGGCTTGATCCAGAGTGTCTGGCCGAAACTGCCGAAGGACGCGCCGGCCCTTCGTGCGAAGCCTCGGAACGTCCCGGAACCAGTGCGCCTCACCCGAATACTGTTTCCTCATCGCCCTGGGACGAAATCCGTATGATCAACGCGTACTTCACCTATGTCCACCCATTTCTTCCTCTGATTGAGGAGCAGAAATTCAGAGACACGTACATGACTGCTCAAAGAACGGACTCTAGATGGCTCTTGCTTGTGAACGCCGTGTTGGCTATGGGTTGCGTGGCTGCTGGGACGTCTCATGACACCGCACACCAGGTATACTTTGCTCGCGCCAAACAACATCTTAACATCGACACTCTGGACTCTCCCCACCTTGAGACCGTGCAAGCATTTGCCATCCTGGGTGGCGTGTACCTCCAGTATGTGCAGTTGCCCAATCAGGCCAATTCCTTGATGGGTGTGACGCTCAGAGTGGCCACCATGTTGGGCTTGCATCGCGACTACAGCGAAGGTGTCGGCTCCGCAAAGGTCCAGACAGCGGCGTCCTCTATTGAGATGAGGCGGAGAATCTGGTGGTGCGCATTCATGGTTGATGCCTGGGCGGGCTATGTATTGGGACGGCCCAGCATGGGGCGAATGGGCCATGCAATCACGGCAAAGCCTCCTCAAGAGCCGATCGGAGAATCACCAAGCCTGCTGGCACTGGTGCAAGAAAATGTTCGGTTCTGCCTCATCAGCACAAGGATGGAAGACGCCCTTGCAATTTCTCCGCTGCTCGAGGAACATGAACGCCACGCCTTCGACGCCCTCTACATCGAATGGTACAAACATTCGTCAGTACAAGATCAACCAACCGAACCGGACCCAAACGAATCAGCTGGAGTTACTGTACTGAAAAACGTGATGAGGTGGCGCTACCTTCATCATCGAACCATCCTTCACCGTCCGGTCCTGTTGTGGTACGCAATGCGCAAGATTTCCCCGGATAAATTATCCCGCGAAAAGAAGTCTACTATTGAGCTCTGTCGCAAAATCTGCGCCGATCTTATCCACGATATTGCAACCACCTGGCGAGGTCAAGGACCATGTCAGATGTCGGGCTGGCATGCCGCTTGGCTCCTGTATCAGACAACAATGGTGCCCCTCCTTTCGCTTTACTCGGATTCATTCGACACGAGGGTTCTCACAAGCAGCCGACAGCAAGTCGAGACAGCAATCCAGGTGTTGAAAGATCTGCAGCCCTGGTCTACGGCAGCGAGGCGCTCGTCGGAGGTCATCACCCGGCTGTATGAAGCGAGTAAAAGGCACGCTCCATCACCCGAAGAACCTCGAGATGGTGGTCGTCCAAATGGTATGGCAAGTCTTGCGCCAGCCGCGAGTCATCCACCTCAACAGTCGTCAACGGGCGATTTCGGCTCTACATACATCGACGTTCCGTTTGCCAATCCCTACGGTGGTTCGCGAATTCTAAATCCAGCCAGCCAGGAGATGTTCATGGACAATATGTTTGACGGTTTAAAATGGGGCAATGGTTTGGACAGCCCGACCGGTGGGTCGCAAATGGTACATGGTTGGGATTTTGATCCCATGCAAAATTGGGCTGGTATTCCCCAAGCGGATGATGGCTTCGACCTTGGTTTTTCTGCCCACCTCGGCCATTTGGGCTTTGACGTGGGCACGCATACGCATACGCACACCAATAACCCTACGAACCACATGAGTGGTCTTTACGGAAATATAAACATGAACCAACGGCACCTATCGGGATAGCATATATTAGTTACGAAAAATTGAAGTGCCTTTTCTTCTTCGGCTTTCTTTATACTTGCTGATAGAGTCGAGTCACGCATCCGCATCTGCATCTGCAACCGCAACCGAAGGAGTGAAGTGAAGACATACACAAAACAAGTTTCACTGGCTCGGGTTTCAAATGATTCTCCACGTTCAGTATGGTCCTAGTACAGTGCAAATGCTCTTTGTACATACATACATACACCTTGACGCCAGGCCAACCAGATGTCCGACTCCGTTACTCCTTTGGCCGTGGCCATGGTCCTGTCCAAGTCGATCGATGGCCAACACATTTGCAACTGTGGCAGGACGGTTTCCACGCTGATGGAGACCCAAGTGCGTCACATAATAGTATCACCCAAGACCAAACATTCTTTGTGCTCCGAGATAGCCTCAGGGCGAGAGGTTGTGCACACATCATGGGCTCATTCCATTTTTTGCTCCAGCGACCATTCTATTCGACCAAATCGTATGCTTGCACGGTTGGATTTCCGTCTATCCAACTGTTGTTGACATCGACACACTTCACCGGTCAAGATCCAAACTCCCCCAATCTAGCACTTCTGGAGATAATTGCTCGGGACCAAGCCGATGCCTCCGACTCTCGTGCCCCTGCCGCTCTCTTTGACCTCTGCCTCCCACCATCCGTCGTCTTGCATCCTGAGCACGGCCAGGATGTCGCCCTTGCTGAAACTCAGTTCCTCGGGGATTGCGGCCGTGTAGCTGTACAGGGCACGAGCTAAGCCAAAGTTAGTCGCTCTAGCAGACTCAATTTTCGAGAAGGCATCAGACTTACCGTAGTGCAACACCTGTGGCTGTGAGGGCCGGTAGGGCATGGCGGCCAAGCTCTTGCTCCGCTCCCTCCTTAACTCGACGTCGGGCCCGCCCCGGTGCCTCGAACCACGTCCACCGAAACCCTGCGGCTGCTGGTAGGCATCACCGCCAAAACTAGAATTTGGTCTCGCCATGTCCTGACGGCCTCGACCGCTGCCGTTTCTGGGATCATCATATCTTGCCACATCCTGCGAGCTGAGCTGCATCTCCATCCCGCTGTCCTGCCTAGCTCCCTGGTTTGGGTAACGCTGCCGTCCCGCATATGGGTTGGGTGAGGCTGACCGTAACTGAGACCCAGTGTGACCTTGAGGACTTGAGCCTTGCTGCATCATAGCTGGGCCCGGGCTGCGAGCTCGCACCGGACTGTTCGTGAATGGGTTGATGGGTTGTGGGCTTGCAGCTCGGGGCAACATCCCCGGCGCTGGACTTCGCGAGCGTTGGTATCGACTCTGTGGTTGCGGACTGGCCGCTCTTGGGACCATACCGGGGGCCGGGCTCCTGGCCCGTTGCTGGTACTGACTTGGGGGCTGAGGACTGGCGGCTCTAATCATTCCTGGTCCCGGACTTCTTCTTCCATCTCTCGTCCCAGGTCGGGATTGTTGGCTACCTCGATGGTTTGAAGGCACTGGACCAGTGCCCCACGTTTCAGTCCGGTTCAGCATCTCTTTCTTGGTATGAGCAGGTTGTGGAACGCCTAGGGCACTCTGCGCTCTGCCACCACCACTTTCATATGCTGGCGGTGGGGTACCTCGTTGTGCTGCCATTCGTGCCTGTCCATCAGCACTGACAAAATCCGGTCGAGTAATGGGCTCCTGTTCAGGTGCTGGAGTGGCCACTCCGTGGAAACGATCAACGGCGACTCGCATGCTAGATTGTTTGGCCATCCCTGTCACGCCGTTGGAGCTTTGCTTGAGATCTGCCAGCGCCTGTGCAATCGGGTCGTGCATCATAGCATCGCCTGCAGCAGATGGCGGTGGGAGGAATTGACTGCGGCGATTCACAGCGCTTGCCCTGGGCGTAGAATGTTGCCCATCGGGGCTTGCCACATCGAAAACATTGTTGCCCACATTCAATTGGAAGCTCGCTCGTGGGTCAGCAGCATCTTCGCATTCGGGGGCCATGTCAACCGTGTTGCGGTTGAAGAAGCTCGGAGTTTGACGAGTTGGCGATTTCGTCGGACTGGATTGTGTGCTGGACACTGTGGGATTGAGACTAATCCTGCCCCTAGAAGACGCAACGGGGTTCCACGTACTCCGAGTAGGAGGGCTGCTGGTAGATTGGGAGTCGTGGTCCTTTCTCGACTTTCTGCGGAATGGGCTGTTGGAAAAAAACCCAGATCTCTTCTTCTGGACCGACTTGTCGACCGCTGTCATGCCAGGTAACTCGACGCCGTTGGTAGGTGCTGATTTGATTGGCGACGTGGCGCCTGACATGGGCTCAGCGCTGGTGAATGAACTCGGCACCGAATACTCGCTTTGACTGTCTCTGCTCTCGGGCCTCGTGTTTGAGGATAAGGCAGAGCCAGCCACGGATGCCGCATCCGCCCGACAAAACATGGTCATTCCGTCCGTGGGATACTGGTTGTGTGGCACTTGGGGCACGTCGCCGTGTTGACTGGGCGAGTAGTTCGGAGGGACGTGCGGGCCCGGTTGTTTGTAGTTGAGAGGCCTTGGACGCCCGCTGTTCGTGTTGGATGGCGTCCGAGCATCATCCTCATCCGGGCCCATTGGCTCTTCAGAGCGACGCTGAGGAGTGCCGTCACGAGTGCTTCTGGTTCCAGCATTGGAATGGGTCGGCGAAGAAGAGCGAAAGGCGGGGTTACTGGTGCGTGAGAACTGAGCAACCGAGTAGTTGTCATCTTCAGAGACCTCTGATTGACTGTCGACATCACCTCGACAGAAATTGATATACCGTGGAGGGTCCGGAATTTCCTGACCTGTGCCGCAGACCTTGATGAAGAGGGTGATGTCTTTTTCCACCTCACAACTTTCCAGCGCCAGTCGGACCTTCTCGCATGAGGCATCATCCGAGACGCACACTGTTGACGCGATATTTGCGAAGGCCCAAAGTGAAGATTTGGTAAAATCAATGCGTTCTTCCTCGAGATCCTGAAACTTGTCGCAGGCCGCCTTCCATTCCTTGTTCCAGCGACCGATGGTCTCTTCCAGCACCTTGACCGCCGCTTCATATTCGTTCGAGTTGCTAGCCATGTTGATTTGTGTCTTTTCCAGTTTGGCCTTGTTTTTGCGCTCCTCTTGCCCCATGACCATATGGCCTTGGGCCAGATATCCTTTGATTCTCAGGCAATCCTGTTCGTACTTGTCTCGAGCCTTGTTGACGTGGGCAGTCTGGGTTTGCTTTATCTTGAGAAGCCTCTCGATGCCATTCTGGATGATCTTGCGACGTTCCTTCATGCCTCCCGCAAACGCAGCCAGAGGCTCCTCCAGCTCGGATCTCATCTGTTGGGCTATCAGAGCATGTTGCTTTCCCATGGACTCGGTTTCTCCTCGGGCCACATCCAGGCTGGCCCTCAGTGTGCCTTGTTCAACGCTACCTAATGGCTTCCGCGACAGATTCAGGAGCTTTTTCGCATAGTCCTCCTCCAGGGCGGCGCGGGCGTTGTAGAAAGCTTTGAGTTCGTCGCAGGTCGTTTTCGCATTTTGCATTCGGCTCAGCAGAGGGTCGACACCCGCATCGTCTCGCCCCCAGAAGTTGTTTGAGACTGTTCTTTGATCAGCAAAGTCCCGGCCATCGGAGGTCATGAGACTTACAACTCAGAGGTACTGATGGGGGCGCGCCAACTTCGGAGGCGGCGCCTGGTGGCATTCTGCCAACGTGAACCTCGTTGCTTTGTTTGCCAGCGGGAGTTGGTGAGGGAGAATGCGAACTGCGGTGGTTGTGGTTGCCAGCAACTTTATCCAAGTGCAACTGCGTCGATGTGTCTGTGCGTGTAGGAGACATTCTGAAAAGGCCCGGATGGACTGGCATCGGTCCGGGTGATGGGTGATGGGTGACGGGTGACGAGGGGCAGGGGCTTAGGAGGCCCTAGGTCCGCGGTTTGTTTGGGTATGCGGGTTGACGGGACAACGGGACAACGGTGGACCAAGCCAGCCTTCTCCAAGTATACCGTGGATCAAGCAGACCACCTGCGCCTTTTCCCCTGATAATACGGCAGAGTACACATGCCACTGACCGTCAAACCTGGCCTCGTTTATCCTCTGCCACTCTGCCACTCCCTTCCGCTCGACCTCTACTCTGTAAAATGACAACTTCCCAACCATGTTCAGACAGCCTCCTCCGCCTGACAGTCACTTATCAATGGTGCGCCGCCAATGCGGACTTCCTGGGATATTGGATCGTCCCTATTGGCAAGGGAATCCCCGCCACGCGTGCCGAAAGGAGCTACAACTCCCCCCCTGCGTACTTCGTATTGTGCATGCGTATAGCGTATTGTATAGAAGCGTTCGCCGGGGGGTTCGTATACCATCCAATGCCTTCTCCAGTTTGCTTTTACGAGGTACGCGCACGTCGCTTGCACGGAGTACCTCACTCATACCAGATGAAGACGGACGTTGGGAACAGGACCCAGCCCAGGTATTTAATTCAAACCGAAGTGTCCTACCTGTTGCTGCCCCTCCCTCCTCCTCCTCCTCCTCTCTTCCAGTCACTCGCTTCACATACATTCATTTGGTTTCTTTTCCGGTCGTTGCGGCATCTAGTTAGCTCATTGTCTCGTTTTCACTCGTTTATACTCCTGTTCTATCCTCGCCCGGGTCAAGCCTCATGGTCCGGCTGAGAAGAGCCTCCCGCCTAGGAGGTGAGCCTCACGGAGACAGTGACGCTCCAGCATTTGCGACAACCGTTGTCCAGCAAACTCCTCTCATATCCTCTTCCGCTCCTTCTCCTTACTCTAAAAAAGCGCCCACCAAGACCAGAATTCAAGCCAACAAACAAGGAGGACGATCGGCCTGGCAACGATATTACACTTACGCTCGCCGACATACATGGCTGACTCCCCTGTTACTTGTCCTCATCATCCTCTCCGCTTACTTGGTTCATCCAACTGAATCAAATCCTCTCCATGCCGCCATCTTCTTGTCCTATCCTCTCCCCAAGACCAAGACCGAGACCGATGGCCCGACAATGTACGGAAAGGGTGTCAGAGATTTCGCTTTTGTCGCCTTCTACACTGTTGTTCTCTCCTTCGCTCGGGAATTCCTCATGCAGCGGGTGATATATCCCCTGGGACTGTATTGTGGCATCTGCAGTCGCAGCAAGATAGCGCGTTTTATGGAACAGTTGTATGCAGCCATGTATTTCAGCGTCTTCATCCCTCTCGGGCTCTACGTCATGTCGCGCTCGTCTGTCTGGTACTTCAACACCACCTCCATGTTCCAAGGATACCCGCATCGCGAACACGAGGGCCTGCTCAAGGCGTACTATTTGCTCCAAGCCAGTTATTGGGCCCAGCAGGCCGCTGTGCTGATACTGCAACTCGAGAAACCTAGGAAAGATTTCCGGGAGCTGGTGGCCCATCATATCATCACGCTCACCTTGATCTGGCTGAGCTACCGGTTCCATTTCATGCACATGGGCCTTGCGGTCTATATCAGCCATGATATCTCCGATTTCTTCCTCGCAGTGAGTCTAACCCTAGATCGCCAACTTATCTTAACTGATCGAATGTGTGTAGACTTCCAGAATCCTCAACTACCTCGATTCTGTCTTTGTCGGCCCCTTCTACGGCACCTTCGTTGTCGTTTGGATCTACACACGCCACTACATCAACCTCCGTATCCTCTGGGCCGTCCTGACCGAGTTCGCCACCGTCGGCCCCTACAAGTTGGATTGGGAGACCCAACAGTACAAATGCTGGATCAGTCAGGTCATCACTTTCGTGCTTCTCGCAGGCTTGCAAGCCCTGAATTTGTTTTGGCTGTTTTTAATCCTGCGAGTCCTCTGGAACTATGTTGCTACTCGTGTTCCGAGAGACGAGACTAGTGATACCGAGGAGGAGGAGGAGGAGGGACATCATGGCGGGTCCTCAGCGTGGGTGTCAAAATAGGTGGCGGGTTACTAGACAGTTTGTTCCCATTAACTGGACACTCCTCTAGGCAGGCCGTAGAGTATATGAGGAAGCTCAAAAGCTTACCTATTAGAGCTGAAGATTTGGTTCATACTGCTACTAAAGTGATTTATCGGACAAATCGCTTTTAATCATGTCCACCCTGAACCCCATCGTAAGGAGTTGAAAATGCAACTGCTCACGGGGACGGAGCAACCATTAAACTAAAACACCCATGTAGCGGCCTTGCTGAGGCCTTGACATCTCCTTGAGGCTCTGTGTCTTAATTCCTATCCGACACCTGCACTGCAGCGCCCTCTTTGATACCAGTTCTTCGTGGTCCAACATCGGTGACCTCGTTCGAACGCGCCAGCTAGTTGCAAAGTCTCTTATGCTTGTGAGGCTGGCACCGATAGCCCCGACAGAATCTGGCAATCGACCGATCTCCTCCGCGTCCCGGCGAGGTTGTAGCCGATCATCACTGGTGACACCGTTCGAGGGCGCCGGAGGCCGTACACATCAAGCGGGTTAAGACCACAATTTGGTCAGAGAGAACATACTAAGGGGTTGGCTTGGCCTTATGTGCTTGCAGAACGCCTCATCGTAGTTTGTGAAGTCCTCATGAAAGCGTCTGTGGGAGGACCACCATGGCCAGTTAATGCTTCTGATAGCAGTGGTCGAACATGGCAGACACTCCGAAGAGTTGTTTTTTGCAAGGGTCCAGGCCTGCCACCCTTGCCCATTGGTCTCTAGTAGAGAAAGACTACCTTTTCAGAAGTTGTTGTTGGAGGCGGTGTTGTTTTCTGGGGTCCTATTAGCCAGTATAGGTTGCGAAATGACGTCGCAATGCAAGAGGCTTAGATGGCGAAATTTGTAGACCTGTCCGACATGGTTGCCTATAGGAGGGTTGTATGTGTAGAAGTACTGTGCCTTCTCTGCTTGGACGGCTTTCATCATGACCGGCCTTTATTCATTCTCGACGAAAGAGTTCGCTAGCGGGCCAAAGAACGGCACTTCGAAATGATCCAGATTGTCCACGTCCCGGTATGCACGGAGAGCCAGGAAGCCGATCAATATTACGTCGAGGGCAAACAACATCCAGGATAAGACAGTGGACCAAGACAAGATCAGATGGAGGATGAAGATAACCGAAAAGAGCATGCTAGACTGCCACGCGTGGAAGCGCACATAGTCACTCTTGTGTTCAAAAATGAGAAGAAACACCCCCCCAGCAGGAGGAAGCAACAAGTATGCCAGCATGGCTTCGTAGTCAAGTCTCATGGGAAGGCTTGTTTCGAAGGCCCCGAGACTCTGCCCCCTCTCTTCTCTCGCGCTGGCAGATCTATTCGGGAACCCATCGTTTCCAAATGCAGTGGAGTGCGGATAAGGCCTGACATCAGAGCTTATACGAGTGGTTGACTCGGAAGCACGATGTCCCGAAGCTGGTGATCGGACACGCGGTGTCTCCAGCGATGTTCGGCCTTTGTTGGTAGGCGGAGGAGAAAGAGCACGCTCTCTATAGTGTATTTGTGAGTATTCAGAAACATATCTGTAGATGGCCATGCTTACAGCTCGGGGGATTCGTCTTGATAAGGCGCAAAGTTCATTGTTTATTCCGGCCGCGGTTTTAGGTCCCACGATGCATTGACGGAGACTCTGTGTATTTGACGTGTTGCTGGCGTCGGTCCGAAGAACCTGTCTTTCAGAGTGCAGGTAACATCTTTCGAGCCAAGGGAAGACCTTTGAGGCAAGCTGCAACCGGACAGAGTAGAAGGGTGCAGTCGAAATTGGGGGAAATGCAACAGAGAGCCTGCGCCGCCGCGTCGGGTTGGGGCTAAGGACACCTGGCTTGGCGCTTGCAGGTGTGCACCGCAGCCGCTTCCCAGCATCAAGAGCTCAGGGGCGAGCGAGCGAGCGACAGCTTGTGTTTTGGGCATGCCAAACTCGTCTGCCTTTGGTTCCGTAGGTTTCCATCCATGCCTCCTAGGTGGTCCCAGGCTGAAAATATGTTCTTGTTCTTTTAGCCCCGCCCCCGAGCGCCTCTTCCAGCAACACCTCTTCCTATTCCTGACGTTGATCTTCTGGAAGAACTCGTCCCTCGTTTACTAACAGTGTTGGTGTTGTTGCTGGAGCCGCCCATTTGCACATAGGAGGGCGTAGGTGCCTTTGTGCCTCTTGCAGTGGTACCAATTCTGCTCCCACTTCTGGCGGGCGCCTTTGCCTGTTTCGTTTGTGATTCTGCTTTACGCTTCTCGTCCGCTTCGGCTTGTCTTGCAGCTGCGAGCCTCTTCTCCTCCTCCTCCTCGATTTCTCGCCTGTCCGCTGCGCGTTGTTTCTCCGAGATCTCCTCTTCTATGTCTGCAATATCTTGACTTGCGCCCCTCCAGCTCGGGTCAAGGATCAGCCGCTGGTTATGTTCGGTCTGAGATAAAATTCGTGTCCATGTATTCAGCAGAGTAGATGCAGCATTGACAGTGTCGTTGACGTTCTGTTGGGTGATCAGCACTGCGCAGAGGTTCCATAGAATAGTTTCTTACCGTCATGTTATCTTTTGCTTTTCCCAGACTTTGGATCACTCCCTCAATTGCATCGTTGACTTGACGCACGCTTTCCAACTCACGGTGCAAATTTTCCTCGCGGGCTGACTGTTCTTCGTAGGTAGGTCGCGAGCTGTTGGGATATCTTGTCGATATTTTGGCAGATTCCGCGCTTGAGTCCAGTGGAACTTCATCGCCCGCTTCTTCCATACGAGTGCCATCGAAGCTCATGGTGCTGTAAGGCCTGTTGAAAGGATGCGTCTAGCTTTCAACCAAGTTCTATAGAGCAGTACAGAGTATGGAGTATGCCGTGCAAAGCGCAACAACGCAAAGTAAGACCGCAATTGGAAGCCAAAACACAACCACTTTACGCGTGGGGCAGAAAGTGGGCGCGTCTAGGTTGGAGCGCAGCTGGAGAGCCGCTCTGATTCGGCCCCAGCCACCGCAATGATTCTGAAATCCTGCCCAACCTCCATCCTCACCTCCATCCCCGAATGCTGCCCTTGCCTCTTCTGTCCTTGATATCCTCGGATTGCTCGTCAGTGATCTATGTCTCGGAGCCTACTTTGCGAAACCACAATTGTCTTTTTTGCGTAGTTTGGCCTATTGTGAGCATTGGTGTTCGACAGCGCTGAGGGGTCCGGCACAATACCTTGCTTCACTTCACTTCACTTCTGCAGAGCAACACAACATGGCTAGTACACCGCCCGCACAGATTACCTCCTCTCCAGGGACTCCTGATACACCTCTTCACGGCGCAGCCTACGACCGCGAAAATCATCGCGCTTTGCGACTCGCAACGCGCTCGAGCACGAGGATTGCATCACGAAAATTGGGTTCAACTCCCAGGTCACAGCGAAGAAGCCCTGGAGCGGAACTTCCAGTGACAACTCCAAGACCTTCACATAAGTCGTCCTCCGAAACTGCCTCTGGTCTTCACTCGCCGCAATTGACCCCAAAGAACAAGGCGCCGCGCCGAGTGCAGTTCATTTCACCTTCCTCTCCCGACCAGCATACTTCTAAGTCTAAGCAGCACGATCTGTCAAGTACACACCTGCAACCTCTCTCATCTTCCTCTACCACTTTATCCGAACCAATGCTGCCTACACCGGTCAAGACGCCCCAAAAGAAAATGCCGCCCAAGGTGGGCGGAGCTGCCAGGGCCCTCTTTCAAGACAATACACGTGATGTCCCTGCCTCTGCAGACCTCGAGTCGAGTCCCAGAAGAAGTCGAAGAACTAGACGGTACAATGGATACTCGCTCGAAAGCTTTAGTGCCGAAGATGATAGCGGTCGTGGCCAAATCCAAATCTTCACAGATTCTCGCGACAAGGTTCCACAAGTTGACAAGAGCGCCTCCAATCCTTTTGTGGCCCACACACTGGATGCAGGTGCCTCATCTGCTCGTAAGCTTGCAGGAACCGCCAAGCGACGCAAGATCTCCGGCCAGAATAAGCGGGATGCTCAAGTCGACGACGCCATCCGCAACGATGAAGGCATGGTTTATGTATTGTAAGCTTTGCAATTTTCCGTTTGGGAGCTCTCGCTAATTTGTTTCACAAGCCGCGGCAAGAAGGTTTACAGACGTTTCGACGACGGTGAAGATGTGGAAGAAGAGATCGATTCCGACGATCTTGGGTTTTTGGATCTCACTTCAAACCAGTCGAGTATGAAGCCGATGAAGACGCTCACCCGACGTTCCATAAGGCCAACGCGCTTGTTTCAAACCGAAGAACAGAAACGCGCACGTGAGGTGGAGAAGGAGGAGGAAGCTCTGACCGATATCGAGGGCAAGGACGACTCTGATGGCGAGCTTGCCAGTGACAGTAGAGACAGTTCTCTCCAGACTGCTCGCTTACTACGCTCCACAAAGAAAACCAACCCTGTCGCCTCGGATGAAGCTTACCTATCTGCCGCAGGCGTTCGTCAAACCAAGAGAGTCAAGCCGGCAAGTCCGTTTGATTCGTGGCGTCGTGTCAAATCTGGCATGCGCATGGCAGGAACCACGACAAAATCGAGGAAGCGAGCGGCCGACGAAGTCGAGCCTGGAAGTGCAGTCTCGAAGAAGTGGAAGGCTTGAGATGTGGTATGGCGGAGCTCGGGCTACTGGGGTCAAAGCAACCAAAGATTGCGCTGGAAAGCTCTTGAATGTATAAGACACAATCTTGGGTACAGCAATAATCTGATTCTGGTTGCCAGGGTGCAATGATGCCCCCGGTGACAGTGGAATAATCGAAATGCGCGTCGTCTTTCAGCGTGTGCATGGTGCTTGGAAGCCGTGGGGGGGTGGCAGGCTTTCGGTACTACTACTTGTATTATTTTCAAAAGAACAAGCTAACTCAGGTAGTAGCTGAGATGGGCGCTGAGCTGGCGTTCTGCTTGCCAGGTGTATAGATAAATACCTATGCTCTGCGTACGGAGTACTGGGCGCAATACAGATTCCGTATGTGTTTTTAATGCTTCACTCCTCTCTCGCCAGGCAATACGAGGAGATGTAGTCAACATAGCCGCACAGAACAACCACAGTAGGCACTTTGAGGGTTACCTATGTCGCATCTGCTGTATCAGGACATTGAAAGTGAAAGGAAGCCACTCAATGGACCATAGGAACGATGTTTCTAATGAGCACCACCTTTGTCCGGATACGGAGCACGGAGACTTAGGTCCCTGACCCTCGGTTTACGGAGGACTATTACTACTGCAGTGGTACAGAAGTGGAAGAGCGCTGGCACGTGACTGTCGCCAAGCCATGCTTCACCTGAAATCGCCTTCGCTCTCAAGTTTGTCGAGGCGAGAGCGTGGAGTCAACTCATTCACTTCTCGTTTGTTCATACATTTCACATCCATCAGCTTTCCCCTGCTGTTCTCACGCGTATCTTTCCCTGCTATCCCTGGACTAGCATCGGACGTGAAGCCCTGCCACGCGGTACAACCCGACTTTCACCAACGACAACACCTGCCTCCCTCAAGTTATGATCGCTTCCCATGAGCTTCGATAACCCCTCCTCCTTCGCGCAGTGGCAGTCTTCAATTGCTTCGTCTACAGACAAACAACCTCAGTCTAGACCGCCCAAGCCAGCTCAATCGCCTTGGGGACAGAATCCGTTCGCCTCCAGCATTAGGCGTGGACTCACCCCCCTTGCTACCTCGAACCTGACCTCGACTTCAGGCACGCGCAGGGAACAAACGCTCAGTGAAGCCGAACTCTACACTTCCTCATCCTCTCCAGCCTCCGGTAATTTTCCTCCTCTTGCCAGCTCACAACCTCGCTTTGGATCGCGGCGAGGAACACCACCTGGCTCGTCGCACTCGAATTCACCCATCACTACGCTTCAAGCTGGCGCCCTTCAGCTGCAAGCCTATCAACCGCGTTCTGTCACATCCCCCAGATCAAGAACAATTACTTCGTCTCAGGCATCAGCCACTGGCGCTGCTGGCACGTTTTCGCACTCAGGCCCTGGGGCCGGTGGTGGAGGAGTCTACAATAGGAGTGGTGCATATTCTCCTTCTTTGACAGGGCCCGGCGTCGGCTCACCGACAGGCCTAAGCTTTGAGCGCTCTCCTAGTATATCCTCCAACGTCAGTTCTGCCGCGACTGGTCCCTCCTCACTCTCCAAGATCTCAGCGACTCAGATTCTCCTGCTGCTTGATACTATCAGTGAAAGAGAGGGAAAGGCAAAGTGGGACAGTAAGGCCGAAAAGATTAGAAGACTACTTGATTCGAACGGGATGGAGGTCTTTGCACAATTCTTCAGGCGCTCTGTCATATTGAACGCTGCCGCCATTTTTTCAGGCGCCAAAGACTTTGATCAGGGAAGCTACAAGCTTCTGCGGCAAGAGTTGGACAAAGTGCTTTGGGATCCAGAGCAAGCCTACAAGATCTCGGAGGCCATTGACACGTCGAAAGAGGACTTGTTTCGAGACTTTGATTTGGTGACTTTTGTGCAGCACTTTTTTGTCGATACTCTGCCTCAGGTCATCCTGGCGATCGCCTTCACGAGATGTGCACGCAGTGATTTGAGGGCCAAGGCGGAGAATTTCCTGGCAGACTTCGGCCAGAACTCTCTCCGTATGCTTGCAGACAGCCGTGGAAATGCACAGGCATATTCTGCTGAGAATGTCTGCGCGGTCATCGAATATTACGCCTTGGCGGCTGGGACGAGGTCCCAGCAACAAAAGATTGACCTCTGGACGGCACTGTCTACCCGTTATGCTGGTGTCAAACCCGAACAGTTCGCAGCTGCCCATACATCCTCCCAGCTCCTAGGTATCGTCAACGACGCCCGAGAGTTAGCACGCGGGCTGCAGCGTCATGGGCCTAGATTGACCGCTTCCAAACAGGCCGCGCAAGAGTTTCTGGGTTCTTTGAACCCCACGACTGTCACCGAAGCCGAAGTAGCGAACGCCTTACTGTACCTCACGTTCACTCACAACCAGCAGTACGACTCGAGCAATTTTGTTTCTGCTCTCCTGACAAAACAGCTGGACTGGAATTTAGTCATCCAAGGATTCGATATTCCTGATCTACGGTTACGCCGTAACCTTTTCCCCACGCTCTTCAATGCCCTCCTACAAGTTGCATTGGAGCATCCGCAATTTGACATCCAGAAACTTTGGGGAGGTAGTTGGCAGAACTCCGACACTCAGATCTCTTTTCTTTGGAGTTTCCTCGCCTGTCCCAAGGAGATCCAACTGTCCAGGATCCCTGGCTTCCGACCGAGTTTGTCATTGGAAGACTTTCCCAATCTGCCGGCCGAGATGAGGATGCAGCTCGAGGTCGAAATGCAAGGCCCTTATGCATCTGCTGATGCTTGGCAGGCAATTGTTGATGTGGTACTGGGGCTGGGGCAAGGCGCAACACCTGACGGCGAGGACCGCCTCGACATATTGAGTGATGTCTACCAGAACCATACTGCCACCTTCTTGTTGTTCCTCGCCGGCATCGGTGCCAAACCTTGGACTCCGGATCAAGAGAAGTTCATCGCGGAGTCTTTCGGTCTGTTTCTCGAGAAACAGAGGCCAGATTACGGCCCAGTTCTGGAAACACTCGCGTCACGAAACCCCCAGTTCCTCTTTGACCTCTGTCACCTGGTCTTCCAGCTCGACCCACGGCAGACAGAAGTTGTGTATGAGCGAGCCGAAGAATTTGGCTGGACCGAGGATTTCCTCAAGCATTGGTCGAATCCTCTGGCCCTTGACGTCGCTTGCATTCGGCACAAAGTCCAACCGGGATTCGACTTGGACAGATACATCTCCGACGCTGGAGACGGTCAGTCAAACCTGGGAATGATTCTCTGTAAATACTTGCGCATCAAGGCCGATGACGAATTCCGTGTCCAGCGCGGCGAATCCCCCCCACAGTCCATACCCCTCAGTTTACGGACTGTACATACCCTTCTCGAGAAGCTAGAGGATCACCTCGACAATCGTGAACTAGTCGAGGCTGCACAGACTACTTGCCTGCAGACATACCCGCGACTGATGAACTACGGCGCCGGATTTGATGATGTTCTAGAAAAGAGCAGCGAAGAGAAAGGGAATAAGCTGCCCGAAGCCATTGACAAGCAGATGTCAGAACTGTTTGGTCGAATGTATCGTTCGGAACTGTCGATCCGCGACATGGTCAATGAGATGCGAAGGTACAAGACCTCAAGAGATCCGGACCAACAAGATCTTTTCTGCTGCATCGTCCATGGCTTATTCGATGAATACGTGTGCTATTACGAATATCCAGAAGATGCTTTGGAGAAGACAGCACTCCTTTTTGGCAGCATCATCAAGTACAAACTGTTGCCTTCTATCCCTCGGGACTTTGGCCTTGCCCTCATTCTCCGAGCCGTCCGTGAGAACGAGCCTGACAGCCTGATGCACCGGTTTGGCGTTGAGGCGCTGCTGCAGATCAGCGATCAATTAGCCGAATGGCCAGGACTTTGCAGTCTTCTGTTACAGGAACCTTCGCTCCAACACCCCGAAATTCTGCAGCGGGCAGAGGAAGGCCTACGAGCTCAGCAAGCCGCCAGCAACACCCCCGGCACCAACGGGGTTGGGAATGCTGTAACGGCAAATGGCGAAGAACATGCGAAAGCCGACACAGGCCGTGGGTTCCGAGCATTACACGCCGACCCTCCTCCTCTTAGTGCTCATTTCAGAGATCCAGATCAGAAGGTGCAAGAGAAGATCCTCTTTGTCATTAACAATCTCTCTAAGGACAACATGTCTAGCAAGTTGGCTACGTTGAAGGAGTCCTTTAGCCCGGAGCACTATCAGTGGTTTGCCTCATATCTGGTGGAACAGCGCGCCAGGCTGGAACCCAATAATCAGGAGATGTACTTCCAGCTCGTCAACATGCTGAACGACAATCTTCTCATGTCGGAGATCATACGAGAGACGTATGTCAGTATCGTCAAAATGATGAGTGCTGAGTCGACGATCAGTTCTGCTACAGAGAGAAGCCATCTGAAAAATCTTGGCGGCTGGCTTGGGTCCTTGACGCTGGCGCAAGACAAGCCGATCAAACACCGAAATGTCTACTTTGTCGACCTGCTGGTAGAAGGTTACGAAACCCAGAGATTGATACTGGTCATCCCCTTCACCTGCAAAGTCCTCGCCCAGGGCGCCGATTCCATGGTGTTCAAACCTCCGAATCCCTGGCTGATGGAGATCATTCATGTGTTGGTCGAACTGTACCATTTCGCCGAGCTCAAGCTCAACCTCAAATTTGAGATCGAAGTCCTTTGCAAGGACCTTAAGCTCGACTTCAAAAAGCTTGAGCCTGCAACAGTCATTCGGGATCGGCCACAGACGGACGACGAAATGACAAATGTTTCAGCGCTGCCTGATGGTCTGGAAACATTCGATGAGATGTCTTTGAATGGTGCGATCACGCGAGGCGTCCGCGAGCGTCTTACAGCGCCGGAGATCATGGCAACACTGCCGAATCTAGAGGAAGTGCTCAAGTACCCCCCTGCGTCCGGCTCACCCGTAGACCAAGCTATGGTCAAGAATATTATCTACCGCGCCTTCGACCAAGCCATTCAGGAGATCATTGCTCCAGTCGTTGAGCGGTCCATCACCATTGCCTCGATATCGACTAAGGAACTGGTGGCAAAAGATTATGCGCTAGAGCCTGATACCGAAAAGTACCGTACCGCCGCTATTCAGATGGTCAAGTCGCTGGCTGGTAGTCTCGCGCTCGTGACATGCAAAGAGCCACTTCGACTGAGTATTTCCAACTATATTCGCCGACCTGTTCAGGATGACCTGCCCGAGCATCTTCTTCCAGAAGGCGCGATCCTGATGTGCGTCAATGACAACTTGGACATTGCTTGTTCGTTCGTTGAACAAGCTGCTGAACAGCATGCAATTCCCGAGATCGAACGGGCGATTGAGGCCGACCTCGAAGAGCGTCGGCGCTTCAATGCGGAAGGAGGACATAGAGAGTTCATTCCATCAGGGACCAATCGTTGGTCTGCTTGGATCCCAGAGCCGTACAAACAGACCGTGGGTGGCCTGAACGATGCCCAGCGTGCAGTTTATGAGGAATTTGACCGTCGTGTTCATGGAATGAATGCGAATTATGTTTCTAACAGCGTGACTGATACCGCTGGGCGCCAGCTACCCGACATCTTGCAAGAGTCTTTGGCGATGCCAAATCTGTCTACCCCCGCCGATCAGCCCTCACTTCCCCATCAAAGTCCATTGGTCCAGCAGGAAAATCGCATGCTCTCAGCGATGCAGCAATCCCGTACCAATGGGTTTCCTGAGACACTGCCACCACATGAACGCATTTCTGTCCTCATTGAGGACATTCAAAAGGCGGCAAGGGCATCGCAGGCCAAGCGTCTCAAAGATTTGGAGAAGAACAGCTCTATTTTCCAGGATTTCAGGCAGATCCTCATTGTCCTGACGTCCTCTACTCGCCCCGCGGCCGACCTTCTAGCCAGGCAAATCGCCGAGAAGATTTGCAATATCTTTGTGTCGAAACCTCCCCAAGGTCCGCTTGAAGCCGAGGTTTTGGCATTCTTGCTTTCCAAACTATGTCAATTGTCCGAGCTCATCATTCGGGATGTTTTGAGATGGATGACTGCAAACGAGGACTTGTTGTTGGCAAGCTCTAACGTGGTGGTGGCACTAGTCACCGTCGGTTTAATGGAGTTTGCCAGGGTCGATGTCGCCATTGCTTCAATGTTGATGAGCAGAAATACCCATGGGCTTCAGGTCCTTGCGGACATGTTGGATCAGACACTCTTTATCGATGAGCCAACAGCTCTGAGGGCCGATTTTGCAAACAGTTTGATTGCAATGTCGGCGTGGCTGAAAGAGAAGCCTGACCTCCCCATCGCTTCAGAACTCGGTCAGAAACTAAGCGCCCACGGCATTCCTCAGCTCGTTAGCGTCGAGGTTAGTGACAAGGCCAAAGTCAAGCAGGAGCAAATGCATTACATCTTCGACGAATGGGTGGGCATCTTCGAAAACATCGGCGCCAATGAAGGGACATGTGCTGCATTCCTCAGGGAGTTGCATAAAGATCAGACAATCAACAGCACCGAAGATCTAACCGAGTTTCTACGACTGTGCGTGGATGCATGCATCGAGTGCTATGACCGGGAGGCGCAAAGTGTTCGCGGCAGTGTCGATGTTGCATTCTCGCAAGTAGATGCCCTGGCTCGCCTGGTGATCATGCTGGTCAAATTCCAGGCAGACACGAACGGTGCAGCCCGACTCAGCAGAGCCGCATACCTGGACACTGTCCTGACAATCCTCGTCCTCATCCTAAACCACCACCAGAACATGCGAGGTGTGGGTTTCCACCAGAGACTATTCAATCGGCTGTTCGCCAATATCCTATACGAGTACTCGGCGGCCCGGCTGGACGACACCGCAGACCACGCAGCATTGATGCTCGCTTTCGCCCAATGCTTCAAATCCCTCCAGCCGTCGTGGTTCCCCAGCTTTACCTATGGCTGGTACAGTCTGATTGTCCATCGAGTCTTCGTCTCCGGCATGCTCAGACCGAACAATCATGCCGGTTGGAACGCCTATCAAGAGCTTGTCGGTCTAATGCTCCTCTATATTTCAGAGTTGTCTAAGACAGAGGGCCTCGACCTCTTGAATCTCGACCTGTACAAGGGCACACTAAGAAACGTCTTGGTCTTGCTGCATGATTACCCTGAATTCCTTTGCGAAAACCACTCATATTTCTGCTCACGCATCTCCTACAGAATTCCGCAGCTAAGGAACCTGATCCTGACGGCCAAGCCCTCGGCGTATCATGATCTTCCTGACCCGATGACACCAGGTTTGAAAATTGAGCGCCTGGACGAGATGAAGAGACATCCGATTTTGGCGCATGATTATGACATACCCCTTGAACGTGAGCAGCTCAAGGATATCATTGCCGAAGTCCTGCACAAGACCGTTGATGTGGAAGTGGCCTTGAAAGTGATCAATGCAGCTCTGCAAGCCGAGCAACCTCAATCATCGGCACTGGCTCCGATCAAGAGCATCGAGTTCATCAACGCCCTGGTGCCGTACGTGGGCCAGGACGCCCTCAATAGCTCTCCCGGGCGATTCGAGCCCAGCTCGACGCAGGTTGTGCTCCTGACAAAGCTTGCCGCCAGTCTATCGTTGGAGAATCGGTACTTGCTTATCAACGCGATCGCGGATCAGGTTCGCTACCCTAACTCGCATACCGACTTCTTCTGCAAGCTTATGCTTCATTTATGGGGCTTGGGAACGATGGACGAGCAGCAACGGGAGGTTCGAGAACAGATCTGTCGAGTTGTTTACGAACGGCTCACGGTTGCTCGACCACATGTTTGGGGCATGACAATTCTATTCCTCGAGTTGCAGCAGAATGCAACGTACGGGTTTTGGGAGAGCGTGGCGCCCGACTCGAACATACAGCAACGTCTCCAACAAGCCATGAGGGCATCTCATTAGGCAAGAAAGACGAGCTTACAAGGGCTGATATATCGTGAGTCAGTGGGTAAAGGAACCGGAGAGTGGCAGAGGAGTCACGTAATAGGTCCATGGTTTTTATGCATATCTATTTCAGCAAGGGGAGGTGGGAGATGGCAGTTCCAGCCTCGCATTGGTTTGAACTATTTCTTTCTTGTACACTTGTTCTTCCAGACTTGTACGCTGGGGGGGCGCCTGAGTTGATGGCATTTGTGACCTCTGCTGTATCCTGCACATGATGGAGCGACGAAATCGCGACTGACACGGAATGCTGGAATATTCAGACCCACGGCCTTATATGTGAGCAGGATGGAGGACTCGGACATGGACATATTCACCGCATGAGGGACGATGGAGTTTTGATGGATGGGAGCACATCAGGCGAAAGAAAAAGTGCGAATTTATTCTTAATGCTGGACCTGGGTAGAAAACCACTACTTTTGTGAAGAAGCGGAACAGCGGGAGGAGTGAAACAAGGGCGAAAAGGTGAGAGGGGAGACATGCCCTTCGCCTACAAAACAAATGTTTTTGTGTACCATAGACAGCTTTTGAATGAACGAAGTCATGCCTCTTTGCACTTGAGTTTCTTTTTTGGTGTGCCGGGATGCAATCTACAGTCGATCAAGTACCCGGACCGTCGTTCGGACAAAGCTAATGGGGGACGTGCCATCGTTTGGCGTGTTGTCGTTGCCCGTTGCCGATTCTGACCTCGCTTGTCTCGTCCTGGGTCCTGAATCCTCGGCCTGTCCTGTCCATCCAAGCTGCGTTCTCGCTCCGAAGAGTGACACCACGGACACCAGGAGGGAGTTTGCCAGAGAAGGAGCCATCCAAGCACAACTGCGGCGATGGAAGAAGTGCTACCAGGTTGGTGTTGGCTTGAGGAGGGTGGTACCGAGACGCGACTCTTGCAAGACTCCGATGTAGCACAGACACAGCAAGGCTCACGGGGATGCTCAGCTCTGTCTGTAGCCGCGAGGAGGGATGCTTCATTCGTGGAGTGAGGAGTGAGGAGCATCTTGTGGACCATGCCCTGTGGTGGTGGTCAGTACAGAGTACAGAGGAAATAACTAATTACCTAGTAGTAGCGATCGAGATCCACCTGAGAGCGAGATGATGCTAATCAATGCAATCTCTTTGTGGGAGGCATCGATCGCGGCGCAGTTTAGAGTATGGATGACTTGCAGCCCTACGGAGACTACCTTAGGTACTAGGTAGAGTCCAGACAAAGGGGGCGCCCACCTCAGCTGGCGGCAAGCCCCCGACCCATTAATCATTATTAGCGCTGGAAAGTCTAAGGGGCTCGACCAGGCACCTAGCAGGCACCTAGCAGGGATGCTGTTTGTTAGTTGTTAGTTACATCAGGGCACTCCGGACGGCAGAGGGTACGAGTACAGTAGCCTACCGGTCAAAGCCCCAAAGCCCACCGGCAGAGCCCACCGGCAGAGCCCACTCACACTGCCAGACTCCAATGGCTCGCCTGGGTCGTGCGCCACCACTTTTCCTTGCTTGTGTGCTTGCAGCAACCAGTCGTGACATCACTGGCATCACACCTCGCGGTCATTGGCTGGCCGCCGTCAATGTTGTTGCCGTTGACCTCACTTGTGTCTTTTCTTTCCCCCAGGCCAGCTGAAGCAAGAGCAGTGGCACCTTCACTGCCCGTCCGATTCCAATTCCAGTGGCACTCCAGACGGCTAGTCGCAGCAGTAACCTGGCACTTACCTGGATCTGTCTACTCTGACAGGGTTTGCTTTCAAGCCTGACCCTCAGCCTTCGTCATACCCACCCGCGAACAGCCCTTCTCGTGGATCTGTCAAGCGACACGAGAGAACACTTCGTATAAAACACCTTGCTGCCTGTGGTCGAGGATTTTTGGTGGCTTCTCTCCTTCTAATCGCCGTGTTTGTTTCTCCACCAGTTCGCAATACCCTCTCAAGGACCTCACAACCTCGTGCCTCTCCCTCTTACCAGGGAAACCGAGCAAAGATGGAAGGCACTCTCACGCATGTGTTGTACCCTCGACAGGTTCGTCTCAATCAAGAGGCAAATAAATCATGATCAAGTTCGCTGACATTCGAATTAGTCTCAGGGCAGCAACCGAGGTGGTGGTTCGAACTCGCTTTCGGGCATCATCTCGACCCTGGTCCCAACACTGTTGATTGCTGCCATCGCCTTCACATGCTTCCTCATCTTCCGCACCCGATTCTCACGCGTGTACCGACCCCGAACGGATGAGCGCCTCCTGGATGAACAAGGACGCACTCCGCGCACTGATACCGGCTTTTTTGGCCTCGTGCGAAACCATTCGATCCTGCCGGACTCCCATGTCCTCCGCCATAATTCTCTGGACGGCTACCTTTGGCTTCGTTTTTTCAAACTTCTCATCTTCATCAGCTTTGTCGGCTGTTGTATCGTGTGGCCCGTTCTGTTTCCCGTGAATGCCACAGGCGGTGGTGGCCAAAAACAACTCGATCTCCTAAGCATGAGCAATGTCAAAAATCCAAACCGATACTACGCGCATGCCTTGGTGGCTTGGATCTTTCTCGGCTTCATTTTCCTCGTCATCGCTCGCGAGAGAATCAATTTCATTGGTTTGCGAAGAGCTTACTTTCTCTCTGCGGCGCATGCTCAGCGGCTTTCCTCCCGAACCATCCTGCTGCTGGGGCTGCCGCATGAGTACATGCAAGAAACTGCATTACGAGAACTGTTTGGCTCGAGTGTCCGCAAGATCTGGATGCCCACTGATTGCAAGACGCTAGAGAAAGACGTGAAGAACCGTCGCAAAGCTGCTCTGAAACTGGAAGGCGCTGAAATGAAACTGATCAAGGACGCCAACGCGCGTCATCTCAAGGCCGCAAAGAAGCAGTCAGCAGAGGCGACCACGACGAGCTCCGATCCTCTGCAGTGGATCGACGCTAAAAAGCGACCTTCTCACAGACTGAAGCCGCAATTGTGGAAGAAAGTTGATACTATTAATTGGTCTCGTGGCACCCTTTCGGAACTTAATCGATTCATCCAGGAGCAGCAGAACGAGCATCTTGATTTAAACCATACCCAGTTGCCGGCAGCTTTTATCGAATTTTCCACTCAGTCCGCTGCCCACTACGCTTTCCAATCCGTCGCTCGCGAGTCGAAGACCAAATTCACACCCCGTTATATCGGAGTACAACCCGAAGAAGTGGTCTGGAAGAATTTGAGCGTCAGTAACACGTCCCGCAAATCAAAGCTGCTCGTCGCAACAGTGGTGATCTGGTTGATGATTTTGTTCTGGACGATCCCTGTGGCAGTCGTCGGCGCAATTTCGAACATCAACTATCTGACCAACAAAGTCCATTTCCTGAGCTTCATCAACGACATTCCTAAGGTGATCCTGGGTGTGGTCACTGGTCTTCTCCCAGTTGTCCTGCTCGCAGTTTTGATGGCCCTGGTGCCCATATTTTGCGGGTTCCTGGCCAAACTCGCTGGTGAGCCCACTCTGTCGGCTATCGAGCTCAAAACTCAATCTTGGTATTTTGCCTTCCAAGTGGTCCAGGTGTTTTTGGTCACTACTTTCGCATCAGGTCAGTACCTTGGATATCATTATGCTACACCAGTCGGGATGAGCTAACAAAGTATAGGTGCGGCTGCCGTTGCTTCGCAGATTGTCCAGAATCCCGGGACAGCACCCACCTTGCTGGCGACCAATCTGCCAAAAGCATCCAACTTTTACATCAGCTACTTTATTCTGTTTGGTCTCATGCAATCCGGACTTCAGCTTCTCAACATTGTCCCGTTGTTAATGTACACGGTAGTTGGCAAACTTCTCGACAAGACTCCGCGCAAAAAGTACAACCGCTACATGAATATTCCGGGTCTGGGCTGGGGGTCTACCTATCCCAAATTCACTCTCCTGGGAGTCATTGCCATCACCTACTCTTGCATCTCTCCCCTGATCCTTGGTTTCGCCACCATCGGATTCTCCCTTCTGTATCTGATGTTCAGATACAATTTCCTCTTCGTTCTGGGCAACAAAACCGACATGAAAGGCGAGGCTTATGCCAGAGCATTGAAGCATTTGCTGACCGGTGTTTACATTTCTGCGTTGTGTCTCATTGGACTCTTCGCCATCGGCTGCAGCAAGAGCGCCAGCAGCGCAGGCCCCTTGGCAATCATGGTTGTGTTCTTGATCGTGCTTATTGTCGCACAAACCCTGCTCGACCGTGCCCTGGCACCCATGGAGCAGCATCTGCCTGTAGAGCTGTTGTCGGGGAACAAATACAGTACAATCCTTGTGGAGCAGGTTCTGGACGAGCACGAGTTGAAGCAAGAACACCTGGAGGCGGGCACGGCGGGCACTTCGAGCCGGGGAAATTCTGTGCCCAATGGTGGCAAGCTCGAAACTGATGCTCCTGCGCCACCAAAGAAGGAACCTTTCAATGCTTTGAGTCGCCGCCTCGAACCATTGGTCCACAGGTCCTACGAATCCAACAAAGCCATTGTTCCGCAGTCCGAATCTGATCCTTGGATTCCTGCATATACCTCGGAGGAATATGAACAGGCCTATCTCAACCCCGCCATCACGGACCCATCGCCTATCGTCTGGCTAGCCAGAGACAAGTGCGGCGTCAGTACACTGATGATTCAAGAAAATAGAGAGGCGGGGATTAAAAGCACGGATGAGCAGGCCGAACTCGACGACAAGAACAAGCTTGTCTGGCAGGAGGAGCGGGTCAGGGAGGCGCCTCTGTGGGAGAGACCAGTGAGATATTAAGCCATTGAATTGGTCACGGCAGCATTGCTATGGGTGTGAAACGATGGTAAACCATGGTCTTGCAGGAATGATACCCACGATGGATTAGCACGGCAACTCCCTTCCTTCTTCCTTCACCGGTGCTTGTTTGGGGTTTAGATGGAGTGTATTAAGTAGCTACCTAATGAGCAATTCATTGAGAATAAAGTGAGCAGAGCAGAGCAGAGCAGAATAGGTCACCGATGAGGTCAAAGTAGGTGAATGGTGCAAAATGCCAATGGTGCCAATACAAGATGGGTTACGTCATCTGCGAGTTGTGGTTTTGTGGTTCTGTGGTTCTCCCATCACATGTCTGGAGAGGTGCAGCAGCGTGTACGCATACTCCGTGCTGTATGTGTGTGCATAGACTGGAAGTCGACCCAGTGTTCGATATTCACCAAGGTAGCCATGCCGGGCCCTTCAGTCCGTTTTCTGATGTTGACATAATCTGGGGAGCTGACCTGACCTTGTTATCCCATCAACCAGTGTGTATCATGTTCAACTCTGTGGGATCATAAGGACTACCGAGTCGTGGCTGTCGAACCGCAGCCTGCACAGCCAGATGGACCTCAAGATGGCTGATTCCACCCACTCGGGGGATTGGGACCACGTCTCTCTGTTCCAACGTGCCGTCGTGAGTGTATCAGGCCATCAGTTTCTGCCTCGTGATTGACATGGCATTGCACAGACTTTGCTCCTCGCGCCCGTCCACCTCCTGACCTCACGCGTCGCAGTCAAAGCCTACCTCAGTACCCTTCTGCTCCTGACTACGTCGACCATTCTCATCGCCGTCTCATCCACCGCCTACGGGCTCTTCTACTACAACTACATCCCGCAGATCAACCTCGAACGCGTCGTCTACTTGCAATATGTTCCTGGTGCGCATCCTTACGCAACCACAGCCTTGGACGCATCCGCTTTGGTGTCGCAGCAAGCATACGATGTGGAATTGATTGTGAACATGCCCAGAACACCTACAAACCTAGAGGCCGGGAACTTCATGTTGGACTTGTCACTGCTTGGGCCGGGGATCAACGCGAAGAAGCTTCCGGACACTGTCACAGCCTGGCTGGCCAACCTCACCTCGGAGAATGTCTTATATCACTCCCGCCGGCCGGCCATCCTCCCGTACTCGTCTCCTATTCTGTCAATAAGCCACATGTTCTTACATTTGCCATGGCACTTGCTGAATATACGTGATCTCGACTCCTCTCGCTTGGTCGTGCCCATGTTCGAAATGCTGTCTTTTCCCCGAGGATCACGGTATATCCCGACGCACGCGAGACTGGAGCTTCAATCTAGCACCACGCTGCAGGTCTACGACGTTAAACTCGCCTTTCGGGCCAAGTTCCAGGGCCTGCGGTATCTGGTCTACAACTACCGCGTCACCGCGTTCGTTGTTTTCACAGCTACATTCTACACGCTCAGTGTCGCCACTATGGCTTTCGTCTGGGCGGTGGTATCCGCGTTCATATCATCCAGCAGAGAGCCAGCAAAGATCAAGCAGATAGGTGACGATCAAAATGGCCAGCTCAAGCCAGAACCAGAGTCCGCATCGGCTGCCAAAGTCAAGATGGAGGACGACCCCGACTCCTTTGCACACGGATTATCCTTGTCGAATATCTCGGAAACTGTAACACAATTTCCTACCCTTAGAGGACAGACTTCCCGGAGCTTTGTCGAAGGGAGCCCTGTCGTGGATCGCAAAGATGACAGGGACGAGGATGATGGTCTGACACGACCGATTGGCGCAGGGGAGGCTGCCGATGACGAAGAGGACGGTCGAGAATCTGAAGAAATACGCGGAAGACCATTCGAGGGGGACTCTGGCATCGGTACAAGTATGGAGAGCGAGCACACCTCGGGAGCTCTCTTTAGAAGGCGCAGCTCGAGGAACATTTCGCACAAGTGAACGAGTGTTTTGTCCACCTTCGATTTCTGTAATTCCGAATCTGAGCCTCCAAATCAGTTCGGAACCTAGGTCTCACAGAACTACTGCAAGTTGCCCTTCGCCTGTGTGAGGGTCGTCTCATTGGCGGCGGCGCAGTCTTCCCGTCCTCAGCGGTGTCTGCAGTTGTTGTTGAGTCTTTGGTGTTGCTTAGCATGATTGACGTTTGCATTGACACAGTATCTTTTCTAGCCGAGGCAATCCGCCCACGCCCCTCAGCATGGATCGATGTCGGTTTCCCGATTGCCGACTGCGTCTACAGGCCCAGGCTGGCATCTCGGATGCCTTCACTGGAACCTCCCTGGCCGAAGAAGAGGAGGTACTAATTGTCTCTAGACGCTGGCGAGGATATATGAGTTGCTTCAACAACCATGCCGTTCAATGCCCTCGGTCTCCCCCTCGAATACTGTTCTCGGGAGTACCGACTCCATGCCGGCCGTCCCGCTCCATTATGGATGCCCGCAGACCCAAGGGCAACACCCATGTCTAGATACCGGGAGCGCATCAATTCGAATTTCTCCGCCAGGCTGAAAGACTCCCAGGAGCTTCACCAGTGGACCGTACAACATCCTCACGAGTTCTGGATTGATCTGTACGAGTATTGCGGCATTGTCCCACAGCTTCCCAGCCACACTAGGCTCGCATACAACCCCCGGCTGGGACTTCGCGATGTGCCAGCCTTCTTTCCAGGCCTGAAGCTCAATTACGCAGAAAATGTGCTTGTCCCAAACACTAATGCGAATCCTTCTGCTGTGGCATTGGTCGGTCTGAGGGAGAAAGATCTCGGTCATCCAGAGAACGTCACCTGGTCCGAATTGACAGAGCTGGTGCGTGTGGCCAGATCGGCCTTGGCCCGTCAAGGCATCAAACAGAACCATGTCGTGGCAGCGCTCATGGCCAACTCCATTTGGACCATCGTCCTCTTTCTGGCCTGCGCCTCGATGGGTGCCATCTTCACCTCGGTGTCGCCAGACATGGGCATTGCCGGCTGTGTCGCCCGTTTCGCCCAAGTCTCTCCTCGAGTGCTCTTCGCTGAAGTTGATCTAGCAGTTCGAGGGCTGCGTCCGGCAATGATGGGGAAAGTGCTGGAGATTCTGCGATCGCTTCCCCCCAGTGTGGCACGGCCGCAGGTGGTGTTTGTGCCCACCGGCCAACGGCCACACTTGCAACAGAATCTGGACTATGTCAGGCCCCTCGGCGTCTCACTGCATACCTTCCTGCTCAAGTCGAGGCCATCCGATGCTTTGCGCTACACCCGGCTTCCCAGCGACCACCCTCTGGTCATCGTGTACTCGTCTGGCACGACAGGAGAACCCAAATGTATCGTCTCGCCTCACATTTCGATCCTGAACTACAAGAAGATCGCCCTTCTCCACAACTCCCTCGGTCCACACAGCACTGTCTTCCAGTACTCGTCGACCTCCTGGATCCTCTGGAACGTGATGAACGGTCACCTCTCCGTTGGTGCTAAAGTAATCTGCTACGACGGCGGAGCCCTCTACCCGGACCCTTCGACGCTTCTGCATATTTGTGACCAGTTCAAGGTAACGTACTGGGGCACTTCGCCGCGCTATCTGCTCGAACTCGAGCAATCTGGCATCCAGCCTTCCTCCTTCGACCTCTCAAACTTAGCCCTGGTCACCACCACCGGTGCCACCCTGACCGGTGAGCAATTCCACTGGTTCTACTCGGCCTTCCCACGCCGCATCCATCTTTCCTCTGTGGCTGGTGGTACAGAGATCGCTTCGTCCTGGGTCGCCACCGACCCCGCAGGGCCGGTCTACGCCAACGAAATGCAGATGTGGGCTCTGGGCCACCACTGTGACATTCTGGACCCCGACACGGCTGAGTCTATAGCCATGACGGGCCGACCAGGAGAGCTTGTGTGCCGGGCGCCGTTTCCCAGCATGCCGTGCAGATTCTGGGGCGACGTCGACCACAAGAAGTACCGCGCGGCGTATTTCGAAAAGTTCAAGCTCACAGATCCCGACATGAGCAAGCACAACTTCCTCGACGTCTGGGCCCAGCATGACTTCATCGTCATGAACCCGGTCACGCGCGGTGTCCAGATTCTCGGCCGTAGCGACGGTGTCCTGAACCCCTCGGGCATTCGCTTCGGCAGTAGCGAAGTCTACAACATCGTCGAGGGCCCGCAGTTCAACACCGTCTTTGCCGACACCCTGTGCGTCGGCCGCCGCCGCCCCATGGACCGAGACGAGACCGTCTTTCTGTTTGTCGTCATGGTCCCGGGCCACGAGGCTGGCTTTAACGACCACCTCGTCGCTAGGGTCAAGGCCGCCATCCGCCACGGCCTCTCTGCCCGACACGTGCCCAAATTTGTCCTCCCCGTCCGTGCCATCCCCTATACCGTCAACGGAAAGAAGGTCGAACTTGCCGTCAAGAAGCTCATCAGTGGCTTCGACGTCAAGCCCAGCAGCACTATCAGAAACCCAGAATGTCTCGACGAGTACCGCCCTTTCCGGGACTTGGAGAGAGTGGGAAGCGCCGAGAGGTTGTAGACTTGCAAAGGTTATCCAATGGAAGACAAACAAGCTAGATGCTAGACTACTCTAGGTGTCTACGTGGTAGAAGTTGGGCATATCATGAAACTCCACATCACGGGGATCGCTAACCGGGCTCTAGAGGATAGATGTAGCCGGCTTGTTTAGGCCAATAAACCAGGGAACCTTTCTCAATGCTGGCGCTGAAAAGAGATGGCCAAATAGATCGACTTGAATCTCAAACTACATGCCAACCCCATCATCACGAACAGTGGTCACATATCGGAATCCATATCATTAAAGGGCAACGTGTTCTCAAATTTGAGCTTCTGTCGTTTTAGTTCTTGTCCCATCTGAACTCGGGCAGCTTCAAAGCGAGACTGCTCAGGACCACACTGACACTGCTGGCAGCCATAGCCACACTTGCCCAGACAGGTCCCAGCCTCCAGCCTCCATGGTTATGCGTCGCACCAACCGGGAAGAAAACGCCTGCCGCAACGGGAACGAGGCATAGATTGTATATCGCGGCCCATGCAAAGTTGAGCTTTACTCTTAGGAAAACCCGATGGGCGAGTCTGGTAAGTGCTAGAATCGTACTCAAGTCGGAGTTAAGTAGAATAAAGGAAGCTGTGGTCACCGCGACGTCGGAGCCGGAGGAAAGGGCAATGGAAACATCCGCGGCCGAAAGAGCGGGAGTATCGTTTGTGCCGTCGCCGACAAATGCAACGATGCGGCGTTCATTTCTCTGCCGGCCGGCCTTGTCGAAAGGGGGGCCCTGCAACTGTTGAATGTAGGCAGCCTTGTCCTGGGGGAGCACGCCGGCACGAACGTTACAGGCAGGGATGCCAAGCTGAGCTGCGATGGCCAAAGCGGTCGTTTGGTTGTCTCCAGTACACATGTGGACATCAAGCTTCAATCTCCGCAAGGAATCAAGGACACTCGGGGCTTCGGTGCGGATAGGGTCCGCAACTGCGAAGAGCGCCAGTGGATGGAAGGAGGAGCTCAAAGCAGCAGCTTTCTCTGTGTCTTCGGGGAGTGACCTGATGGCAAAAACGGCGGTGGAGTGACCCAACGATTGGTGCCGCCGCAAGATGGGGGTCAGATAAAAGTCCTCATTGGAAACGAGGTTCGGGACTGTTTCAGCCTTCGCCGTAGGTGACTGAAGGAGCTTCTCATTTCCCAGAATAGCTTCAATTCGCCTGGTTGCAGAGGGGGCTTTCAAGTTGAAAATGCCCGCCATCCCTTGTCCTGGCGATTCCCTCACTTCAATTTGTTCAATCTGCAGGGTGTTGGAGTCTTGTTTGCAGTACTCTGCGATGGCCTTGGCTATCGGATGCGTGCTGGACTCTTCCAGGATGCGAGCAAGTGCCAGGACGATCTGCTCATTGACCATGTTCTCGTTGCTGATTGAAGGATGGCGAAGCATCTCGAAGTTGGTGACACGCATCTGACCTTCGGTCAACGTGCCAGTCTTGTCAAATACAATGGCGTCGATATTCGACGCTTCCTGGAAAGCTTCACCACCGCCCTGAACCAAGATGCCGTGTTTGGCGGCAAGCCCGCCTCCAACGAAAAGCGCTGTTGGGGCTGCCAGGCCAATGCCACAAGGGCACGCAACCACGAAGACAGCAATAGCAAACTCAACCGACCAAAATGGCCAGCCTCCCTGCGAGACATCAAGCCACGCTCGTGGAAGCTTTCCTGACTCGCCCAGACTTAACCAAATCACCCAGGTAGTGATCGCAAGGGCCGTTATTACAGGCACGAAATATCCCGTGAGGATATCGGCAATGCGTTCGACTGGTGCCCTTCTTGCTTGGCCCTCGCGCACCACATTAACGATCCGGTCCAACATAGAGGTACCGCCAACTTCGGTAACCTTGACCCTGACGGGATCCGACACATTGACAGATCCGGTGTAGACCTCTTCACCCTGGCTCTTCTTCACCGGTTTCGATTCTCCGGTAAGCGAGCTCTCGTCGAAGAGAAACGTGCCTTGCTGGTCAATCACACCATCAGTGGGTGGGGACGTGCCGTGAGGTATTTGAACAATATCGTCCACCTCCAGCTGATCAACGGGGATCCGTTGTATACTAGGGTGTGGTGTACTTTCGTCGCGGACCGATGACCGTCGATCTTCCACAAGCAGGGCGTCCGCAGGCCGTAATTTACTCAACATTGCAACAGCATCGCCGGTCTTGGCCTTGCTGTATGCTTCCAGAAACCGTCCGATAAGGATGAAAAAGGTAAGGAAGGTCACCGTGTCAAAGTACGTGTCGGATGATCTGCCGTGATCCATGGACGATGGTTTGGCGGTAGCATCCATGATGAGGACTGCCAAAGATGAGAAGTAGGCCACTGACGCGCCTGCACTGATCAAAAGATTCATGCTGCCAAAGCGATAGAAGCGCCGAAAGAAGGGCACTTTGCTCTTGGGCCTCCAAATGGACCTGATCTCTTTCAAAGCACGGACATGGAAAAGATCTGTGCCGTAGAACATGACCGGTGTAGTCAGGAAGAACAGCGCCCATTCCATCCGCATGGCATTTCCTGCAATAATCGGCTCTTCAAACCACTGTCTGGTAGAATTCGATTTGGGGACAAGGCTCATGTACACAACCCCGATGATGAAAGTGGGAATCGCAATCACGGCCGCAAATACTAGTCGACAGAGGATGTGCTTCTGTTCCCTGCGTTGCAATCGCCGTGACCGTTCCTCTAGAGTCGGGGGGTGATATACGCTTGCATTGAAAGCTTCATGGCCAGCACTGATGGCGGAGATGAAGCTCCTCACGGTGAACTCGGGAGGAGCAGGTCGGTACACAATGGTCATGATAGGATCCCGGAGTGTTGGCGACTGAGTGACGGTGAACATAGGGAGGCCATCTGCATTTGTGGCTGGGATTGCATTCTGTAGCGCAGACCTGATGTTGCCTGGACAATGCTCACAGTACATGCCATCAATCTTGATTCGTAGTGTTCGCTCGATCTCATTTGATCGGGGTGATCTGGAATCTCCCTCGACTTTCACAACGGTGCAGCCGTATCCCAAATCATCAATCTCTTGCAAAATAGCGCCAAGGTTATGTTCACCTTCAAAGCACACAATGCCGCGATTGCCGACAAGATCAATGTTGACCGAGCGCACAAATGGCAGTTCTTGGAGTCCTCGAGTGATCGTACCAACGCAGCTCCCACAAGTCATACCCTCGATGCTCAACATGACCTTGTACTCTTTGGCGACTTCGGTGGGCGAGTGCTTTCTTGGAGAGAGCATCGACACCTCGTCAAGTGTAGCTTCATAGCCCAGGTCGTCGATTGCCTCGACGATTCTGTCGCAGTTATCTTTCGGGGCCTTGAACACCACTGTCGCAGTGTTCGTCATAAGGCTGACATCTGCCGAGTCCACGAAGCCAAGATGGTTCAACTCTTTTGAGATTGTGCCACTGCAAGATGCGCAGGTCATGCCGCCAACTGAGATTGTCGCGGCGTACTGCAGAGCCTCCGCGTCGTGAGCAGTACCATCAATATTGATGGTAGCAAAATGCTTCTCGACGAGAGTGTCATCCGATACTACGGTGCCACTATCCCTAGATTTGTTCTTGGGCAAGCCTGGCCATCGAGAGTGTGCAAGTGCGGGCCATGGCCGCTTCCGTGTGGGTTCCCTGGCTCTTTTCTCTTGACATGCTTTGCAGTTTTGAATATGCTTGCGTTCAGCACGAGACATGCGCCATGTTGACCGCGGTACGGAGGACGAAGGGTCGTTCGGTGACACGTCGTGGTCGGAAATTTGAGTACCGTTTGGGTCGATGGTTGTGACATGTTGAACTTCGAAGGCAGCCTTCAACAGTTCCTTGACAATAAGTTCCTGAGTTTTGTCATGTGCGTGCTTGACTCGAATGGTGTGGTCGATCAGTGAAACATGAACTGAATGGATGGCAGGAACTTCACGTAGGACATCTTTGGCGTAGGAGACACAGGAAGGACAATGGATATTTGATACTAAGAATGTTGAGGTAAAAGCCATGGCTTTGCGAGATACAGGACGACTCTCGAATGTCACCTACCAACCCGATATAGGGGAATGGAAATGTGGAATCGGGGTACAGGGCGAGGAGGCAAGTGCTGTGTGACAATGAAGAGATATGAAGGAGCAGGGAGGAACTGAAGGGGACGAGAAAAGATGATCATTTGTACAGATCTTGGATGGCTGCGCAGTTTGTGCGTAAAGCCACCTCACCAATGCGAGTCCATTCGCAGCCATATGCACTGATAACAATCCAACATGGTAGTCGTTGTTGGTGGTTGACGACGCTGGGCTGCGCGACTTGTGCGTAGATTTGTAACCCCGAAGCGCGTCCCCAGTCACGTGCATCCGCCCGCGGAAGCCCTGGTCGAGCTTTCATCGGACCTCGCCATGGAAGCAGAGTCCTCCACGAAATCAAACCACCTGGCTGGAGTCCGCCGAGACAGATACTCGACGTCAATGGGCTTGTCCTATGAGTACTATCATAGCTTCCACCGAGAACAGCGATTCACGGTCCTTATCAAACTTCGTTAACCCGATGGAGGTTCCCTTGACGGACGCCTCTGATGCTCCTCCTTCGAACCCTACTGTGAACCCTACTGTATACCATGACGCCTCTCTCCCCAATACCAACAGTGTACCTGCCCCTCCTCCCCAGTATCCTTCAGACCCGATCTCTCATGCGCAACCGGGCCCCAGCAACGGACCTCGAAGGGGTTCGTTTCCGGACGTCCTTCCTCAAGGCCACACTTTACCTCAACCCATCAGCGCCTCCATTGGCCTGGTGACGCAGGACATGTCCAGTTCCATGCAAAGTGCACTTCCAAAGCCCGATCTAGGTCACCAAGACCCGCAAACTGACAGCGATCCTGATTTCCAGTCCTCAGGCGCGCGATCGAGCATGAGTGTTGCCCCGCGCTCTCTGAATGAAATGCCACAGGAAACTGAAGACTCGACAATCACAGTTGCGGACTTCCTGGATACCCAAGCTGGCCACATAAGCTCGACTGCATCTACACCATCTGTCACGCAGAGTGTAGCCTCTCACCGGAGCAAGCAGTACCTCCTTCCTAATGGCTCGGTAGTACCTGGGAAAGGTCTTGGACGAGGCAGACCCGGTCTCAAACGGGGACCTAGAACTCCAAAGTACCCGACTGGGGATGCAGTGTCGTCGCCGGCAGCCTCTATGATTGCGACGGTTGGCTCCTCAGAATCGGCCAATCCCCCGAGCAAGAAACGCAAGAGTGGCAACTCTGTCGGCTCGCTGATCAACGCGCAGGTGTCGACACTCGATTCTGTCACGACACCATCTCGAGAGTCGTCGGAAAATTACAACCCTACTGCCACACAGACACGATCTGGCCGACACAGCCATAGGCCGGTTTCACTCACAGACGCAACGGCCGCGAGCGCAAGCCCCTCAAGGAAAGGAAGCCGCGCGGACAGACCTACCAGCACTGCCTCTGCATCTCCCGCGACAGTCAAGACTCACCCCAAGATCAAGCGCCGGGTTTATCGTGGTCGCGAGCAGTTTGCGCTTTGCGAGCATTGTCTACGTGGCCACGGTCCACCAGTCAATGTGATCGTCTTCTGCGACGCATGCAACAAATGTTGGCACCAACGCTGTCATGATCCACCTATATCCAAGCAAACCGTTTCGGACACTAAGACTGAGTGGTTCTGCTCCGAATGCGACCGTATTTTGCATGGTACGAAGAAGGCCAAGAAAATGGCGAAACCAAGCGCTCAATCGACTTTGACCGTGCCTGTCACTAAACCAACGCTTGCCTACGACGGCCCGCTAGTCGGAGGCCGTCTACTGGATGCTGGACAGAAATCGGCTTACCTCAGTACCCTTCAGAAGGATGACTTGGTCTCACTCCTTTTAGAAGCTTCCAATTTAGCCCCTGATCTACCTATCTTCAAAAGACTTGTTCCGGTATCTCAGCCAATCGATTTTCCTCAGGCTCAGTTCACGTCGACCTACGTGACGCCAGCTTCCAAACCACCGATGTTTGCGGACAAGGATCCTCGAAATACCACTGACACCGTCGATGAAGGCTACGATGACTATTTCGAAGATCACTCTGCCCTGTACCCCAAAGCTGGGAACGGGGTTCAACTACCCCCAGAAAGCGAGGACTTACACATTCTGCTAGAGGGCAAAGATAGCAAAACCTTTAGCCACTGGGTCCGTGGGATGGGGGGGCAAGATTTCAGTGGAACCGGGAATGTTATGTCGTGAATACAGCATGGGATTACTTGGGCAGACTGTATGCTCTCAGGCCGCAACAAGAATCAATTCTTTACAATGTTCCGGAGAAAGACTGGATCGCGTGATGGAAAGCTTTGGCAATCAAGTATGGCACATGTTTTATCTTCTTGACCTTTCCCTCCTGTGTTGGTCTACCAGTGCGCTCTTCGTGGTTTGCCAGAGCTTGTGGATGTGTGTTTGCTGCCTCATATTTGTCTGGCCCGCAAACAATGGTCCAGTGAATATGAACGTGGCAGCCATCTTGTATTCCTTCAAGAGCAACCAGGTGAGACGGTACCTTATGCAGCGAGATGAGCAATATCTAAGCTGTACGGAAGGGTAAGTCTCTTCAAGGATGTAAGCAAGTGGTGAGATGGGAGTGGCAACCCGAAGAGTTGCCTTATGGTGCAGCTGGGTACATACTGTGCATATGTACAATCAGCCTGCGCACATCCCGCATCGACAAATAAATTCTCCTGCCTGCCAACTCACCGGGTACGAGCATGATCCTCCTGACCAAGTGAATTCTCAAAACTAGGCAACACTGCTGGCGGATTTGAGAAGCCGCGATTTTACACCTGCCTAGGTATTCTTTGTCTGCTTTTACTCTAGTTCATATCATCAACTTGAACGCGGTCTGACTCAAATCATCAACGCAGTATCACTTACATCATTAACTGCACAATGGCAATCATAAGAGCTCGTCTTTCTGCTTCTGCAGAGGCACAAGAGCTTCCAGTGCAGACTGCGAACACACTTGATCGAATTCCCCGTCCTTCACTCCCACTTACTGAAGACGGTCCCGGCACTCTTTCTTCCTTCGGTCCGCGACATGACAATGACAAGATCAATTACAAGCAGATTGAAATCCTACCCACCGCCGATGAAATCCTCGCTGTCAACCGCCCTGTTTACATGCCAAAGAAAGACTTGCGTACGCACAATTTCCTACCGATCGGGCCTACGAGACACCTGGATCTGCTATTCAGACAGCTACGATATGACAGCACCGAGAGCATAAGGGACATCTGCTATTCTGCAGCTCAGATCGCATTCCTTGGAACGACTCTTACAGGCCAAAGTCAATCTGACGACACCCAAGAACAAATTCGCCATGAGACGGTCGCTGGCAACCGGTATTTCCTCTACCGAGACGTTCGAGTTGAAGAGCTGCTTGCGCATGAAGCCAAGTCGATGCTCGTCCGTGTCAGCTATGATTGTCCGCCCTTCATGAGAGGTCGAAAGATGTACAACAGCCATCGATTTCAAGAAGGCATGCTCGTGGCTCTGATCAAGCTTGACCATATTACAAACCAGTTCTCTGTGGTTTTCTTAGAGGTCAACTTGTCCCAGACAACCTTTTCAATGGACAGCTTCAAAGGGGGTGGCAGACGGGCAGCTGTACAATTGGCTTTCCTCCCTTCGAGCAGATATGACGATGTCCTACAACTATGCCGCCATGCACTGGGTCTTTGTCAGCAGTGTGAACTGTTCCTCGTCGAATTCCCGAAAGTTCTCTTCGCTGGATTCTATAATTGCCTCAAACGTTTACAAGAGATGGAAGACACGGATTTCGCATTCCGTCAATACGTTGCACCAGATATGCCAATGGATGAGGCGTTGCTCGCAATGGAACGTAACCTCGCCGCTGGAGGCCCTTCGATGATACCATGCCCCCCTCCAGTTTATGCAGACTCGCCCACATTCACTTACAACCTCGGTAAAATCGTTCCACCCACTAGCCGGATTGCATCGATGTCGCTCCAAGATCTATCACACGATATATCTCTCACACGGCTCAAACAAGAGACAAGTTTGGATGATGGCCAGGTGACGGCGCTAAGAGACTGCCTGACACGAGAGTTTGCATTGACACAAGGGCCTCCAGGTTGCGGAAAGACCTATCTGGGCGTGCAGCTGGCCAAAACACTCCTCGAATCGCGACCTAGGCCAAAGCCCGTACTGTTGGTATGCCTCACGAACCACGCACTTGACAGTTTTCTAGCTGATCTCCGTGATGCCGGGGTTTCCTCGCTGCTTCGCATCGGATCTGGCAGCAAAGTTGAATGGACAAAATCCATCAACATTCAGAATTGTAGACGCAAAGTTCGACTGCGCAAGGAGGATTCCATGGCGATGGCTACTTTTATAAAGCGGAGAAAGGAGACGTTTACCGAGCTGGATTCGTTATGCAAAGGTAATCTCAGTTTTCTTTCACATGTTTTCTACTCAGGCAACTGATCCCCACTAGGACTTTCATCCCAGTATCACACTGGAATTGTCTCGTGGCAGTACGTCCAAGAGATCTTGTCCGCTCGCTATCCCCAGATATACGCCCAGCTGTCAACAAACGCACCGTCTTCACATGCAAAGGCTTTCACCTTTGAATATTGGTCGGGTGGAGGAGACCTGGAAAACATCCGCAACTTACACGTCGAGCTCGCCTTGAGACTTGCAGAAGGGTCTATGCGCCACGGCAAGTCTCCCCCCGATGAGGTACAGGACATCCTTTTGGACATAATTTACTATGCTCGCTTGCAAAGCTCCAAGGCTGGAGATGGCAGCATTTGGGATTTGAGTCTGCAAAACCGTCAGCAGCTGCTTCAGAGATGGGAAGCTGAAGTTGATCGAGAACACATGGCCGTCAAAGTGGCTGACCTGCATTTCGAGCTTGGAGAGTATGCCCGAGATATTAAGCGCATCAACAACAGTCGCGACCTCAAGATCATGGCAACGCATGATATCATTGGCATGACCACAACAGCATGTGCAGCGCGGTGGGAGCTTCTCCGTTCTATAGAAGTCGAGACTCTCATCTGTGAGGAAGCCGCCGAGGTCATGGAGGCTCATACCCTGTGCTCCTTACTCCCAACTCTCCAGCATGCCATCTTCATTGGCGATCCACTGCAACTGCGGCCGGAAGCTACCGAACCCACCCTCAGCATTGAGAATCGTGTCGGAACAGATTATCGACTGGACGAATCATTGCTGGAGCGTCTGATGTTCCCCCGCGACCCCTCTGCATGGGCGATGCCCACAAGTCACCTGAATGTTCAACGCCGTATGCACCCCGAAATTGCGGACCTTGCCCGTCTCACATATCCGTACCTCAAAGATCATGTTTCGACCCTCTCCAGGACTCCATCCTACGGCTTCGAGCACAGAATGTTCTGGTGGGATCACCGAGTTCCCGAACTTGCCTGTGACGATTTGAAATCGCACGTTAACTTGCACGAAGTTGAGATGGTGGCAAGCCTCGTTGAATACCTGCTCCGCAATGGCGCATACTCCCAAGGTGAAATTGCGGTCCTGACCCCGTACTCTGGCCAACTGGCCCAACTGCACGAGCGGTTATCCATCACATGTGACATATGGCTCAGTGACAAGGACAGAGAAGCGTTACTTGACGAAGAGTTGCTTGCTCTGGGCGAAGAAGGTAGAGCAACCAAAGATGAAGTCGCCATCTCTGACATGCTAAGAGTTTCCACCGTCGACAATTTCCAAGGCGAGGAAGCAAAGATTATTGTGCTCAGCACTGTGCGGAGTGGAGGTCAGGCCGGTTTCCTCAAAATCACGAACCGAATTAACGTCGCTTGCAGCCGGGCTAGGAACGGGTTCTACATCATCGGTAATTCCCAGACCCTGTCCCAAGTCCCAATGTGGAGGCGGGTCATCTCAACCTTCAACGGTAAGATAGGTGCATCGATCATGACACGCTGCAACGCTCATCCCGAACACCACCACGCCGTTCAAGAACCCAAGGACTTTTCAGACGTGACGGAATGTCCCGCCATTTGTGGCCAAATCCTTGATTGTGGCCACAGATGTGAAGCGAAATGTCATCCACCAGCACTCCACTCACGCTTGACATGTCAAAAGAAGTGCAACAAGACCTTCCCCTGCGGGCATAGGTGTTCCAAAATCTGCTATCAGACTTGTGGAAAATGCCAGCTCTTTGTCGACGATATCATACTCGACTGTGGCCATCCAGGACAAGCTCTGTGTTCCGGAACGTCAAAATGCAAGGCCATTTTGTCGAGTAGATCATTGGACTGTGGCCATATAGTTGATATACTTTGTGGCGAGGATCCTGCAGCTAAACTTGTCTGCGAAAGACCATGTGTCCACCCTCTTCCATGCGGCCATATTTGTACTGGAAAGTGCGGCCAATGTCGGAAGAAGCATCAAGTGTGCTTGAAGATCTGTGATAGACCCAAAAACTGCGGTCATTTATGCAAGGAGACTTGCCATTTCGGAAAACCGTGCCCCAGGTCGTGTCTCGAAGCATGTCCAGAGCGATGTGATCATGGCCCCTGTCGGAACCGTTGTCAAGATGTCTGTGATCCCTGCCTCAGGCCGGCTGTTCCTGGTTGTGACCATGAACGACCTTCGAAGATGTTGTGTTGTCTACCAAATCCGATCCCGTCATGTTCTCATCCCTGCCCAGAAGGTTGGTCCGAATCCCCTGAGGAGGTTGATAACAAGCTAACGAACGATTGACAGTGTTGGAATGTGGACATCTATGCCCTTCACTCCACGGAGAGATCTGCCCTCCCGCCAGCCTCTGCCCCAAATGCATGCAATCCCCACAGCTAGGGATCCCGATGCTCTATCTGCCTCAATGTGGCCACTTGGTATCTCTAGCGCAATTGGATCGAATCAACCTGACAGCCATTCACGGGCGAGGAGCAGACGGCTTCAAGATCTGCCTCGCCGATATCCAAGAACCGAAATGCACCTGTGGGGTATCATGTCCTGCCACCCGCCGGTATATGCTCGAGTCAAAGCTCGTGAGTTTCCCAAACACGTTGGATCGTCTCGTGGCAAAGATGGGTAGGAAGATACAGCGCTACACCAGGACGATCGAAGTGACCAAGAATGGCCTAGACGAGAACTTGGATTCGTTCGTTGACGATATTAGACCGAATCCATTGGCGGCCAAACAGAACACTGCGCACCTGATTCGACGATACCGAGATATACTGAAGTTGCAAAAGGAGATCGCCAAATTTCGGGATGAGGTGGTTGATCCAACTCAACGTTGCCTAGCCGAACTGCACGACATTTTCCCTAGCATCATCGGATCTTACAAGTTGATGTTCCGTCTTCATTTTGACGTCCTGGAGTATCGTGTCATCAATGTGCGGATTGTCGATACTCTCAAGCTTTCGGACTACCTGCTCCAACTTCACGACTCTTCTTACGGGGTACAGCGGCAGGGCTTGAAGATGCTGGAGTTCGCAAACAAGGAATCTACTGCTTGCGTAGGGTATTGCGAGGATGCCCTCGATGATCCAGTTGTCAAGTCCGGTCCATGTATCGAAAGCGAGATACGACTGCTACAGATCCGCTTCCGACTCCTTGCGAAATCCACGCAGTCCAAACTTTCTGAACTCCGGGCCGAGGCGCAGTTGGAGCCTCAATCTGCAGACGACAGCAGGCTCAGGGCTAGCCTCGATGCAGTAATTGATATCTGTCGCCGATTACCTACCACGCATGACGGGTTTCTGGACACTGTCCATGAGTTTGCCAAAGCACTTGGACAAGAAGGCTCCAGCGATTTCCGGACGGTTCCAAACGTCAAGAACGACACTGTCCGCAAAATCGAGAAATCGTGGGGAATGCACGAAGTCGGCTTCTTGACAACTTGCGGAGAGTCTCATCTGTACTCGGCGAAAACCTTTCCAGAAGGCTGCCCAGATTGTGGTAAGTCAGTAACCGCCATGGATGACGTCTACCGGCAAAGTTCCAAGTATCTGTTTGAGAAACAATTCCTTGCTGCCATGAACGCAGGGGATAGCAAGCCTACGAAGGCCACTGCCAACAATACCACAACGTCGACCAATGCATGTGAGACTTCTGCATCCCAAGAGATTATTGTTCAAAATGCTGTGATCACGGAACGGAGCAGGGCTGTGACTTCGGAAGAAAGGGTTCTGACAGCTGTGCCCACAATCAAGCCCGGCAATGTGAACGAGTTTGGAGTTGCCAACTTGTGTGTCGATGACTGTGACAATGCAACGAAGAACATTTCCAAGGAAGCTGCTCAGAAAGCTGGGCATGAGCAGTCCCAGGTAGACAACAAAGAGGGATCGATCAAAGACTTGACGAACGAAGAAAAGTTCCTCATAGCAATGCGCGGAATCGGAAAGAAATGAAGTGATGGTGGCTTGCGGTAGCCAAGAAGAGGAGTTGGCTCGTGGGGACTCATCGACTGAAGATGTACTGTATGTAGTTGAACTGAGTATGCCAGGCTGAAAGGCACCTCAACCAGGGCGGCCGTGACTGGAGAGGTACAGTAGATGGTATCTGAAGCCATACCTCCCGTAACATACTCCTGCGACTGTTTGGTCTCTGTGTTAGGTATGTACAGTAGTTTCTGAGGCTACTGGGGTGAAGGCCATTCAAGGCGGAGACACCGAGGCTGGAGGTTTAGGGGCGTCAGGTCGGAGCAACTCCGGGGTCCAGCACAGGACAGCACCAGCAGTCAGTTTCCCCGGACTGATATGATGCCTCTCCATCTCCACCTTTCCAGTCTTCAGTATCCGTGGAAAAGAAGGTCAGGTCGCGGGGCAGACAGCCAGATTGGGGCTTAGGCTCCAAGGAGACCGAGCTGCTTGGGCTTGGTGGGCTTGGGCTAAGGGTCGGCAGGGTCAACTGTACCTTGGACCGTATAAAATGAGATTTATGTATATTTCGATTTCTGACTGCTTGCTTTATCCATGCGTCCTGTCCCTGACCCGACAAGCTCTTTGATCAGATACCAAACTTGAAATTCTACAGAAAACTTAACCAGGCCTTCTAAATCTAAATCTAACCCGCCAGGCCAGTTCCAGTTCTGTTCTCTCTCCGTCGGTCCCGCCCGCCCATCACCACCACACCACCACACCTAGCATACCACCATGGCTCTGTCGCTGGAAGCCCAGATCCAGCAACTGCTCGATACCCAAGCCATTCGAGACATTTCGGCCCTCTATAACCGCTACGCCGACGCGGCCGACGGGGACAAGTTTGCCGCCCTCTGGACCGAAGACGGCGAGTTCGAAATCGTGGGCGACAAGGTCTACCGCGGACGAGAGGAGATTGCCTTTGCCTGTCGCGCGGCCACCGAAGTGTTGCACTTCGCGGTCGATTCGCAGGTTAAGATCGACGGCGACAAGGCCGAACAGGCCTCGAAGCTGCTGCTCTGCCACCTGGCCCCCGACCACAAGACACTGGAGTTTGCCTGCACCACCACCATCACCGACCGCTTCGTCAAGCAGGAGGGCAAGTGGTTCATCAAGCACCGCAAGTCACATACCGACCTCGAATTCCCGGTGGCAATCAAGGCCATGGGGCTGGTGCGTTGAGGGGGATCAGCGTGGGATTCGTGGATGCCGCATGTACTACTGTACTCGGTAGAACATACATTGCGAGCCGTCCGGACTAGCTATCTAGGTTCTAGATAGAGGGCACAGGCCATATGAGTCTAAGTACGGAGTATAGTCGAAAGATTGATCCAGGTCTGGTTGTTGTGTCCCCGCCCTCAGCCCTCCCCCGTGATTTGGTCCGAGCACATTTCCGTGGAAAACCGGCAAACCTCTCCCCGGCCCCGGATTTAGGCCCCTGAGCCCCTGAGTTGTGCTGTATTGTAACCATTGCTCCACCACCACCACCAGCGCCACCCACGGTCAAGCTGACTCCGTAGATTGGGGTTGTACTGTAGGTCTGAGTACCGTCCAGTAAATAGCCGGTCTCTGATTAGAGCCTAATGGCCACAGAGTGATACCGAGCACCTGGAGCCCGGAGAGGCTTCGGCCATGCCATGCCATACAATTCCTCCCTCTCCACCCCGAAGTTCCTCGGAATCTGGGCAAGGCTGCTTCTTCTCCTGACTATGAATTAATTATGCAATGACGGAGTGAGTGAGTAGACCAGGTCTCGTTTCCTCCTGTCACATGCGTGATATATCGTATCTTGTGCTGTTTCTCTTCCCAAGTTCCTAATCACTCTTGCAGGAAAGAGTATTCTTTCTCCATTGATCGTCGACCGTAGCGCTACCCTTGACGAATCGATCCCTGTACCGGGGTCACCACAGATCACAGATGGGTTCAGCCTCAGCCTTCCCCCCTCTTGGAGGGACACGGCTGTTCTCGCCTGTGAACATCGGCGCCTTGAGGTTGCAGCACCGGGTCGTAATGGCTCCGCTGGGTCGGCTCAGGGCCGACAGGCTGAGAGACGGAGTGTACACGGCGAACTCACTGAATGCCGAGTACTATGGCCAGAGGGCGTCGAAAGGAGGCTTGCAGTTGACGGAATCGACTCCCATATCACGACGGGTGAGTACAGAGAGTCCTGTTGTGGGCGGCAAAGGCAACCGAAGCCGAACGAGGCTCTGATTCTTATACATACTGTGATGAATTCTAGGCCGCCGGATATCCAGGCATCGCGGGGATCTTCACCCCGGAACAAGTCGAAGCGTTCAAGCCCGTTACCGAAGCCGTCCACGCCAAAGGCGGATTCATCTTTTGTCAGCTCTGGCACGCCGGAAGGGCGTCCATCCCAGACTATCTGGATGGAGAGACTCCCGTCAGTTCGAGCGCGGTGGCCCTGCCCGGAAGTTTCGTTGGGCCTGGGCCCAAAGAGTACCCGGCAGTGGTGCCGAAGGCGTTGACGCAGCCTGAAATCGACGACATCGTCCAGGACTTCGCGGCGGCGGCGAAGCGAGCTATCGCGGCAGGCTTCGATGGCGTCGAGATCCATGGGTATGTATATTCCCCGGACTTCTGTGTGAAATCAAACCCACCGTCCATTCATATCCATTCATCCCTTTGTTCAACCCCGCCGCCCCCTTGAACACCGACTGACAAGAATGCCTGCCCTAGAGCCAACGGATACCTGATCGAGCAATTCCTGCACGACAACATCAACCAGAGAACCGACCAGTACGGAGGCAACATCCAGAACCGCTGCCGGTTTCCGCTGGAGGTTCTCCGGGCCGTGACATCGGCCGTGGGCAGTGAGCGAACCGGCATCCGCCTGAGCCCGTTCAACTACTTCCACGGCACCCGCGACAGTGACCCCATGGGACACTGGGCCTACCTATGCGAGCAGATCGTGGCTCTGCCTCGGTCGAACCGGCCGGCCTACGTCAACAGCATCCAGCCGCAGTTCGACGAGATGCTCTCCGAGGAAGCCAAGATGAAGGCGCTGGCCGCGTCGGCATCCACCAGTACCACGGCCAGTACCAGCGCCAGTGCCAGCCTTCTGGCCTCGGCCTCGGCCAAGCAGGACACCTCGACCTATTCCCTGACCCCCTTCCGACGCATCCTGCAACGCGGAGACATCAAGTTCCTCGCCGCCGGGAACTACAACCGGGACAACGCGCTGCCCACCATCGAAAACGACGAAGCCGACGGCGTCATCTTTGGCCGACATTTCATCGCAAATCCCGATCTGCCACGCCGCCTGGCCGAGGGCTTGCCCTTGAACCCCTATGATCGCTCCACCTTCTACGGCGCCAATCCGCCCTCCAAGGGCTACACCGACTACCCGTTCTGGTCGAGCGACTTGGCATCTTCGCCGTCCCTCTCCGCCAGCGCTTGATTAGGACCAATTCCGTACAGAGGTACCCTTCCTGCTAGCCCGGCAGGCGTTGTCGTCGCATGCAGAGAATAGGGTCGGTGGCCTCCATGTCATATCATGTGCTTGGGGACGAGCGACCTCGGAGACTGAGATCAAAGCTAAGCAAATCAAGGAAACGAGAATGGGAATGGGAAAGAAAGTGGAGGGGAGAGCTTGAAGAGCGCCCCTCCATGTTGCTGTTGAATTTGCACCTGTCTCAGAGTCACGGTCTGGGAAAGATCGGCATCTTCGGATTGTATGGGACAAGGTGGTGTATATTTGCTTGGACTTGCCAAAGTCCGTTTCTTCGATAGATTTTAGTAAGGGTGTAGCCAATTGACAAACATTCTGGCCCAACTTCCTGTACAACCTGCCGCGAACTCCTTGTCCGCGTCGTCCTTTGGCGAGCCAAAGAATCCCAGGGACAGCCAACACTGAAGCAGTGTACCGGAATACCACCGATAGGTAGGCAGCTCGTTACAACCTACTAGAAAGGATACTCAGTGGCCCAGGGTCGCTTAGGGTCTTTCCTCGAGGGCTTGCGACTTTCCAAGTCACGGCGGAAAGTGGTGACCAGTTCCATACCCCGGGTAGCGCTTTTATAGGTCTGAGACATTTCGGATAGACCATGTACACAGGTGAGGAGGTGGTCCTGGGACTGCTTCTGGTTGGGCCCGGACAGCATGCAGCTGTCGTAAGCGTGGATGAGACCAGCCGTGACCACGATGTGAACGATGGTGAGGTGGACGTAACGTAAACTGCATTGGCGGCGAAATTTGACCAAGAGGCTGCAAATGGCGGAGGCCGAGTTCCTGCATATCTCGCCGTGGTCGGCCGGGTCGAAGGATCGGGTGCCTGAAATGAACGGCCGATGCAATAGGACAAGGACGTGGTAGTACTGCATGCTGTGGGCGTGCATCAGTTGGAGCTCAATTACGGGGGTGAAGAGTCTCGACTCACTGAAGCTGCAAGACAGAAGGGAGGTATATCCGCGGCTGCAACTCGTCTTGTGTCTCACAACCATCCACCTGCATGGTAGGGGGTAACGACTCTCGCCACTGCTGCAGGTCGCTGGTCATGCCTTGAAGAAAAGAATCCAGGCTGGGAAGCCGATCTGGATGTTCGTTATATCTAGACCTGGGTCAGCATGTTTCCATCAGACGAGGACCGGGCTGGACTGACAGGATATCTCCAATCTTTCCCATGATGGCGATCAGTCGGTAGGAGTATATAGGCACACTGCCGGCGACAATGTGGTCGATTTCGGGTGGCAGTTCCGGAAAGTCGGGGACAACCTCACGGCAGTCCCATCGTGGCATATCTATGATGGCCGGCTCTCGAATGATCTTTCCAAGTTTATTCATCACCGACGGTCGGCCGGCGTACGAGCTCCACAATCTGATCCGCGGTTAGCATGATAGTATGCCGACGTCAGGTCAGCATAGACGCGGGGAAACTCACATGTTGACCGAGTAGGTGGACCAGAAGATCTGTCTGTATATCGTCTGCACGGCTTGGACGGATGATTCCATAAAGTGCAGCTTGTGGTCGACTTCGAGGTCCAGATGCAGGCCCAGATCCATGATCAAATGCACACCCATGCCGGAGTATAACCATCCTACAGACATCAGCGCCTGGCCTTGCCGGGAAAAGACGTGGGAGAAACTAACCTCTCGAGTCACGACCACTGGCGGCTTCATGCGCAGAAAGCACTGACAGAGCCTGCAGGGTTGCCAGAGTCGGGCTATCCATTTCAATCTCAATCAACGTCATGGCGCGACTGGCGAAGAATTCCGAAGCCACCCCTTGGATGCCGGGGGCAGGTCTCGAGCTAAAACAAGCCCCGACCGACAAGCTGACCGTGACAATCCCATTCATTAGAAAGCCGAACTCAGAGCTAAGAAACAGTGACGGGGATGGGGACGCGGACGCTTACATGGCGTTTTGCAACGTTGGCGAATATAGCCAGGTGTCGTCGCCAGAGTCGTAGCTTTCCTTCTCACTGAGGTAAACCTTTTCCGTCACTTCGTTGTTGGATGGATTCTGCCAGAGGAAGAACAGTCTTGTCAGGTATCTCTCATAGTCGACATCAACTGTCCATTGCAGACCCGCTCGGCTGAGCGCAGCATCGCCATGGGTGCGCACAGTCCGGATGTTGGGTTGGAACAAGGAAAGTGACTGATTCTGGATGAGGTGAAGGTTGCTGGTGGCGCCGTAATACCGTAGTTTCCCATCTCCGGTCAGCGTGAGCTTCCCCAAGCGACTGGTCAGAAGGCGATTACTCTCATCCCGAGACGCTGGTGGTTCATTCAAGGAGTGCTGCTGATATGAAGGATACGGCATGCCCAACTGTAGTAACGAAGACGAAGAAGCGCCGTCCGTCCCGGCTGCCTGTGCTGACGGTGTCCGGACGTTGAAGGTTGGGAGAGTTTGAACATCGCCTGCGGGGTTGGCAAAACCCTCGCCTGTGTCTTCTACACCGAAATCAAAGTCATCACCCGCCGGTGGTACTTGACTGTACTGGTTACTCGAACCACGGTCATGTTCGCCGGAATTTTGGACAATTGGCACCCAGTAATCAACGTCAGCAGCCTGAGGGTCTGGTTCTTGATGCGAGAGCAAAGCGGACACGGACACGGGCGCTGGCACCGGCACTGGCACCGGCACCGGTACTGGCGCCGACGCCGACTCTCTTGGTCCTTCGCCGCTACCATCCTGGAGGGCGGTTGGCGACGACTGATTTCTCCGTGACTCCCCCGGTGCAATGGTTCGCGGTGGCGTGGTTTCGTACAACGGCAGAGTCGCTTGCTGTTCAGACGCCTCGAGTCCCGCGGTTTGCGACTGACGCACCGCCATGGCTTTGGCCATCGACGAGGTTCTATCACACCCACAAGATCAGCGTCGGTATGTTTCACGCGAGGTTGGATACTTACCTCCGTCTGTCATCGCCGAAGACGCATGCCGTGCTGTACAGTTGACAGTTGGTGCAACTCGGTCGCTGTTGGTCACACTGGCCAGGTCAAGAAATCAGGTCAGCTCTTTTCCCCTCCTTCAAGGCATAGGTAAGCGCAAGTGGCGGCCAAATGGCCCAGTCAACCGTACCCTGGTCTTCCTTTTCCGGCAGGAAATACAGGCCGTCGTATTGTGGCGCCGGGGGCCAGGCAGCCTCGACGTGGTGGTTCTTTGGCTCATGCTAAACCGGAGCAGCCTATTCAGATGAATATGAGGTCGCTTTAGAGGTTACGGTGATGCTGCCGCCACAGCAACTGGAACCTGACCTAGGATGACAGCTGCCAGTGATGTGATGAGCGAGGCACTGGAGGTACAGATTACGGATTACGCAGTACTGGAGAAATCCTTGGCTGAGCGCAGGCGGGGTGTTCACGTGCCTGCAGTCTTGGGGGCAGCTGCGGGGGCCAGTTTGGAGGCAGGTACGGAGTACGGAGTACAGGGAGGTACTTACTTAGGTAAGTACCCAACCTAGATACCAGGTACAACACAAGAGAATCTGCACTCCGTAGGTACTGCAGTCTCTCGGTCCCCTCAGCAGAGCCGAATCGGAGAGCCCAGAGCCCAGAGCTCAGAGCCCTTTCAGTGCACTGTCAACATGCTCTCAGGCTTCTTCAGGCAGTGGACGCATACCCCGTACTTCGTACTCCATGGCCCTCAGGCCTGACATCCGACATGTTGGGCACAACTCCACAGGCCCTTGCGGGGGATGCATTATTCTTGCTGCGCCAGACTGCCGGGCTGAGGGTTATGTTTCTGCTCAGCGGCAAGCTCCGGCCATACTGTCCCATGCAGTGTATCACATGCACGTAGTGATACGGAAAAAACGGCAGCGTGGCTTGCGGGGCCAAATGGAGGGAGGGAGACTGAAGAGTCATGGCCCCGGAATTGCAGCCTGTTTTAGGAGCCAGTGCCCAATAGTCCGGGGGATAGTACGGAGTAGGATGGAGTAGTACGCGTACTATACTCTGGGGGTTTCCATGGAAGCTGACCCAGAGCTCAGTCCCATTGGTGACTTGGATTTCCGTGGAAATGGGAAATGAAGCGGACCTCCACTTGACACTTCTCGGCGTTCCTGGTTTATCACCGGTTGAAACCCGAGGGTCGTTGTTGGCCCAGTTCTCGACGTCGGCATCAACCCCATGATAAGGCTAGCATCATCGACCCTTGTCTTGGATTCACTACCAGTGGCAAATGGCGCCAGATGTGTTCTACTGACCTGCAATGCCCCCCAGGCTTGCCGACATCGTAGCTGAGGAGCAACCCTTGCCCTCCCTCTGCCCGCATTGCCGTATTCCCTCCCGCCTTCGCCCATCCCTTTTCTTTCATACGTGCTTGTGGGGGAGTCCGGAACCTATGGAGAAGGCTGTCTTCAGTAGTCTTTAGTATTATTCCTAAGTCCCAAGTGTTCTGTTTAGATAGTCGTGCCGTCAACGAGCCTTGTCCTCCGTGCGGGATGCCAGATCGATCTTTCCAAATCCCTCCTTGAACCTTGCCCTTGGTCATTTGTACGCTCCTTATTATCCCAGAATCTCTCCGGAAAACCAGTCCCGTTAAAATGTCCGCCGTGGTCGCCGACGAAAGCATGGAAGAATCTCTTGCCAAGATAGCTTGTGTCCTCTGCAGGAAACGGAAGATCAAATGCAGTAGGACGATGCCCCAGTGTAATGCCTGCCATCATAGCCGCCAGACTTGCACCTATCTTGCACGCGTCTGCAAGCCCGGTCCGAAGATCGGAAGCTCTCAGGGTCGCCAGAAGAGAAAACTCGGCGCGGTGTCGCCGTCGGATGACCAGAGTCAAACCTACAATCCCGCCCCCGAAAGGGCTGGGAATTACGCGACACAAGGCCAAACCGACAACTCCTGCTCGGGGTCAAAAAGGATATCACCAGGTCCTTCTGTCTCGACCCAAGCTTCCAAGGAAATCCAAAGCCTTTCGTTCAGAATCCACCCCTCACACGACTTCTGTTCACCAGAACACCTGACTCACAGATCCCCGGCGAGCCAGCACTCGGGCAATGAAGAGGTCTCTCTGGACCTGTGCTGCCAGTCACTCGGTATGGACCTTGTTACCGTGACCAGGCTGTAAGTGTCCTTAGTCTTGTCATAGAACGCCCTTAGAAACCATTTCCCCCGCTGACTTCTCAACAGCATCGACCAATTTTTCGAAAGCTTCACGTCTTTCCAGCTGTTCCGGGAGAGCAAGTTCCCGGAAAAGCTGAAGAGCATTCCAACCCACAAACAGCTCACCGCGTTGGTGGCCGCCATGTGTACATTCGCCCTCCATTCAGATAGTCCGTCTAGTACTCAAGACTTGTCCCAACAGATTTGGGTCAATGGCCAGAGAGACCAAAGGCCCACCTCTCGATGTTGTGCCGTAGCATTGAAGGCGATAGATGAGGCAGTCTGCGAGTCCCAGGACGAACCTCTGACACTGCCGCTCCTCCAAGCCCTGATATTGATGACCCACTGGCTTCTTATCAGGGAAGTCCGGGGAAGGGCATGGAGATACCTGGGACTCTGCGTCAGGACTGCCTATGAGCTGAACTTCCACCTCATCGATGCTGGTAGGATATCAATCAAAAGCGTCCCCGGCCCTGTTTGGTGCGAGGACGAGGAGAAACGGCGCGCCTGGTGGGCAATATGGGAGATGGACGTGTTTGCCAGTGTCGTTCGCCGCTGTCCTACCGCGATCGACTGGAGTCAAAATGAAACGTTCTTGCCGTCCGAAGACAGGCATTGGATTCGTGGTGAGCCTCAGGAAAGCTGTGTGCTCCATATCAGCCCAGTGTCCAGGTGGAAGTTCCTGGAAAAGACCGGAAACCAGTCACCAAAGGCCTGGTTTATCGTCGTCAACTCACTCATGAAGGACGCTCAGGGGATTTCCAGTCCCACCAGCGTCGACGGCGCGTCGACAGCGACCCAGAACACCAGCTTGAGGGAGACGCGGATCCAGTTGTCAACGGTTTCCAACTCCCTCCGGTGTACCACCATGGCATTGCCTGCGGGTCTCAAGTATCACCAGCAATACCTCAGTTTTGCCATCACAGGAGTCAAGGGAGATGCGGCCAAAAGACGACGGCTCTTGCACAACTCAATCTACGGCATTCGCCTCATGATAGAATTGACCAAGATGATGATTTACAAATATTATATCTTCCATGGAGACAGCCAGTTGGGCCATCACTCGGTCCAAGTCAAGGCCGGCGCAAAATCCCAGCCCGAGTGGTTCGACCTGGCCGGTGGGGTGGCAGAAGACCGTGTTTTCGAGAAGTATTTCGAAGCTGCAGACGAGGTCGTTGCTCTGGTATCTCGCAGCAGTGACGTCCAATGTCGCTACGTAAACCCTTACCTGGCGAACACGATTTGGCTCGCTGCCGCCGTCCAGATCATCCATCGTGCGCTGGCGCAAACAAACTCGGAGAGGGAGCTGATCAATTCGAACTTCGAGCTATTGTCTTTGACATATAACCAGTTTGTCAGCTTTTGGGGCATGTCAGACACTCTGCAGAAGAACCTTGAAGCCATCGAAGAGGAAGTGGAGAGCATGCAAAACACCCGCCCAAAGTACACGAGTTATCATCAACCTCTGAGCAAAGTGAACTTCTACGGAAACGCCTCCTCAAGCCCCAATAAGCCTGAATTCAACTCCCTGCAAGACCACATCCATTTATTGTCTCACTCTGGCCGAACTTCTCAAGCTGGTAAGCTCCTATGTTTTTCTGCAAGAGAAGCAGAAGCTAATGGTGTAGCACCAGAAATTGCACGGAGGTCATCTCTCTTGCCTAACATGCCGGGGGCGAACTTGGGCCAGCCGCAGCAGCCAGCGGAGAGCCAGCATCAAGTACAGGCCCAGGGCGCTGCCATCGCTGCCACCGCTGTTACGGTCGCCTCAATATTCAATGACGAGCAAGAAGCAATGAAACTCGATAACAACAATAACGCCGACATGTTCAGCGGAAGTCTGAGCGTCAAGGACCACCCGCAAAGTGAGCACGCAGACCAGTTGCTCACCTTCAAGGTGCCGTCTCTAGACCTGTCATCTGAAATCTCAATAGACGGTCATGAGTCCCCCTTTACCGCGCTATTGCCGCCGGAAGCTATACCTTCAGACAGCCAGCCTTGTAATGCAGACGACTCCTTGCTGTATTTTGACGATATGGACCAGAGCGCGGCAACACCACCCGATTTTTACGATTCGCTTTGCTCGACGAGGGATTTCAACTTTGGTGGAGCTGCAGACCTTTTCACCGGTCTACAAGGAGTACTTAGTACGTCACGCTACCTATAAGGTCTCAAGCTGGCTTGTAGATAGGGTTGTAGTTGGTTTCTTAGGGAGGAAAACATTCAATTATAGATTTTGACGCCTTTTATGGTTGAACCAGTCCTGTCATGCCTATACAACTCGCTAGCGACCGAAAAACATACAGGCTTCAGCCGTGAGAGTCAAAGAGTCTGCTACAAATTCCCCCTCAAGAATGCTAGCCTGCACTCCACCAATTCACATCGTGAGCTTGTGGAACGAGTTCGTAGAAACCACTTCCGAGAGTTCTCTAGATCCTTTTTAAAGGCCTTTAAGGCTATGCGTGTCCCTTTATGCTGCCGTTTTCTCACCGGCAGTCTCAATCTGAGATTCTGCAACCTTGTCTTGATTCTGCTCGCTGTCGTTGTCGCCAATGACATCCCGGAAGTGAACCTCCACGACGTCGCCGAATTTTTCACCGATTTCCTCGAGTGCGAGTCCATTTGTCTGGAAGGCACAGTCAGCATGATGATGTCCAGGCCCGTTTCAATCAATGACAAGAACGTACCTCTGGGAAGACAAAGAAGATGTAGACGATGGCGACGACGCAGAGACCCAAGAAGACGAAATAGTACTTGTAGCCAATCGTGGCGAAAGCCTGAGAAGCCGGGGAGCTAGTTGCGATGGCCACCGCATAGTAGGCACAGTAGGCGATGGAAGAGCCTTTCGAGCGTAAATGAGTAGGCCAGATCTCTGGAATGTAGCAATATGTGGTGTTGTCGATGAACGATGCCCAGAAGAAGACATATGCGTAGAAGATTCCCGTGGCGGCATTGAGTCCTGCTTTGTTTGTCGTTCCGAGGTAGTACTTCTGGAGGAGTGCCTCGATCACGAGCACCGCACCGACGAGGAAGCCGCCGATCACTATTCAGAGTCAGCACCCCATCGCCACATAAGACAGAGGCAACGGATGACGGATGACTTACAGAGGAGGGGTCGTCGACCAAGTCTGTCAAGCAGGAAGCCGTTGATAAAGGATCCGACTCCTGAGGTGAAGACCCATACCACCGACAGCCCGAGCTGAATAGTCTGGCCGTAACCAAGACCACCGAAGATGAGGGGGGTAAGGTTTGCAATCACCAGAACGCCAGATCCAATGTTCAAAAGCCAGATCATGATGGAGCAGATGGCTCGCTTTCGGAGCGACGGCGTGGCAAAGATATGCCAGTAGCTGGTCGACTCGCTCTGTTTAATCTTGGGTCAGCGCTCTCGTCTTGCCAGAGTAGTGGGCGATCACCTACGCTCTCGGCTTCTATCTGCGCCCTGATCAGCGCCATTTCCGCTTGTACCACTCTTTCGCCGTGGCCATCTGTGCCGACATGGAGGGTCCGGAGCGTCTCGAGCGCTTCCTCGTGACGTTCTTTCTCCTGTAATGAAAATGAAGATTAGTCTCAATGAGCAACCTTCGTATGGGGATGGATTTATGTCAACCTACCACAAGCCATCGTGGCGACTCCGGGATCAGAAACAAAGAGAGCAGAAGCAAGATGGAAAAGAAGGTGAAGATGACGAATTGAAGACGCCATTGATATGGATGATCGATAAAGTTCAACCCCAAGGCAATCGAACTCGACATGGTGTACGCAACATTGATTCCGACGCCGTGGGTGCCGGTGAGGGCACCTCGAGTGTGAAGTGGCGAGATCTCGCTCATGTAGGTTGGGCAATTGGACGTCAGAATGCCCGCACCGATTCCTGAGACGATGCGGAAAAGGATGAACATGGCAACGTGGACACTGCCGGCCATCAAGGCACCCGACACGATGAGAAGGATGGCGGCAAGGGCGGTGGTCTTCTTGCGGCCATACCGCGGTGAGATCCAACCTTGGAGCAGAGAGCCGATAAAGGCGCCTCCGAGGAAGCTGCAGCGCAGAGTCGTTAGCAGGGTCGGACAACGAACAAGAGGAGTGTGCTGGATGGACTCGGTCACTCACCCGCCCAAGATGCCTCCGATGACGGCGTCGGCATCGCTGCCGCTGAGGAACTTGTTGATGAAAGAGGTCTGAGCGAGACTCCCTGTGACCACATTGTTGGCGTAGCCGAACATGAAGCTGCCGAAGCCGGCAATCAAGATGAAGGTGATGTTCTTCCCCGTGGTCCGGGGTTTGATGTAGTCATCCTCACCGGCGACATGAGGAGTCGCCTGACTTGTGTGATGCATCTTGGGAGTGTCCAGAACTGAAGCGCAGGTTGTTGCTAGGATGATGGGACGGCCCCGCAAGATACCAGTCGGCTGATACTTATATACAGGTAGGAATCAGGGTGAGTGCCCCTGACTCCACGTGGATGGGTGTGGGAGGCCCAATCTGGGGTTATGGGCCGGAATGCACAGAATTGTACACGGAACACTGGGAAGCCACAACACTCACTAGCTTTGGCAACAAGCACGCTGTGGTCCTCGGCATTTGGCGGACTGTCCTCGAAACCCTGTTGCTAATCTGTTTTTTTCCAAAGCTGGGGTGGTGGTGGGTGGTGGGAGTTGGAGTAGGCGAAGCGGATTCCGGGGAACCAGGATTCACCCTACATTACGTCCGCCCTGTCCGTCTCCACTGTGTCCCGTGGACTCGACAACTCCCCGGAAATACAAAATGAAGGAAGGCATGGACCCAGTTGATCCGGCTGAGTCTGCGCTCTCGGCCTACCAGAGATGCTGTCTTGTGCCCACCTTACCTACCTGTATCATGCCGCCCGATTGGGCATCTTGCCACGCAGAGCCTCTGAAGGAAACAAAGTCAGTACAAATTTGATATGATTTATTCCACCTCCTCGTCCTTGCCCTTTTTCACACCCTGGCGGAAAGCAACACCGTGGTTTTACAGCAACATCAGAAGGCAACATGAGTCTTAACTTCATCCCAGGCAGCCCGGTGGTGGTGGCTGCCATTGTCATCGCCATCTTCTCCGGCCTTTATCGATTACTCCAGGTTGGGAGGCGTGATCCGCGCATGCCGCCTGGCCCTCCTACTCTTCCGGTCCTGGGAAATATCCATCAGATCCCACGCACAGGTTTATTCAAGCAGTACGCTCCCATCACACTCACCTCACTCTCAGTCCCCGCCAAAGAGTCAGTGAGCTTCTTCTGACCAGATGGACTTCTAGATTCCGAGAGTGGGCCAAGCAATATGGCTCGGTGTATTCCCTGAAGATGGGGCCGGCCAACGTGATTGTCCTTTGCGACCGAAGGGCGGTGCACGATCTTTTGGACAAGAAGAGCAAGATTTACTCGGATCGCCCTGAGTCGTACGTCGGAGACTTGCTGAGCCATGGCGATCACATTGTCGTCGCCTCTGCAACCGCTGAGTGGAGAGAGAAGCGGAAGGTGGTTGCTCACAACTTCTCTCCTAAGATGCTCGATGAGAAGCACTTCAAAGTGCAGGAAGCCGAGTAAGTTGAACTGTCTGCTCTCCCGCACAACCCGGATTTGTGTCTATGCTGACCACCACTTCCTGTCCAGAGCCACCGTCTTGATGGAGAACTTGCTCGACGACCCGGAGGATTTCGTCAAGCTCGTCAGAAGATACACTGCTTCTGCTGCCAGCTGTATTGTATTTGGACAACGGGCGGACAAGTACGAGGACTTCTGGGGTCATGTAAGTGTGCATTCTGTCTTGTGAATCGACCAAAACTGATCTTGTTAAGACCGTGTACGAAGTCATGGAACACGTGAGTCCTTACCCCATGTTATGTGTCTAACCCAAAAATATACTCATGGTCTGGTTAGTTTTCCTCCGTCATGGAGCCAGGTTCAAGCCCGCCGGTCGAGATCTTCCCCGTTTTGAAATGGATTCCAGAAAGTATGGCACTGTGGAAGAGACGAGCTATGGATGCCCGCCGAAGCATGGATGCTGCGTGGGGTGAGGCCAGGGCACGGGTCGAGGCCCGCCGAGCCAAAGGAATCCAGCGAGACTGTATCATCGACCATCTTTTGGACGAGTACAACGAGAAAGGCTGGCCATTTTCGCAGCACGCTTTCAACAATCTCATGGGTGAGTTGGTAGAAGGCGCGGCAGACACCACGGCATCACAGATTTGCACTCTCATCATGGCTTTTGCGCTCCATCCCGAAGTCCAGGTGAAAGCACGCAAGGAAATCGACGCAGTCTGCGGAACCGACAGATCCCCGCGCTGGACCGACTTTGCCGAGATACCCTACGTGAATGCCATTGTCAAGGAAGGGATGCGATGGCGTCCTACGTAAGTTATGACCCCCGTCGATGCTATACAAGTCCTGGCTAATTGGGATTCACAGCTCCCCGACCGCAATTCCCCATCTCCTGAAACAAGGTAAGAACATCCCTCCTAATCAACGGTAATGTGACTAAGTGATGTGATGTAGATGATTGGTATAATGGCATGCTATTTCCCAAGGGGTCGATCATCTACCTGGCATCTTGGGCAATCCATCACGACGAGAACATCTACAAGGGCGAAGACGACTTCAATCCTGACCGCTATATTGGCTACACCCGGCTTGCCAACGACTATGCTGGCAGCCCCGATTGGGAACATAGGGATCATTTTGGCTATGGAGCAGGGCGGCGAATCTGCCCCGGCATTCATCTCGCGGAGCGGAACATGTGGCGGATTGCGGCGAAATTGCTCTGGGCTTTCGAATTCTCTCAGGCTATTGATCCACAAACTCAGCAGCCCATACCTATCGACACTCATGCCTACACCCCAGGGACTGCCCAATTTCCGTTGCCGTTCCAGGTCCAGATCAAGCCACGGAGCCAAGAACATATTCAGCGGATCATCAGCGAGAAGAACAACGCCCTCGATTTCTTGACCCTGTATCGCTAGATAAAGGGAGTGCATAGAGGGAGTGTAGATTTAGATTTGGGAGTACATAGCAAGAATCGTCCTAGAGAATCCCCGCTACCATCCCATGCTAATTTAGGTTCAACTCGCCTAACTGTGCATGACTACGGAGTACATAATGATAAGGCCGAAATATGCTATGTACGGCCGCTCTGGTTCCGCGGAATCATAACTGAGTTCTGGGTTCTGGATTCTGGACTAGAGATCACTCCAAGTGGGATGCCCCCGCAGCCGGGGTCCCCATGACCGGTGCTTGGACCATGAACAGGAATCCGTGGAAATAATATTGCCTTGGTTTATACAAGTGCCCCCAAGCGAGAACACTAGGAAAATTTTCGGTGCATATACCAAGCACCGAGAGACTCGGAGGATTGGCGAGCGGGCCCTTTCACTTACGCTTATACCCCAGACGGAGTTATGGGGGCCCTGTCACCCAAATGGCAATTCCGGGTCGTTGCACTGTGAGAGAAGTGATAAAAGCTGTTCCGGGGATCCCAAAGTATACGTATCTTAGCCCTAGCACCATTGGAATTGAATTGAAGTTGAAGTCGAAAGAAAGCAATCATCCCAATCTTCAACATGGTCTACACGTTTCCGGGCAGGTTCGATGGGAAGGTCGTTGCTATTACTGGGGGCGCCTCAGGCATCGGCGCTGCCCTGACGAAGCGCTACATCGCTGAAGGAGCAAAGGTCTTGGTGGCCGACATGTGCGATGAGGCCAAAGGCCAGGGATTCATCGCACAATTCCCTCCCGAGCAGGTCTATTTCCACCATGCCGACATCTCCGACCCGGCTCAAGCAACCAGCGTCGTCACCAAGACCATCGAGCACTTCGGCGACCTGGACATTGTCCACAACAATGCCGGATATCCCGCCTATGGACAAATCCCCGACATGTCGGTCGACGACTGGGCCCGTGTCTTCCAGGTTGGAGTGGACGCTCCTTTCCACATCTTCCGAGCTGCCATCCCCGAGATGAAGAAGCATACGGAGAAGAAGACACGTGGAGTCTTCGTCAACACGATTTCCTCGGCTGGTATCTACGGAGACGAAGGTCTGGGCTGCTACGGCGCTGCAAAGGCCGCCCTGGCCAACCTCACTCACTCTATGGCTGCGGATCACGCTCTAGATGGAATTCGAATCAACGCCGTCGCACCAGGCTGGACGAGGACTCCGATGACTGCTGCGCTCAGTGAAACTCCCGAGATCTTCGAGCACGTCGCCAGCGCCGTGCCCATGCATCGACCTGGTGAACCCGAGGAGCTCGCCGCTGTGCTGATGTTTCTGGCGTCGGAAGATGCGTCATATGTGACGGGTGCAGGTGAGTCCAGTACTATATCCTATCGAGTTGTTCGAAGCTTTTTGTACTTGTAGTATCTGACAAACCATCTCCATCTGTCTAGTGTGGAATGTGGATGGAGGACTGCTGTCTATCAGTCGAATGCCGGCTTTACACAAAATTCAAACAGTGAGTCTTTCCGTGTCCAGGTCTGGATATCTATAATCCATGCTTACAGAGGACAATAGAAAGGATACCCTGCCGGGGAGAAGAAACGGTAGAGAGGGATTGAAACCTTAGGACATGTCACTACCGCGCATTGTTGGTGGCATCACTGATCAGGAGATTGAAGGTGTCTAGTCCAGGTTTTAGTCGATATCTCTGACGGTCTATCTGTGTAGCTTACCCGATGCCTGAAGTATTACAGGAAATGTAGTGAACCACGCAAGTCAATGACTGCAAGCTAGACCTGTGTCATAATGTCAGTGTCGCCATTTGAGCTTTTCAGTGAGATTTTTCTCAGTAAAGAAAGCGGCAATGGGGCGTCAATCTGGTATAGGTCAGGACTAGTCGTATGAGCATGCAGGAGCCGAAATAATCGATGGAAATCCCTTGACTTCGAGAAAATCCTTGGTTGTACACTTGACCAGGCTTGACCCTTGCATTTTCACTGCAATAGATTGTGTTCATTTGATATCCTGGACCTCCAGGAGTCCTGTCAACGAGGAGCTGGTCAACTACATGAGCTTCCTGTCCATAGGTAAGATGCGAGTGTAACTAATTCGATCACTCGGACCCGTTCCGGCAGTCCGTAAGTATTTTGGCTATATACTGTACTTGCACCTGCTAAGGTGGCCCAGTAGTTAAATGAAGTCCACCATCAACAGTCAATGTGATTCCTGTCACATATGAAGCCCTAGGAGAAGACAACCAAGCCACCGCATTGCCGACATCCTTGGGGTCCCCGTGGCGTTTCAAGGCAGTTTTGGACACATACTTGTCATCGGCGGACTCGAGGGTCGGGTTGATGGTGTGTCCTGGTGCAACCATGTTGAGCCTGATAGCCTTTGCGCCGTAGTCAAATGCATCCGTTATGGTCAATCCCAGGACGCCCCCTTTGGTGGCGGAATATAGCGTCAATCCTCCCAATGGGCTGGTAGATGATAGACTACCCACGTTCACGATGCTCCCTCGTCCCAGCCCGGGGAGGGATTCTTGCTTCAGCATTTGTCTGAGCGCTGCTCGCTGGCATAAGAAGATCTAGGGTTCAAGATGAAATGCGTCAACTCAGAGTCCCTCAAAAGGAGGAAGAGCAGAAGAAGGCTTGGAAGGTCAGTACCCCTCGTAGATTGACTGTGTAGGATTTCTCGTAATCATCTTCGTCAAGGGCCGTGACCGGCTGCACAGCATGCTCGTAATCAGCAATATTGGCGGCGAAATCGACACGGCCAAAATTGTCAACCGCCCGAGCATAGAAGGCGTCCACAGAGGCTTCATCGCTGATGTCCAGATTCACGATTTCGACCTGTGCATTCGGTTGTTCGCGCTTGATGATGCTGCGGGTTTCCTCGAGCTCTGACAGAGACGCGTCCCCAAGCACGAGTTTAGAACAACCATCTCGTGAGAAACATAACGAGGTTGCTCGACCAATTCCTTCTTCCGTCAGTTGCGAAGCCACTGGTTGGGGTGTCGTTCTAGTGACTTGCCTGAGGCAGCGCCGGTGATTACGGCCACTCCGCCTTGTAGAGTGTCGGACATGTTGGAGTATTTTGGATGGTTTCCAAGAGGTTGAATGGTGTCAAAGGTTGAAACAAATACGAACTCTGCTACCACCGGCATGACCTCGAGAATGGTCCAGCATGGGCACGTACGACCTGAGAGCTTGGGGCCCCACAACTCGCTTCGGGCGGCCGGACTTCGGGGTAAAGACTGTCACAGCAATCATGAGTGAGACGCTCTCCATTTTATCCGCGGACATGACCTGATCCAATGATTTAATGGTCCGTGCCCGAACCAGCTGCAAAACACCCCGGAACGAGAGCATGCCATCTGACCCCGGGGCTTACGCTTAGTATCTTGGGGGTTGAGTTGGGATTCTGGCCTAAAGAACCCTTACTACTCGTTGTCAATAACAAGTACAGTAAATTGATCTATACGCAACGACGGTAGGACCATAGCACCGCCGATACCGAAACCGAACGACCAGAAGGATCAATTTGCAATCATGGACCCTATCATTGCTGCCGGTGTAGCACTGGTCACCGGTTCAGGCTCCGGTATGGTTCATTCCCTTCAGTGTTGAGTGGCAAGGTCTTCTCGCCGCTCGGTTTCCAGTTCTGCTGGCTAAAGACGGTGCAGGCATCGGGCAGGAGATTGCCCTCGGATTCGCGCGCAATGGCTGTCGAAAGTTCTTCCTGGCGGATATCGTGACTCCCGGCCTGGAAACAACCAAGAGTTTGATCGAGCAGATCCAGCCCGAAGCCAAAGTGGTCACACACAAGGCGGACGTCAGTAACGACTCCTCCGTCCAGGAAATGATAGATACGTGCATCAAGGAGTTTGGCCGTCTCGACTTTGCGTGCAACAATGCCGGAATCGCCATGGGCAACACGTTAAGTGTCGATGTGCCCGTCGCCACGTTTGACCGAGTCCACAACGTCAATCTGAAAGGAGTAAGACAGCTCTCGCCTCGAGCATGGTGCTAGAGCTGACCGTGCCACTCGCAAAGATCTTTCTCTGTCACAAGTATGAAATCGCAGCCATGCTCAAACAGGAACCTCTGGCGGTACCAGGGGTACGAAAAGCCAGTCGCGGCTCTATTGTCAACACCGCATCTATGGCCTCGCATTCGGCAGTGTCACTAATCGCCCCCTACACAAGCTCCAAACACGGGGTGCTCACCATCACCCGCGAAGATGCCCGGCAATTCGGCAAGGACGGAATTCGCATCAACTGTGTCAGTCCCGGATATGTCGACACCCCCTTACTCCGTGGTTCAGGTCATGGAGGTGAATACGTCCGAGCAGCTGAAGAAGGCTCGCCCATGAAACGCCTGGTTGACCCGGCCGAAGTAGCAGATGGCGTGGTCTTCCTATCGGGATCTGCTGCTTCAGCTATCACGGGGGTTAGTCTACCGGTGGACGGGGGCGCACTGTTGTACCATATGCCTTAAAAGTCGTATGAAGGCATACCGGTGTGGCATTCGTAGAGATGGTTGATTTTAGAGTCAGCATTTCGAACCTAGGAACCAGTTCCCAAAATTCAATTGACACAAGGGCTTGTACTAAGTAGCGTCTTGAGATGTTTTCAGTACTGGCAGACCTGTCAGATGAGGTTGAGAAATTACTGTAGATGAAGCTAACATCCCTGGGAGTAAATAAAAGCGTGGCCACGGACCTGATTCTAGCTATTATTTGTGGCTGTGAACAGCTTCGAATCTATCAAGTAACTCTGGATCATCAACCGATCTAGTATGATATATCGACCTACCTACCTTCTATACCCTTCACAACATAGCATCGGCTAGACGATTGGCCATCGCCTCCGCTGTAGAGATGACCTCAGTTAAGGACCTAGCTATTGTGTCTGGTCGATGCCTGACTAGCCCGTATCTTACAAATTACGTCTGGTCTCTCTTCAACTCCTAAATCGGTCTAAAACATCTGCTGTCTTTACTGTGTACTAATGCAAACCTAGGTACAACCATATGACTCACAAGGTAGTCCAGGCACTCTGCCAAGGAATGTAGGGCTATGTTGCGCAACAAAGTATTTAGTCTAACACGTCCCCAGATCTTGTTGAAGAAAGAAAAGTCATCCGTCCAGTTCACCCGCTAAGCAGAAGTTAGCACTTAGCCACATGCCTAATTGCGTGCTACCCGGGCTGGTTTGCCCAAAACTTCAGGGTGGACTTGATTAGCGCTCACCGCTGAAGGCTTAGGAGGCTAAGGCCCGGGGGCCAAGGGGCCTAGGGCTCCCCCGGGCACCAGCGATGACCTCGCCCTTACTGGACGCTGCTTGATCTACTCCGTAGAAACAAGCAGCCACCATCTACAACAAGCAAGTATAAGCTTCGTCGCCTTCTTCCACCATATCACAATGTAGGTCTATGCGCTGAATCTGAATCCGAATTTGAAATGGTCATCCTGCACATCAGCGCCTCCTACATAAGATGGTAGAATCACACATCGTCCTTCTCCATCACGATGTCGAGCTTCCGAGAGCACCTTCCTTTCCTGGCTGCACAAGCCAAGAAAGCACCGGAAGATTACGAGAGCTGGGGCCAATCCGCTGACTTTCTTCTTCCTGTCTTATCTGGATCAAGCCACAGTTATGCAACACTAGGTCCAAGGTCCCGGAGGAGGAACGGAGAGAGTCCTTCCAACCACGGCTCACTATTGAAAGACAACTGTGGGCACAGCACGTTCCAAGAGAGTCTCAACACCCGACAGCTACAGTATCTTGAAAGTGTGGTAGCGGCTTCATTGCAATGACCATAATTCACGATGTCGCTACAAGGACGCTGCATCAAGAACACTGTTTTGGCCACACAAGGACTTGGTGACGAGGTGGCGCCATGCCACAGACAACGTCCACTTGCCCTGGCAGCTGAAGAGGTCGGCCATCTTCCTCGATACAGAACGAATCGACTTGAATTCTGACACGTAATCTGGGCGAACGATCAACCTGGTGATGTGGAATTGGGTTGCTTCCCCCACGATCACGCCATCAGCCAGGTTGATGGCTCAAGATTTACATCCTGCTCCCCGCATGTAACAGCACTCGCTACAATTACATCACGGCAGTGAGCTCGTTACAGGCTATATAACCCCCTCTGTTATCTTTCTTCCGAGCCTTCTTGTCTCTTCGTCATCAGACAAGCGACCCTGATTACCTGGAAGGCCTCTTGACAATAATGGACAAAGTAGGAGTGCTTGAAGCCTTTCCGTCCAGCAACGAGAAACATGCCTCCGGGGAAATTCGACATCGACCACAGCGAAGAAAATGGTGGCAGATTGGCGGCAAAGACATCAGCTATGTTTCGGTCGACGACGGTCTTGAACAGAGGTCGGAAACCTCGTCCGAGCATGACGGTTCGGGCCTCATCAAGAACGTCCACAATGTCTTCGAAGCCCCAGAGGCGGTGAACATCTACAAGCCGATCAAAGGATTTGAAGGCAGTCATCGTTTCGATCCGTCAGCCACATGGACCCCAGAGGAAGAAAAGGTCCTGGTGCGGCGGGTATGTGGTGTCCAACACACACGGAAATGGACTTCGCTAACCAGAATTTATGCAGCTCGATTGGATCATCGCCCTCCCGGCCTGTGTTATGTTCTTCGCGCTGCAGCTTGATCGTGGCAACATGCCCCAGGCTCTTTCTGATAACATGTTGGGTAAGTTGACGTGGCTATTGACCGGACGGAAGCTGACCAGGTGGAAGCTGATCTCCACATGAACACCAACGACTACAACAATGGCATGACCATATTCTACTGCTCGTTTCTGTTCGCCGAACTTCCCTCCCAGCTCATCAGCAAGAAACTCGGTCCCGATACCTGGATTCCCATTCAAATGGTGGCCTGGAGTGCCGTGGCCGCGTCGCAGGCGGCTCTCACAGGCCGAACCAGCTTCTATATCTGCCGTTTCCTGCTGGGGGTGATCGAAGGCGGATTCATCCCCGACACCATTTTATATCTGTCATACTTTTTCAAGAACGCCGAGCTCCCCAGGCGGCTGTCGTGGTTCTGGACCTCTTACCAATCTACCCAAGTGGTCGGGGCTTTTCTCGCCTACGGCATCCTTCACCTGAGAGGCAAGGGCGGGTTGGGGGCAGGTTGGCGCTATCTCTTCTTGATCGAAGGCCTTATCACGGGCTTGATTGGAATCTTCACCTGGCTCTACCTCCCGGCGTCACCCACTCAGACCGCTCGGCATGGCATCAAAGGCCTCCTACGACCCCGGAACGGATGGTTCACGGAGAGAGAAGAGGTCATCATGGTCACCCGCATTCTCCGTGACGACCCGAATAAGTCGACCATGCACAATCGTCAAGGTATCAGCTGGAAACTGTTCAAGGAAGCCCTCAGTGACTATGACATGTGGCCCATCTACATTATTGGTCTTTCCTGGACCATTCCGCCCACGCCGCCGCAAGCCTACATCACCCTGACATGTAAGGCCCTGGGCTTCAACACTTTCGAGACCAACTTGTTGACCATTCCGGCCTACGTGCTGTTCATCCTGCAGCTGCTCTTCTGGACTTGGGTGTCGGAAAAGATCAACCAGCGTATTGTGATCGGCTTGATCTCCCAGATCTGGTGTCTTCCTCTCCTCATTGCCCTGGTTGCCCTGCCACCTCACTTCCACGGATCCAACTGGGCGAAATGGGCTCTTTCCACTCTCCTCGTCGGTTATCCCTACGCCCATGCTGTCCTTGTGGCTCTCACCTCGCGGAATGCCGGGTCAGTCCGGACCAGGACGGTTGGCTCGTCGCTGTACAACATGGCGGTCCAGGCCTCTAACGTCTTCGCGTCCCAAATCTACCGAAACGACGACAAGCCGTATTACTATACCGGCAACAAGGCTCTACTAGGCATCGTTGCCTGGAACATTGTGGCCTTTATCGCCGCCAAAATCTACTATGTCGTGCAAAACAACCGTCGCGACCGAATCTGGGAGTCGATGACCCGGGAACAGAGAGTACACTATTTGGCCACCACCGCCGACCAGGGGAACAAGAGGTTAGACTTTAGATTTGCTTCGTGAGCGCGAGATGGAACTGAGATATGATGGACGCTGTGGTCCCAGGTTGCGGCGCAGTCGTCACCTAACTAAGATATATGTCATAAGCACATGGGGGAGGATTTGGTCAAAATCGTGGTATCGTTTAAGATTTCAAAGATGGTGACGAGCAAGAAAGACCCGAGGAGACTTTGGATGGCTGTGCCGGTCAGCTGAAAAGTTCTTAGGGCTTATCTCGCAGGGCATGATGATTGCAACAGTCGAGATCAAGTCAGCATGCACCTGCCCATGAAGATTAGTGGTTCTTAAATCGCGACTGCCTTCCAGAAAACGAGACTTCTAGTCATGACTCTACCTACAGGTTTTTGTATCACAGTCAATCAAAACAATATTTTCCAATCATGATATCAGCATATATGAGGCACTTGTACTGAGTTCTGATAGCTACTGTTACTAGTATTATTGCTTGTTGTTTGCAATAATGTCGTGAGTTTGAAACCAGCATTTTCCCTCCTCCGTAATGATATTGACATCAGCTCTTTAGGTCCAGCACAACCAATCCTCCTGCGACTCCTATTGCTATTGTTCCCGAGTCCTCCCATCCAGCGAATGTTGAGACCACCTTTGACGCTGCCATATACCGGCCAATAGATCCCAGAGACTCCCATCACTGGGCAATACATATCACCTCCACCGCGGCACCCTCCACCAAGTGTGCGATAAGATCGGCGGCCGAGGTTACTATGTAGCCAGCGAATGCTGAGGCGTGCGGCCGAGCCACGCCGGACTCTACCTAAGGCGTATTCGTGTCTGTCGTATCCGCATGCTGTACCTGCAAAGAATTCGGAAGCTGATACAACGCTGGTCAGTGAATAATGTGTCGTCGAGATGGAACTCCCGGCGATGGGTTGTTGAGATTGTGGTTTGGTTGCGTAATGCTGGCATTTTGCTGGTTGGTAGGCGGGCGCTTCGTCGCCTTCTGAGGAGGAGAGAGTATTGGCAGTGAATTGTACTCTGGATTATTCTTTGGCACATCATTCTGAGATTTGATAGCACCGATGGCAGCGATCAATAGTCCATTGGACATAGATTGTCCAGTTTATTGCTGTACCTCAGTGTTTCTCGGCTTCCGCATGTTTTGGTTCAGGAATTCGGCGATGTCATCCACACCTTGAGGCTCATTGATCCAATGACCCCCGTCCTGATATTCGTGCCATTGGGTGTCCAATTTAAAATGCTGCATGAGGATATCCCGCATTCGCCTTCCATTCTCGATGGGGACAAGGCCATCATCGATAGAGTGGCCGAGAAAGATGGGAGTCAACCGGAGAAGCTGCGCCAGTGACTCTTCTCGGGGTTGTTGACCAAAGTAAATCTTCTGAACTGCGCTGAAAAGCTGGTCGTCATTGACAATAGATGCTGTAAGATTGTCTACCGAGTTCGCAAAGGGCATCCAGCTACATAGGCCAATTAGGCCAGCGAAGTTTTGACCATCAGCGAAGAAGGTGGAGAGCGCCGTGGCAAATCCCTGGCTGATTCCCCCCAGGAAGATGTTTTGTCGGGGCACAAGAGCCTCTTTAGCTCTTATCACTTCTAGGAGGCTAGCAATACTTTGCTTCAACCCTTCTGCTTGGATTTCAACTCGCTCCTCGGGGTCTTCGACTGACCATATGTCGAACCATTGAGACATGGTGGTATCGAATCGCTTCGACTCAGAAGTCGGTGCTGTAGGGAAGACCCATTTGATGCCTGGGAACAAATCTGGAAGCGTGCGTGGTTGCCCCGCAGGCTCGGACGCCTCACTCTCGAAGAACTCGTCCGCAAATGCTTGGCTATTGCTGTCTCGACCATGGAGAAAGATGACGGTATGGGTGTGTTTTCCCATCGCTTGTTGGGTAGTCATATGCATGTTGACGAAATGTAATATCAAGGGAAGTAGTGTGTTAATTTTAAACGATGGGAAATGGAGGGTTTGAAGATCAAAGAACAAGAAAAATTTCTAACAGAACATCCGGAGCCATATATAATTACACAACAACTTGGCGAGGTCCTAAGCGAAGAAAACACACTTCTATATCACCAGTTTGGTTGAACCAGACTGAACTCGAGTAACCGTCGATCCCAAAAGTCTCTTTCCCACCTAACCAGTCAACCCTTTGCTTTAGTATCAGGCAATTACGTTGATTTGGGCGCGAAGGTTATTACTCAATCCAGTTTTCCCTCTTCATCATCTCCCTAGTCCACTCGTCCAACCTCTCTGCAAGTTGTCCATCCTTCGCAGCACCGCTCTGCCACCGTGGCTCACCAAAGCGCCGGAAAATCTCGAAATACGTGCCGCTCTGCTCCGCCTTCATATCTTGACTCGCCGCACAGAACAAACTGGTCCACGACCCCTTATCTGCGGGCCATAGCAATCCAAACCAGCGTAAGACCGAGAAAACACTCATAATTCCCGATCCCGACTCCCCCACCGACGTGGCGAGGTTCGTCTCGACCAGACCCGGATGCACAGATGAAACCCAGATCTCGCCATTTCTGCTCCGCGCACTGGGAGAGCCGGGGCCGTACGTCTTGTGCAGGGTTTTGGTGTGTAGAATATTGGCGAGCTTGCTCTGTCCGTACCGCGACCACGGGCCGCCATCCTTGAGCGATAGGTCTTTGAAATTGATGCCACCCTTGGGTGCGCCCAGGTGGCCCGATGAACTGAGGTTGACGATGCGCACGCTGCCTGGAGGAAGGCCCTTGGCGGTACGTAGCATCAGAGGAAGCAGGTGTTCCGTCAAAACCCAGTGCGCGAGGTAGTTGGTCTGCCACTGGGCCTCGTGGCCATCTTTGGTCATTTGGAAAGGCGTCGCCATAATGCCTGCGTTGTTGACCAGCCCATGTAGGGCTGTTTCGAGGGCGAGGAAATGATTGGCAGCCGCAACGACGCTGGTGAGGTCCATGAGGTCCATTTGCAGAAGGTCGATGTTGGCTGAAGGGTGCATTTTCTTGATGCTGGCGATCGCTGCTGTGCCCTTCTCTAGGGATCTGGCGACCATGTAAACGTGGGCGCCATGTTCTGCTAGGTGGGACACAGTGTAGTAGCCTCTGTGGTTTGGCGAGATCAGTCATTTTGGCTTTTGGCGAGAGGGGAGAGGTGAGACTTACATGCCGGAGTTCCCACCTGTCACTATGAATACTTTGCCCTGGAGATTAGGGAGAGTGTCGGGATGAAAAGTCATGTTCAAATGAATACTTGAGTCAATGTGTGTAGCATCGAAATCAAGGAATTACCACGATCTTTATAATATTGCTGTACTTGCATCTTGGATGTCAATCCGCGCATTAGAGGTGGTGAGCAGGCTGCATGACCCTTGGACATGTAGAAGAAGTGGACCAATGGGAGATCAGCGAGGAGTGAGCAGGCTGCATGATGCTAGAACTACTCAGGCTAGATGATAGAGTAGTGTCCAATATTGTCTACCATCATAGCAACCGCTGTCTGTCTGCGCCACACGGAGATATTAGTTTCTCCGTTCCGAATGTCAGACCCGCCATTGTGAGCAGACTGCATCAACCGCCTTGTCCAACCTGGAGAAACTTGTATCATTCATCACCAATCTCATTATCATCATCGCCGTAATTCCAACGCCAGCATCATCATGATGAGTTTATATCAGCCTGTGAACTCAACCGCCCCACGAGTCCAACTCGCGTCCATGCCACAATTGGCCGAGGTACGTACCAGGCCCCATACCAACACCAAACCGACATGACCTGCTCACCACGTCCAGGCGATAAGTAGGGAAGACGACTGGACTGGGACCAAGGACGCCGCAGTACGCAGACGGGTACAGACTAGACTCAACACAAGGGCATACCGTAAGTAAGGCCATATCTTCTCTTGCGTCCCAATCAGGAGCCAGGACCGGTCCGATCAAGAGGTACCCAATCGTCGAAACTAACAGTCCAGTAGGAAAACGCAAAGCCCTAGCAAAAAAAGCCGAAGTATCCAGTGCCACAGCTGGGACACTAATCAAACCAGAAGCTCTGGTGGAGTGCTGGGATATTGAGCAGCAGTCCGTGTCCATCGTCCCAGCATCCCGTATTCAGCAACTCTACAATGCAAGAAACCCATTGCTGCCAGATAAATCTAGAAAACAGCAGTTCAAAATGGTGTTTCCCCTCTGTCCAGACCACCTTATCATACTGCTCCAATTCAACGCCCTCCGGGCCCTGGCCGTCAACCGTACTCTAATATCAGGAATCCTCGTCACACCGCTCGACTGTGCTGAGGAAGTGATCCATATTATCCCCTACCCTACCAAGCCTGAACTGGTCCCCTCGACACTCCTGCCCACCACCCTTCAACAAACGGTACCACACGGCGACTGGATCGACTTATTCCCGTGTCCCGTCGGACGAGACCACCTGATCCGAGCCATCGGTACCTTCGACGAAGACGAGCTGTGGGCCGACTGCATCGGTGGGCTGTACGAGGGCTTTCCCGACGACGAGGTTAAACGACGTGGCATGATTGCGTGGTCGCCGCCCTGGGACATCGCAGGGTGGGAGATGTCGGAAGGGTTTCTAAGGAAATGGGGGTGGTTGATTGGCGATTTGCCCGGGGCTTTGAAGGCAACAAATCAGTGGCGGATAGAGAGAGGCGAGGAGCCATTTGTTCATGAAACTGTGTGACATTTATGTTGCCCGGCCACCTTTTCGTTATTGGCCGAGCTCGATGTTCAAGCCACTGGGTAGCATATCCCCGCACGGTCAAATTTGTGGGAGTATATATTCGGAACTCAGATATGACCTTGGGGGCGAAGTCTCAGTCGAGGTAATCATAGCCCTACCGATATGTTGATGCTTTGGTGAGCTATAGTTAGGACTGCTCTCACGTTATTCCAGCATCCATACTGGTGAACTAAGACAGGATTGGCAATGTTATTACGTTATGAAGCCTTGTCCAGGGTTGTCTCATGGCATCAAACCGTCAAGAGATAATGCTGGCTGCGTATTAGATTAGCTCCTAAGGAGAACTCAAAGATATTGTCAGGAGATGACAGTGAGGAAGGTTGTACCAGGACAAAATCCGTTGTAATCAACAAGAGTAACGGGGCAGTTTTCTGTTGGAGGACGGCGTGTTGATGTATGGCTCCAGTCGCACCTGAGAGGATTCACCGCTAGATAGGCAATACATCTAGAACTTCGAGGTCTAAGAAACATAGGGGTGAAGAGTTCCTTATTCTCTGTCATACAGTAGACCTAAGCCCGGGGGATGCTCGCTGATATTTGACACGATGTTGGATTTGATCAAGCCAAGATGGTGGTGGCCACTAGCTATGAATGAAGAAGATCGTTCTACACTTGATTCACCGCTAATTACGTGAACTGTAAATGGTGCCATAGGCACGTAATACAGCCCAATGTGGGGTTGTGGAACTAGGAGCAACAGTTCAAACCACAGGGATGTTGCCTTGTAAGGAGAGACAGTGACGGCAATCTACAATGCAACTTTCTAGCTACTTGCTTGACGCCAGACGTAAAGAAAGAGGCAGACATAGAGGCGGATACATTGTACTTTAAGAGCATGCGTGAGTATATCTGATAGCATTTCGAGAGCTGAGGCTGTCGCTCTATTTGGCTTCCGCGCTCGTTGCTGCGACAGTAAGCGTGGGATGGCGTTGTGATCGCCCCCCGGCGGGTGGACCTCGTCTCCAGGATCGCAGCCCCCCTAATGGAGTGGCGCCCTATTGATATGCCATCGTCGAGCTGTATCGAGCTGTAGTGTCTTACCGGTCTTTCCGGCATAAGATTCAGAGCGGTTTATGCTGCCTCTGAGCGTCAAGTATTAAAAGTAAGCAGGTTGCCGGTCACCGACTATCTTTCTTATGGTATTCTCTATACTCCCTAAAGCAGATTGCTTTACAGGCCTCCCTGATATAAAATCCCTGAAACTAGATTATCAGTTAGGCTTCTACTGTAGTGTGTATTCCTATAAGAATCAAGATGTCTAAGTAAGCTTAGCGTGCTGTTGTTATCAACTTAGCTGGGATTGCAACATTCTATACTATGCGCCTATTCGATCAGCTCTGCAAAAGCAAATAATAGTCTGGCTGCAAGGGTCGCGCAACAAACCGCCACTATGCCGCCAGAACACTTGAGGCCGGCCAGGGCACGACAAATTGAACAGGCTAATGAGCGCAAGAGAGTACAAATTGAGTGCGCGGTTTGGCACCTCGAAGTCGGCAAAACCCGATACCAGCTTACTATAAAGCCTTGCTGAAGGTGCGATTAGTGAACATAGGGCCAGGCTCTTCTCGCTCAGTTTACTTTAATTCCCACATTCAGACCATGCCTACCGACTCCTTGTCAGCCGCCGTCGTAGTGTCGTCGGGCAAAGATGAAATCACCGAGAAAACCACAGGGGCGGTCTCACCCGCCACGGAAGTGAAATCCTTGGATTCTCGAAATCTGACCATAGTACCTCGGGGAGATGCTGGGTCAGTACCAGACCTAGACCTAGGTCAGGTCACCGGTGTCGACGATGATGCCGTTCTTGACGCGCGACGGGCTTTCACAGCTGAAGAGGAAAAGCGACTGATCCGACGAATAGATTGGCGTCTTCTTCCTTTGTTGTCCATCTTGTATATGGTCAAGACTATTGATGCTGCGAACGTAGGTCTGACCTTCCATCCGGACTTGGAAATATCAAGAGCTCTCTCAGAATAGATGGAATACTTATATCACTTAATCTGTGCAGGTGTCTAATGCGCGTATTATGGGCCGAGGCACCCCTTACAACATCATGACCGAGCTTGGTATAAGCTCGAATCAGTACAACTTTGTCACCACTGCATACTACGTAAGTTGAGGGTGTAACCTATCCGTAGAGCCCGTGAGGCCTAACTCGATTCCAGGTTCCGTACATTCTTGCCGAAACGCCTTCGAACCTCGTGTTGAAATACTTCCGGCCTTCGGTGTGGCAAGCACGAATATCAGTGAGTAATCAGTCTAATAAACCATGGCGGCCCGTAGCGTCGCCCTCCGTCAGCGTCATTGTCCAAAAACGGTGTGTAGCGTCGACGGGTCGGTCTCCACCCGCGTAGCGCGAGCTTTCGGTGTGTAGCGTGAATCTATGATCCTGGATCGCGTTAACGCGTCGCCTCGTTCACACGGAGAATCGTGGTAAACCAGTAGTCGTAGTGATTCCCCGTCACAATGACATAGGAAGCGGCATCGTCATCCCCGGCGACGACTTCACCGTGAGAATCTTATGAACGATCGAACACCCAGAATCACCATGTCTCCGGCACGGCTCAAGGACCTCGGTCTCGTCGTCACCCCCGAAGCCGCGCTCGTCTGTCAAACGTGTCGCCACGCGCTCCCAGCTCAACCGGCCGCCGTTCGACGGCACCTCCGTCAGACTCACCTCCTCGACCGTGATGGCCAGACCGGCCTCGACGAACTCGCGTCCCGGACCTTGACCGACATCGCGCACCTGCAGCCACGCTCGGACGAGTCGCCCGAGGACCCGCTGCTCCGAACGGCGCCTGGCTTTGTCTGTCTCCACTGTCCCGAGCGGACGAGTAGCGAACAGCTCTTGTGGCGGCACCTCTCGACTCGGCATCAGATCGCGCGGGTGGACGCCGTCAACCAGCGAGACTATCGACCATGCCTCCTGCAATAGTGGGCGGTCTCGGGATCCACGGCGCGTCGAGCATGGATCGTCTCGCCCGCGTCCGATCGGACCGCCGTGGCGGGGGCGAAGCGTAAAGCCAGCTACCACTATGGCCAGCGACGCCGCACGAAGAAGGTGACGGTGGTCGCCCCCGCTCGCCAGCGAGCCCTCCTGGCCCAGGTCGCGCTCCCGGCGGCCTTGTTGACCAGCCATGAGCGAGAACGACGACGACTTCTTCCGTCGTCCGACCTCTCGCCGGCTCGGGTGCCCCATCAACTCGACCAGATCGTAGCAACGACGCCATGGCTGCAACGGACGGCCTGGATCGAGCTATTCGGTCGCGCCCCGCGAGACGTGCTGGCCACGATGACCCAGTATCCCGGTCGGGCGTCTCGCACGGACGGTCTTGACTTGGGCACCGTCGACGGCCGAGAATTCCGGATCCCGGGTGAGGTAGAGGGTCGAATCCATCTCGCTCTTGACGCGACCGACCGCGTCTTTGATCATTGTGAAGAGACCGTTCGCACTTCCGGATGATGAATATTACACTGGCTTAAGAGCAGTCGAAGCGACCAGGTGTACAAACGGCCGTTCCAACTCGTCAGCCAGGCCACCTCGACCGAGAAGTATCGACGGATGTGGAAGCGAGGTCTCGCGCTTTGCCTCCGATGGGCTCACTTGCCGCCTTGACGACGGAGCCAGCTTCACCCAATCGTGTTTCAACCCGAACAACAAAATCTTCTTTCGAGGATCTGGGAGATCCTCGAATCGTCTTCTCAGCCGACACACGCTCACCCCGACATCGACGATGGTGATGTCGAGAGTGACTCCGAGAGCGAGTACGAGAACGACGGCTTCGATGAGAGCGACGAGGAAAGCGACGAGGAGAGCGATACCAGAAGTGACATCGACAAGGAGGATTCACTCACGACCGACTCGGCGCCACTTTCTCCGTTGGCTTCGACACCTTCATTCCTCGACGACCCGCTCACTCGACTGATTTACCAATTTAATCTCTCTCTGTGCATGGACGAATTCCACGACGGTCAGCCCGCTTCCAGCCCGTTCATCGTCCTCACCGGGATCTTCGGCCTCACGCCCAAGGGCGATGGCTATTAATATGCTCGAACCTACACCCCTCAGATCTCGGCCTTTATCTACCTGCAACGTCTCCTCTTTCTCCAGCACTCGCGAGACACGACGCCGAATCCGTCACAACAGCTCACGATCTTTCAGCAGATTCGACGACGATACATGTGTCTAGGATGCCCGACGCCTCTCGGGGAGCACATTAGTCTGCTGCAGTACGGTCGACAGCTCCTGCGTGCCGAGGGTCCGACCTTTCAAATGTGGTGGAGTGACGACAACCAAACCCTCCGCTTCCAAGAGCATTCACTGCACGTGAATCAGTTCCGTCAGTTTGCTCGATCTCTCCTGGACCTGGCCCGAGAGAAGTGTGACGGTCTCATGTACTCGTGGACACCACCGGTGGCCCTCCACCAGATCCACGACACGATGAGCCAGACCACTCCCGGCTACTCGTTCGTCCAAGATCCTCACAACGGTCTTCAGACGGGCTTCTTGGACCTCTCGACGCGGGCGTACTACCGCAGTCCGACCCCGGTCTTCCACGGCGAGCAGTGGGCCAAGCCGACGGCGATGCAGTACCTTAAGGACCACGAAGATTTTCTCGCCTTACTGTACCAGTTGCTTTTCGTCTGGGGTGGTCAAAGTCCGCGCCCGAAGGAGTTGAGGTCGCTCGAGATGGTTAATGGGCCCGCCACGTCCCGCGGCTTCTTCATCCACAACGGCGCCATGGTATACATCACCCGCTACCATAAAGCCCAGCGATCTACGGGCCACCAATTCCACGTGGCTCGCTTCCTCCCGGAGCCCATCGGCCATCTCGTGTTTTACTACCTGGTATACATTCGACCGTACGTGGACATGCTTCTCCGTCAGTGCTTTGGTCAATCGCAACCCATGCCCTACCTCTTCACCTCGAACCCCATCGTCGCCC